>NC_135769.1:22320922-22690922 GCF_052425735.1 Oculina patagonica
TTTGTCCAGGTTGGGACGCTTTCGCACGCAGTTACTACTAGTTACGTTTACTAATCAGTGCTGTTTTGCGTTTTAAACTTCAAGGCCAAAGAAGTCGAGACTTGTCATTAGAATAATTATGGGATCAACTTTTCCCGTACGTTTTACTCCCGGTCCCCGCCCCTACCTTGCCCTCAGTTTTCCTCTTGCGATTTTTGTTCCACTTTCCCCGAGTCCTAGCCACCCTAAAAATACAGCTCTTTTTCCATCTTCCGCCGACTTCCAGCCCAGTTTAACCTGCGATCAGGCTTTCTTTTTTTTCGCGGCGGAGGGGCCGCGAGAAAAATTAACGCCTGATCGCAGGTTAAGCCCAGTTAAGTACCGGGTTATTACCATTCCTGGCCTTCACCCCTTCCCCCACACCCCGCCCTCGCCCCTAACTACAAAAGAAACACACGCCACTACCACCACAACCGTCGGTTGCACAGTCTTACGTAAGCACGGATATAAGACAATAAGGGCTCCATAAAAGATTTTTAAAATCAGTCATGTATCTGGAATTCTCAGTAACTTACCACACATCCCCGCTGACCGAATCATTCTGGGATCTCCAAGGCTTGGTATTATAAATGGCGGCCCCATTCACTTTCAACCAGTCTCCCATGTGAGTAAGGCGTTCCTGGAATATTGGTGAAATAGTTCCGTCTGAGGCCAGGAATATATACAATATTAAAAACGGTATGTTGGTTTTTGCACTACATCCTTGTCTATTAGTAAAAAAAAAAGGATTTAGATGACCTGCGCCACGGATAACCCATCATTATAAACATAGGCGTACGGACAATTTTTTGCCAGGGGGGGCGGTGAACCATTTGCCCAAAAAATTATCGCAAGTTGCCCAAATTTTTCCGAAAAAGTCGAGAAGAAACGAGGGTCCTGCGATGCACTACCTTATTGTTACTTATTTTCGCGGGACTTCATTTTCGCGATTTTCGCGATTTTCAAAAAATCGAGAAATTAAAGACCCGCGGAAATTAATTCTAACCGATTTCTATTGTATTTTTTATGCTAATTACGTATTTTTGGCCAAATCGCGAAAATTATGACTCGCGAAATATTCCTGTTCCATTTTCGCGAAATTAAGTGCCCGCGAAAATAAGTAACAATAAAGTAATATAAGCTACCATAGGTCTACATATGAAGGGAAAATATTCTCGTGCAGTTCTTGCATATGAATTTATCATATGGGCTCATAAATCACCTTAAAAGAAATAGCTATCTGCTATTTCGACGGCCGAAGATTTCAATAATGCGATCTTTTCATTGTTGACTACAGATTTGGCATACCGTATGCCCTTTCAATGTTAATAAGTGCGATGTTACTGACACGTTGCCCCATGGTGCTGTTGAAGTAAGTTTTCAATCTGCGCAATGCACACAATGATCTTTCTGCAGAACACGATGTAGCAAGTATCATGCACTGCGAGGATATGTACCACATAAGAAAACTATGGAGACATATCAAATAGAACATTCTCGTGCATTGTCTTCAGCATTTCTGAAACAGTCATGTAGCCTAATCCGCGCAAACGATGAAAACTCGCGTACATTTTCTGCTCGGCTTTCAGAATCTCGCCGTCGATTTTGTAAAATTTAGCAACGCGGGAGAAGCTTTCTTTATCAGGGTCGTGTTTTACCGTGACATAAATTTCCCAAATTGAGTGACCATCATTGTGTCCATTATTAAAGGAAATATGAATTTATTTGTTATAACGTTTAGAAAAGGAAGTTCACAATAACTGCTGGCTCAGTTCCACGTACAAGCAACGCTTCTTTGGTGCATTCATCAAACTGTCCATTCACTGGTTCTTTAAATTTAACATCTCACTAGATTCCACGTTCTTTCTGGATGTATCGATTCTCACTGACGTCTCTACTTGAAATGGTGGCCGCCGGAAATTTACGTCCTACAGTTACGAAGATATCAGCGCCTCTCGAAATAAGGAATCTTGGGTAAATCTTGTTAGTGAATCTGGTCTCACATTTAGTCTTGTGCCATGTGTCAGAAAAATCGTTCCCGTGGGCATTTCATGAACATTCTAGTTTCTTTGCAGAAATCTAATCGCAAAAAAGTTGTCTGTAATTTTTTCGAAGAATAATTGTCAAGAAAATAATAACCACGCCGACTTCAGGTTAAAATAGAAAATAAAGAAAACTACTTTAAAAATTGGCTTTGCCCAAATTTCTCTTGCTGCCCAAAAAATCTGAGTTGCCCAAAATTTGGGGGGGCTGCAGCCCCCCCCAGCCCCCCCGGCCCGTACGCCTATGATTATAAAATTAGCCTTAATCTTTCAACCTAATTTTTTTAGCCTTAATTTTTCAACTCTGAACTCTCTATTTCGCGCGCCCAATATAGGGGTTAAACCCAGGCACTTGTTGGGCAGGGGTAGGGAGAGTTCAGGGACTGGATTGAATCCATCTCTATCTTTCTTGTTATTACCTTCTTGCTATTTCTATCTCAGGGTGTAATTCCGTACGTCGTAAAAAAAACAACAATGGACCGTGACATACAGTAGAATCCCGATTTCTCCGTGACCTCCAGGGAAACGAAAATTGGCAAGAGAAAACAGGATGCTCGAGAAATCGGGGTTAAAATTGCAAAGTACTATTCAAGGGGAACGAAACTTGGTTCAAGAAATCAGCTATTGAGCAACCGAGGTCATTTCTTGACGCCGCTCAGTACTCGGTGTTAGGCATTGCAGCAATTTCTATTTGTACCTCACTGTTGTGGCAAGCTGTTTGATCAATTCTTCAATGGTGAAATAATCTTTAAGATTTGCTTCTCGGCGAAATCCCCAGGAATGACGGTCTATAGTCATGGCGTTCTTCCACTTCATTTTCTGGAGTTTACCTGCAATGCCAATCAACGAGAAAATGTAAGTACTTCAAACCTGACAATAAAACATTTTCCACATTTTTTGTTAAACGGCATAACTTGATTTGTAAGCTAATGGGTCTATGAGACCAGGAATAAATCAAACCAGGTCTTCACTCGAAAACAGTTAGTTTGGGTTTAATATTGCAATATCTGACTGAGCGAATCAAATCCAAACGACATGGCATTTGGTTCGAGCTATCGGGGGTTCATGAAATCAAGAATCAGGAATTTTAATTCTCCGCTGTTGAATTAGAAAAATGGGCCGTCTAAAGACTCGGTATATGCCTTACGCAAGACTAGGAAGGAACGATTGTTCCTCTCGTGGGTCTCGATCTTAAAAATTGCTGGATTCCTTAGCCTCAACATGGGCTTACTCTGTGTGTTAAGTTGAAACCCAAATCTGTGCATCCTCGAATTTCGTTGCACGTAGATTCAATTTGTCGTTGATTGAACTGTCAATGAACATCAGAAACGCTTTATGACACCAGAGCAGTCTCGTTTTTCGCTTTTCTTCCGGCGCCCCCAACCCGCTTTCGCGTTTGTCCCCATGGATGTTTTTTTTTTCGACTTACCTGGGTTGTACCTGTCCTGTCCAGTGTAGACGCCGCCATGATGACACCGGCAGCCCCGCCCCCATCTGTCATTCACCACAACTGTGTCCTTTATCGGGCTTTAAATACAATTTACAACAGCAACTTGTTACTTTTCTATTTAATGCAATTCATGCAGCTTCGCCAATTTTGGCGATCAAAACAGACACACAAAAACGAGCAATAACACTCTGTCTTTAAGAATGGACTTCGTATACGTTACTACTGATGAAGGCTGTAGTTGCAGCCGAAACGATGCGTTATTTAAATTTCGTTTTCCAACATTTTTAGACTATTTTCTAAACCAGTTTAACGTTTTTAACATTTTAAAAGACGTTGTCATCTAATGCTTTTATGTGTGACGAACTTTTTTAAGAGTTCATGGCTAATCGATCTGAACCACCAAAATAGTATGACAGCGTTTACTTTAAATATCTTTACCTGCAACCCTAAAATAATGGTATTTGATGTGAAAAAAATGAATAGTTGTTCCGTCCTGAACACCCTAGTGTTCCCTAAATGGGACAACGAGCCTCCACACCCGTTTTAAATGGGAGGTCCCCTCGTAAAAGGAGCTATGGAGAACGGAAAGAATTGCGTAATAATTATTGTTGGCTAACTAGAATGTAAGATACATGTAAACAGATACCTTTCGTTGAAAAGCCACGCTAGAAACTCTTCACTTTTCCAATATGTTGCGTTGGCTTCCCACTCTCCGTCTGTCCACAGGTAATCAGGTATAAAGTATAAAGATAGAGAACAAAAGATAGAAATTTTAATTTCGGTAAATAAAATACGAAATATGTAATTTCTGTTGTCACGGCGAGCGTGGGACAAAGAAAAGCGACCAGACTCCCTGATGGGGACGTAGTTTAAAGTGTACAATAAAACAATAATTAGATTCTTTTTTCGCATGCATGATGAGCTAGATTATCAAGGCCACAATTAATGTTTTTCGCCTCAGCATTCGTCGTTTTCGGCAGAAAACACAAACTCAAGCCGGATGACCTTGATAATTATCGTTATTACGCTCAACCTCATGCAATATTTGCTAATTTTCACCAAGGAGATAAAATTTTAAATGAAGTAGACTGTGTACATCTATGCCCGCTTCCCTTGATTTTTTAACTAAACGGAGTGGGCGCTCACACAGGGTACCGCCTGTTGTTAATTTATACCGTTTAAACAGGCGTTTATAAAGTGCAAACACAGAGCATATTTTTGCTTCCGCACTAAATACTCGAGCCTGGGTTTGCACAGACCTACACTGAAATCGTTAATATCTTTATTTTAGTGCAGATTTGTCCAGCACTCTGCATTCGTAGTTTTCGACAGATAACGCAAACCTCGGCCTTGATAATTTTCGTTATCATGCTCAACTTCATCCAATAATATTAAATTTTCACTATGGAGACAAAAGTTCAAATGTTAAAGTGCACTGTGTACATCTATACCCACAGAGTGGGCGCTCACACACTGTTATTAATTTATACTGTTTAAACAGGGGTTTATAAAGTGCAAACACTGCACAGAGCACAATTGTTCTCGCACACTAAATACTTGAGCCTGGGTTTGCACCGACAAACAAATCGTTTTGTAAAGATACCTATAATTATTTTAGTGCTTCTGCATTCGTAGTTTTCGGCAGAAAACATAAACCTCGGCCTTGATAATTATCTTCGTCCAATAATAATAATAATACATTTTCACTAAGGAGACAAAATTTCAAATGTGTACATCTATACCCACAGAGTGGGCGCTCACACAGGGTTACCTGTTCAACAGTATTAACTTATGCTGTTGAAATTGCAGGAGTTTATAAAGTGCAAACACTGCACAAAGCACATTTTTGCTCCCACGCTAAATACTTGAGCCTGGGTTTGCACAGACAAACATATCGTTTTGTAAAGGTACCTTTATTTTAGAACTTATTTACCCAGGACTTAAAACAAGTTTTTCTCCTTTTGTCGTTGAGACAAATTGCGTGCAAAGTAAATTTGGAGTGATTAAGCGTGGGAAAGCGGTTCTTTTATTGTATGACCAAGAGTTTTCCTTGTACGTGAAGCAAGAAAACCGATATCACCCCATCCTATTAAATTATAGTTATTTTAATCATATTTGATATCCTTGTGGTCTTACTTAAAAGACTGAGGAGAAATTGAAAATGCTTTCAAAAATTGCTAACCTTAATGAAATCCAATAAAAACGTTTTGAGCGGAACTCGCCAATTTAAAAAGTTAACAATGGGCGCGCAGTAGGCAACCATGTAGACAGAGCAAAATGTTTATCTTCTAAGTACGGCGTAACAGATAGACAGCGTTAAAACAAAGAGTTTTTTGTTCTCGCCTTTTAAATTTTTTGATGCAAATAAGTCTCGTAGACTTATAAAAAGCGAGCATAAACTATGTTGGCCACATTGCCTTGCGAATCGGCAAAGCACTGTTCTTAAGATGAATTCTCTACTACTGTTCCTGTTTCTGGGATTTTCAGTCGCCTTGGCCGATTTGCCGTTTGACCATCCAGACTTCGAGGAATTCTTAAATGAAGAACGTCATGAAGAAATCCTGGGCGAGTTAGCTGATGAAAAAAAGACCCATTGAAGCGTCCAAGCCTTCCGCCTTTCTCAGTAAGAACTGTTTTACTGCCTTTACCTTAACCCCTACCTAATTGTTGTCATCGTAAGAGCTACCTTCTGATTACGCACTCATACTAATCGAATAACTGTTTTTTTATTAACAATGATTAAATTAGTTTTAAACTAAGTAACGTTTAGGCAGTTAAATTTTTCTTTTATAAATTTGCGGATGTCTGATATTGTTTTAAAAGTTAGTCTTACTGTAGATCAAAACCAGAAATTCTGGTTTTGATCTATGTCTTGGACAGCTAGTTAATTCCATAGACAACTTTGGGGGTTTTTAAGCTCGGCTACTTTCATTATGTGATTTTCTACATGAACAGTTTCAGTCGATACTTATTTCCTCATGTATTTTCTGGTTTCCTTGTTACGGCGGTTCTTAAAATGATTACTATAAAAAAGTTCGCTTGATGTTAAAATTCGCTAAAGTTGTAGAATTAGTTGTCGTTTTGGAAGACTTATATGAAACAAACTTAGTTTGACCTTCAAAAGAAAAGTCTCGCCTTTTTTGTCAGTGCTAGCTGAACCCTCAGAGCCAGCGTTCTAACACGATTAATTCAAACTCTTTTATTTTAATTTCACACAGGAAAGACCCAACTTTAGGCCCAGCTGGCGTCCATCAGGAAGACCCAGCCACCTTCCTTTTGGAAAACCCAAGTTCCTTCTTTCGGAAGAATCCAGATTGTGGAGGCCCAGCCACCGTCCGTCGGGAAGACCCAACCACCGTCCTTCAGGAAGACCTAAGCTCCTTCTGGAAGAATCCAGACTGTGGAAGCCCAGCCACCGTCCGTCGGGAAGACCCAACAACCGTCCGTCAGGAAGACCTAAGCTCCATCTGGAAGAATCCAGATTGTGGAAGCCCAGCCACCGTCCATCGGGAAGACCCAGCCACCGTCCTTCAGGAAGACCTAGGCTCCTTTTGGAAGAATCCAGACTGTGGAAGCCCAGCCACCGTCCATCGGGAAGACCCATCCACCGTCCTTCTGGAAGACCTAAGCTCCTTCTGGAAGAATCCAGACTGTGGAAGCCCAGCCACCGTCCATCGGGAAGACCCAACCACCGTCCTTCTGGAAGACCCAAGCTCCTTCTGGAAGAATCCAGACTGTGGAAGCCCAGCCACCGTCCATCTTGAAGACCCAACCACCGTCCTTCAGGAAGACCTAAGCTCCATCTGGAAGAATCCAGACTGTGGAAGCCCAGCCACCGTCCATCGGAAAGACCCAACCACCGTCCTTCAGGAAGACCTAAGCTCCATCTGGAAGAATCCAGACTGTGGAAGCCCAGCCACCGTCCATCGGGAAGACCCAACCACCGTCCTTCTGGAAGACCCAAGCTCCATCTGGAAGAATCCAGACTGTGGAAGCCCAGCCACCGTCCATCGGGAAGACCCAACCACCGTCCTTCTGGAAGACCCAAGCTCCTTCTGGAAAAATCCAGACTGTGGAAGCCCAGCCACCGTCCATCGGGAAGACCCAACCACCGTCCTTCTGGAAAACCCAAGTTCCTTCTTTCGGAAGAATCTAGACTGTGGAAGCCCAGTCACCGTCCATCGGGAAGACCCAACCACCGTCCTTCTGGAAAACCCAAGTTCCTTCTTTCGGAAGAATCTAGACTGTGGAAGCCCAGCCACCGTCCGTCGGGAAGACCCAACCACCGTCCGTCAGGAAGACCTAGTCACCGTCCGTCGAGAAGACCCAGTTATCTTCCTTCTGGTAGACCCAAGCTTCTTTAATCGGAATGATCCAAATCGTGGAAGACCAATTGGCGTCCATCATGGAGACCAACTTGTTCTTGAGGAACGTTAAAACAAGAAAGTTTGATCTCTGATGACCGATATGTCAAAACAAATGAAATGTAGATGTTAAAGAGGATTGCTCGGGGAATAAAGCATTAAAAAAAGTATCTAAACTGTTTTTTAGATGTGCGGCCGTTTTATTTCTTCTATACGCCCCTTCCCTTTGTTATAAGCTACCCCTTCCCTTCTCTTTTAAGTCCAACCTTCACTCTCCTCGAATGCGCAAAGCTGTATCACTGGTTACTAGGTGAAAACATTTGAACTTTTCTTGTATAATTAACCACCTAATGTAAGACGTTCCGGCTTTTTCAAAGTACCAGAACTATTTCCATCCAAACCTTTTTGGAAAGAACTTAATCTAAGCAACAACGTTTCGTTAGCGACCATTTTAAACTAAAACCCTGATAAAACGATAACTATTACACGACTAAGATAGTCAGAGGGTCACAACAAATAAAAACAACCAATCAGATTGATCCATTGCTGGTCCAATATTTTCTAAGTGTTGCACTGGGTATTGATTCATGTGTTTTCCGTACTTTTTATTAGTTTGTAAAATAACGTTTGGGAACTCCTTTCCAACTGAAACACCAGGTGGGTCCTCAGCTAAGATCCCGGGTTTTCTTTTTAATTTATCCTCCACATTTTCCGCTTATATGTATTATATCTGTTAAAATCTTTTTCATTCATGTAATAAATCTGTTATTAGCCAAGATTGTTCGCGGCCGTACTGGGAGAATATCGGTCCTCAGTCTTTTATGTACGGACTGCTGCGCTTGTTTCGCAATATTTTGTTTTCTACCAGTCAGCAATATTAGCTACATTTGAATGAAAGAGGCACAATTTACCACGAATGGTACACGCCATAGCTTGCATTATTGAGTTATGGACGCACTTGGGAGGTTGCTAAGCACAAAAGAAGCGTAAGAATCTAGCACAACTATATAGCACAACTATATAGCAGTTTTCTACATTTTCTCTGTATTACAACTGCGCGTGTTAAGGTTACTCTTACTCTGAAGTAACGCGTGCAGTCAGTACTCACGCAATCCCTGCCGAAACCCTAGATGGAGATCAAACTTTTGAATAGGTATCAGGCATGGCGTACAGTAAACAGTCTTTCAGTATTATGCAGGAATGTATTCTTATATAATAAGAGTGCATGATATGCAGCTTTTTTAATTCACTGGTAGAAAACAGATGAAAAGTAGAAAAACTCGTAATGTAAGTACACTTTCATTTCTCAGCGTTGATAGTTTGCGCCAAGTCGCATCACATTAGCGCGCGCGCTCAAGTTGAAGGTATTCGTCAGCGTCCACCCATAGGCAAAAAGTAGACGATAAACTAAATTTTCGAAAATTTAAGGGGCTCTGAATCCGCTCCGGAGAAATGTTTTAATTCACGAGGTCAGTATGCTTTCCTCGGATAAGATGAGTTCCATAAGGAACTCACCACCCAAGTAAGAAATAATAATCTACCTAGATAACATGAGTTCCATAAGGAACTCACTCCCCAAGTAAGACATAGTAATCTACCACGAGGTCAATATGCTGCCCTCAGATAACATGAGTTCCATGAGGAACTGAGTAAGACTTATTTTCCAGAAGACTTCCAAGGAAGTTTCGAAGACACTTGAACTCGCTCACGAGACGGAATATCTTGACAAACTTATTTTCAAATTCAACTCACCACCCAAGTAATACTTTCGAAACAGGTCAACGTTTGTTTACCCAAATTTTATACGATTAAAAATTCACATGTCTTACAAGAACCAATCAGATTTATTCCATGTGTTTTTTATTTTTCTTCCTGTATGCGTCGCCATGGCTTTCTCGCTCCGCTAAGAGATAAAGAAGATTCAGAACTAAAAAGCAATATTGATTTTTCTAGCTTGCTTGGTCGATATTGGAAAGATTGACCTCGTTCCTTTTTTTTTGCATTTTATAGACCATTATTAATATTTCCTGATACGGAACCTTAACAGTACGACTTGTGAAAATGTCCAAATAGCTTACCAAAAGCTTTACACGGGCGATTTTAGCGCAGTTTTTGTACTGATTTCCACTGCAATTTCTGTTGCGCTCGCGTTACAACCAGCTGCAGTTATTTCAGAGCGATTTGTGCGCGATATCGCTAGAAATTCTGTGAAACGTGATAAAATGAACAGGGGCTTTGTAGCAGAGTATATGCAAACGTCTTATAATCAAGGGTGTGGTGTTTTTTTATGTTGTTTGAAACCTCCGGAGATCAAGATATCAGGCTGAAATCACGACCAAATCGCAGTGAAATCGCGCGGTTTGGGATGGAGCGCGAAAAGTCGAATTTTACCAAAAATCGCTTGTGTAAATGGGTTTTATAGAGAATATTCCGAAATCCATAACGAAGAAAGCTTCAAATAAAACGTTGTTGATGAAATTTAGGCCAAGATAATGAAATGGTATTTAAAGGACAGAAAAATATATGTTGTATTCAGTTTTCTCATGTTAATCTACGTACGTACAGTGAGCTACTAAAAAGAGCAAGTCTACCAAGTCTGTACAAACAACGGCTACAAAACATCGCCATCCTCATGTGTAAAGTAAAACACGGACTTGTGCCCACTTATGTAACAGAAATATTTAATACAGCCCCGAAACGATATAATCTGAGGAACGCCGATTTTAATATCCCACGTTTTCGCACGGTACATTAAGGAAAACATTCTCTACGATATTTCGGGCCTTATCTATATAACAAACTAGTAGATTACAGTGACAGATAAAAACCAAATGTCACGAGTTTTAAAAACAGTATTGGGAGAAAAGACCTCACACGTCTTATACAAACTAAGTGTAAATGTGACATATGCAGCTAGGCCGCTATAAATTATTAAATGTTGAATTTTTAATTTTCGATTCTTAACTGCAATTTTTATCTTACACCTACTTTTATTTTAAAATTTTATATTCTAGTCTCATTTTTTTTTGTTCATTTATTTATCTATTCATCTATGTTGTACGGGTTTTTTTTTAGAATTTAAGTGTAAATATTTTAAACTTTATGTAGCTTAGATAGATTTTAATGTAAATAGTGTCCCCAATTAGTTTTTTTAAGCTAAATACCTCGACACTATAATAAAAGTTTTTCGTATTTCTTTCATCCGCCACAAAAGCCACAGCCTTCGCCTTCGGTAGACAAAATAAACCTTGATAATTCTTGTTTTTATGTTCAACCTTATAATTTTATTCTCGCCAAGTAGACGAAATGCGTGACTGTGTTCATCTATCCACTTTCCACAAAGGGCGTGGGCGCTTGTTTAATTGTACACAGGGTCATGTAAACTGTTATCTTACTATTGAAACAGGCGTGTATAAAATACAAACCGTTGCGCCCACACTTGAGATATTGTACCTGGGTTTGCATAGAATACAATCCGTTTTGTAAAGGTAAGATATCTTTATATTTAACTGCTTACTCAGGTCTCCAAACAAAGCTCTGCTTTTATTTGTCAACGAGATTAGGCGCGTATAGAATAATTTTGGAGTCGCTCAACCCACACATGTGTATGGGCCAACTGTTATTTCATTATTTGACCAAGAGTTCTTCTTATTCCTAAAAACGAATCCAACATCAGCAAGTCCTTCTAAATATTACTATTTTAATCATCTTTTACATCCTTACAGTCCTCCTCAAGATAGGAGAAACTCCGAAAATGCTAACTGATTTTAGTAACAGTTGATGATGAATAAACTGTTCCTTTGTGACAAATTGGGGGGATCTGACGACAATAAGAGGATGAAAATCGCATACTTGCACATCTGGGAACTCTTCCTTGTTGTTGTTGTTTATTAATGTTTTGTACCTAGCAGATACAAGTTGAGTTCAGATTACAAATACAGAGCAAAACCTCTTCTCACCTCCTTCTGCGATTGTGGAGAAATAGCGAAAATCTTTGAATGATCCTTCCAAAGTTGTTCTACAATTACAATTTGGCGACAGACAAAGTTTTCCCACGACCCACGGTTTTTCCCCACACCCACAACCCACGACACCTATACCCACGACAAAAAGCTGCACTGTCATGATCAGTTTACTGATGCAATTCAATCTTAAAGGCCCTCAAAAGTCGTAAAAGGAACTGTGTTGGTCAAATTGCCAAAAGAATCAGCAAAGAACTGTACTCAAGATGAGTCCTATACTACTTTTCCTGTTTCTCGGAGCTTCAATCGCCCAAGACGAGTTGCCATGTACTGACGAAGTCCCGGGCGAGTTAGCTGACGAGGGAAGTGGCCCATTTTAGCCTCCAAGCTTTCCGCCAGTTTCGGTAGGATGTGTTTAATATTGCCTTTACTCTAACATCTTCAGTGTTGTTGTCGTCATCATCTTAACAACTAAACCCTCTGATTCAACACATAATTATAGTAATCGGTGAACCGTGATTTTTCGTAATTGACATTCTTTAAATGAAGCCAGTTCAATTTAAAGCTTTGTTTTCATACAGGAAAAACCCAGCGACAGACCCAACTTTAGACCCAGCCTCCATCCGTCGGAAAGTCCTAGCTTTCTTCCTTCGGAAAGACCCAGCTTCTCTCCTTCGGAAATACCAAGCTTCCTTCCTTCGGAAATACCAAGCTTCCCTCCTTCGGAAAGACCAAGCTTCCCTCCTTCGGAAATACCAAGCTTCCCTCCTTCGGAAATACCAAGCTTCCCTCCTTCGGAAAGACCCAGCTTCCCTCCTTCGGAAAGACCCGGCTTCCCTCCTTCGGAAAGACCAAGCGTCCGTCCTGCAGGAAGACTAAGCTTCCTGCTATCACGAAGATCCAGCTTCCATCCATCAGGGAAACCCAGCCTCCGTCCATCGGGAAGACCCAGCCTCCGTCCATCGGGAAGACCTAGCTTCCGTCCATCAGGGAGACCCAGCCTCCGTCCATCAGAAAGACCCAGCTTCCGCCCATCATAACTGACCAGCTCATCAGCTTAAGAAGTTAGCCCGGAGTAGTAAAAATGAGATCTAAACCGAATGGAGAAACTATTGGATAAATGAGGTAATAAAGCATTGAAAAATAATTTGAACGTCTGTTTTTCTACAGGTATTTCTTTTCAAGGTAATGCAGGCAATCTGACGCAGGATTTACCCAAAACCCAAAGCTCCTATTTTGCATTAAAATTGATATTGACACAAAAGTACAAAGTAGCCCGTGCTTGTGCCTCCGCCCCTTTGGTTATGCTTTGTCGCCGAGACAAAACACGAACAGAATATATTTGGACTGCACATACAACCTACGTGTCAGTAAACTATTCCTTTATTGTTTTACTTAGTAATCTGCTTTGTACGTTGGCTGTTGGTCTTTCAGTTTAAACGTTGATTAATGTCAAACTCCACAAAACATTAGCTGCGAAAAACACTTTTGTACAATAAAAATTAAAAACCTCGTTGTTGTTTCCTCGTGTATTAGCGCTTATCGGTTTTCGAACAACTGAGACCGCCCCTATTCCTTCAGCGCTAAAACGACTCGCCGAGCAAAATTACATATACTTTTGTCATGCATTTTTGGTACCTTTTCAGACAGGCGGGCTAAAAATAATGGTTAGTGCTCTGGACTCCGGATCGAGCGGCCCGGGATGAGCCCTTTCCGGGGTCATTGTGTTTTTGGGGAAAACATACACTTTACTTTCAAAGCGCCTCTCTCCACCCAGGAATACATACGGGTTATTGCCCAAGCGTGATCGTGAGGTCAGCATAGCGGGATATTCGCCAAGTTCTTTTTTGCGTGTTTATGGACCTCGATCGACTTCTTCTCGCTCCATAAAAACGCAAAAAAAGAAAACGGTCATCTTGGCTTGGGCTCGGGTAGCCAATCAGAACGCAGGGTTTACCTAATCCTGCCTGCTACCAGAGTCAGCCGTTTAATAAACTGGGTATCGGAGAATTTTTGGACTAGCATTCCATCCAGGATAAGTAGCAACACTCCTAGCCGCTTCAAGCAAAGGAATTTGGAGTTTTGAGCGACGCAGCTTTGAGTGACTTGAGCTTATAAGACGTTACTTGGCACCGTTGCGATTTACCCCAAGAACTATAGGCTTAAGAGCCGCCCTGGATAAATATATAAAGCTACCGTTCAATTTAAATAGAAATGCTCCTATTTATGAGTTCCATTGTTTTTGCTCTCTGTGTAGCCTTAATAGATGATACTTTTTAAACATTTTTAATGCTGGATTAGTGTTAATCGGCTTCCGAACAACTGTTTTTACTTATTTGATTATTTGACTAATGAATGTACAGTGGAATGCAACTTTTAAAACCCTCAATTTCTTGAATCTCCTTCTTTGCATTTATTTCACTCTATCGAACACTGCCGAAAATAAGCCCTCCCGAAGATAAGCCTATGGTCTTACTATTTAGTATATGTCCTAAAGAAAGATATAACAATTTCGATTATCGACCCCTATTGCAGCGCTTGTTTGTACTTTACGTTATCAGTGCTCAGAGCGACTGTAGGATTTGTTTAAGATTTCATTCTGTTATCTTTAGAAAGTACCACTATCTGGTGTTCTAGTATACATCCCCTCAAAAATCAGTCACTTTCCAAATATAAATCCAAAGATTTTTGAAATGCAAATTTCCATCCAAAAGTATGTCCCCTCCCCCCCCCCTCCCCCCCCCCCCCGAACATAAGCCCACCTAGAAGGAAAGTTAAGCACATATAAGCTAGGCCAGGGCTTATTTTCAAGTAGGTTTGTGCGAGATTGCAGCTCTCTTTAAGTTAATGATAAAAAAATATAGGGATAAATTATAAAACATTGATACATATGTGCACGTCGATCAAATAAATAGCTGGTGTCACGGATCGGTATGGGATCATGCTCAATCAGAAAAATTTAGGAATTACAACTTATAGTTTACATGAATCCACCTCGATTTTGAGATGAAATCAGCTTGAAGTCACAAAAAAAACTATTGTTTGCCCTTTCAGCCTTAATAAGAATCAGATTAGCTTAAATTTTTCTTAACTATGAGAATACATATTGTCAAGTAAGAAAAATGTCGCACCTTGGGCCTAGGGAAAAGCGCCCTGTTGAAGAAGATCTAGGTAATGTGAAATAAATAACTTGGGGAATGCTTCCTTGACGTACGTAGTATTCAGTAATGAGAATAACTATCTAATTGAAAAGGTCAATTGCCTTCCATATATGCTGTTTTCGATATAAATCTGATAAATGGACCAAAAGCAATCTGAAACGAGCATTATTTTGCTTGGAAAATGACATTGGGATTTTTCTGCTTAATTGGGAATAAACTGGGACAGTCAAACTTCCGCTTAGACGGACACCTGTCATAATTAAGCGGACACTTATTCATGGGGCTTGCCACATGAAAACGCTGTAACATTCCAAAACTGGACACCTCTGCTAAGTGGACACTTTTAAATGGTCCCAAATGTGTCCGCTAACGAGACTGAAGGTTCAATTGTGAGAAAAAACTATACCATAAAAATATAACGGATTACTTTATGTGCGAGAACTTAAAAACCCACGCCCACAAACAGGGCAGTTCCGAGACAGGAATAGCTGGTACATGTATTACTATCCCAGTCTTTTCATTCTTGTGTTCTGATCTATGTGTCCATTTGAGATTCTTTTTCGTGCCCAGCATCTTGACACGTGTTTTGCTCGTGGGAGTAACATCGCCAAGCACCAGTCTCCCTGACCGTGGCCACTTCAGCGCAATAGCGAAGACATGACTGTCTTTAGATGTGTACCTGTAAAAGGACAAGTTTACAGATGTTATGACGCATGCGCAATACAAAATCCAAGTTCTTGATTTAAGCGGCAATGGTTGGCAAATTCGAGGGGAATTTCAAAGTAATTTCAAGTCCTTCGTCCACACTTGGGACGATTCAACGGCAAATTTGAGCTAGGAATTCGAAACATCAAATGGAAGTAGTAACTTTGTGTAGCGGTTAGTGTATGGCTGGCGCATGCATAAATGGGAAATAAACAAACACTGATGATCACATCTTCTTTTAAGGCGATTTTTTTAACTAGAGAAATGGATAATAGTTATGTTTGCTTATCTGTCCTGTTTTGCTGGCTGTACTGTCTCGTATAAACACGGTTGTAAGACAGCAAAAGCCCCATGCGATCTCAGTTTTCCTTATTTGTGTACCGCCGACCGGTTAGCTCAGTTGGTAGAGCGACGGACTACAGTGCGGGAGGTCTCGGGTTCGAGTCCCAGACCGGACCAACACTCAGGGTCTTAAAATAACTGAGGAGAATATGCTGCCTTTGCATTTACATCTGCAAATGGTTAGATATTCTAGTCTTCTCGGATATGGACGATAAACCGTAGGCCCCGTCTCCTGCATCTTCAGTGTTATGGTCAGCAGGGGACGTAAAAGAACCCACACACTAATCGTAAAGAGTAGGGCATGGAGTTCCCGGTGTTGTGGTCTGGTCTTTGCCTCTTGTACTGTGCTTACAGTGAAATGCTCGGAGATATTAGCTATATAAGCTACTCTTCAAATCCGAGGGTAAACAAAAATGATGATGATGATAAACACTTTCTCTACATGATAACTTACCACACATCTCCGCTGACCGAATCATTCTGGGCTCTCCAAGGCCTTGTCTTATAAATGGCATCCCCATTCACTTTTAACCAGTCCCCCATCTGAGTGAGGCGCTCTTGGAATATCGGTGTAATAGTTCCGTCTGAAGCTGGCCCAACATTCATGAGCAAATTGCCACCACAGCTACCAGGAAAATATACGATATTAAAAACGGTATGTTGGTGTTTGCACTATTTTAACATCCTTGTTTATAAGTGAAAAAAAAAAGGGATTTATAGATGACCTGCGCTGCAGATACCCATCATTATAAAATTAGCCTTAATTTTTTCAACTTATAAGCAGTCCAGACCCTAAACTCTCTATTTCGCGCGCCCAATATAGGGCTTGGACCCAGGCGCTTGTTGGATGGGGGAAGGGAGAGTTCAGGGACTGGATTGAACCCATCTCTATCTTCCTTGTTGTTACCTTCTTGCTATTTCTATTTCAGAGTGTAATTCCGTACGTCGTAAAAATAAACAGTGGACTATGACAGTATTATAATATATTTGGTTAGAAAAAAAAATACAGTAGAATCCCGATTTCTCCGTGACCTCCAGGGAAACGAAAATTGGCTCGAGAAAACAGGAGGCTCGAGAAAATCGGGGTTAAAATTGCAAAGTACTATCCAAGGGAAACGAAACTTGGTTCAAGAAATCAGCTATTGAGCAACCGAGGTCATCTATTGACGCCGCTCAGTACTCGGTGTAAGGCATTGCAGTTATTTCTGTTTGTACCTCACTGTAGTAGCAAGCTGTTTGATCAATTCTTCAATGGTGAAATAATCTTTAAGATTTGCTTCTCGGCGAAATCCCCAGGAATGGCGATCTATAGTCATGGCGTTCTCCCACTTCATTTTCTGAAGTTTACCTGCAATGCCAATGAACAAATAAATGTTAGTACTTCTTATTGACAGTTAAACATTTTCTACATTTTTTATTAAAACGGCAGAACTTGATTTGTAACCTAAGCTTAAGTGTCTATGAGACCAGGAATAAATCAAACCAGGCCTTCAAACGAAAACAGTTGGCTTGGGTGTAAAATTGCAATATCTGACCAGTGAGCGAATCAAATCCATACGGCGCGTCATTTGGTTCGAGCTATCGGGGGTTCAAGAAATCAAGGGTTCAAGAATTTTAAGTCTCCGCTGTTGAATTAGAAAAATTGACCGTCTTGAATAAATACGTTACTAGAAGTACTTCTTTATGGTTATGATTGTACGCGACCGCCTAGACTTGGTATATGTTTCATGTATGCATGCACGATTGTTCTCCTTGTGGTCCTGGAACATGCTGGAGTCCTCAACCTCAGCGTAAGCTCACCACGTTCTGAGCTGAAACCCAAATCTGCGCACCCTCGAATTTCGTAGCAGGGAGGCTCAGTGTGTCACTGATACAAACTGTAAAAGAGCATCAGAAACGCTGTATGTAACCTGGGCAGCCTCACTTTTCGCTTTCCTTCGGCGCTCGCGCTTCCCGCCGCTCGCTTGCTTTCGCGTTCGTCCCCATGGACGTCTTCAACATATAACGAGGAGCAAGAAGTATTTCGACTTACCTGGGTTGTACCTATCATGTCCAGTGTAGACGCCGCCATGATTACACCGGCAGCCCCGCCCCCATCTGTCATTCACCACAACTGTGTCCTTTATTGGGCTATAATCACAACATACATTAGTTACTTGTTACTTTTCTATTAAACGCTATTCATGCAGCTTCGTCAATTCTAGCTGTCTAAAACAGACGCACAAAAAAAGCAATAATGACTCTAATGGCGGCCAAGACCTTGTCTTTAAAAATGGCCTTGTTACCACTGATGAAGGCTGTAGTTGCAGCCGAAACTTTGGGTTATTTATATTTCGTTTTTCAACATTTTTAGATCATTTTCTAAATTAAACCAGTGTAGCCTTTTTAACATTTTCAAAGACGTTATCATCTAATGCTTTTATGTATGACGAAATTTTTAAGAGCCCAGGAAAGATTTGCCTAATTGTTGGCTAACTAGAATGTAAGATACGTGTAAACAGATACCTCTCGTTGAAAAGCCACGTTAGAAACTCTTCACTTTTCCAGTATGTTGCGTTAGCTTCCCATTCTCCATCTGTCCATAGGTAATCAGGCTTGTACGTATTAACAAGGTCATACAACTGTGGCTTCACTACAGCCTAGTAAAGTAATGACAAAAACTTTTGACCCTTAGCTTTCAGTTTTGTCTAGAATAGGCTCAAAATATTCAATAAAAATAATGTAGCTTTTACAGGTCTATTCTGAGCGGTTGTTCCTTCAATGGCTTTGAATTTTTTAAAGTAGCATAGTTTAAATTTAAATTTTGGTCAAATCTCTCTGGTCGATGGCGCTGAGAGAAACATCTACTACGTCCAACGGAGAATAAGCCATTCCAGCTAAGGGTGTTTTCGATTCGGAAATCCAAATTTGCATTTATTACACGCTGGATTTTGCATTCTCCAAGATAGATTTCAATTACCAAATTCAAACCCGGAACTCATGGATGTGCGTTTTTCCCCCGGAAAAATCCAAACGGATTTGAAAATTTAAAACTGAATAATATCGTGAGTAGCTATTGAATGCACGCATTGGTGCACGCTAAACTCTGCTCAGGAAAAATGTTGTACAATGTCACTGGAGTAGTTTGCTAACAGGCTCTCAAGTTGGGGTATAGGGAAAGATCGGCGTGCTCAGCTCTTCATTTCCTGCCAGTAGGGAGCCTGTTCGCAAACTACTACTGAAGATTTAGAAGTGTATCATATCAGAGTATCATTTTTTGACTAGCAAATCCATAGACTATGTGTAATAAAACTTCGCATACCTGGATATATTCATCAGTTTTAAATCCATTGGCTTTGTCTTTTAAATAATGAGGGTTGAACCACTCAAATAAGGAATAGTACAGACCAAATCTCACTTGGGGATCACTGAGATTACGAAAAGCTCTTGCCAGTTCATCTAACGTAAAATTCAATAAAAAAACAAACAGATTAGTTTAAACAATTAATTTGTATTTAACACTTCTTTCCACCTTGCTGATCCCCTTATAGGCCTGATGTCCATTAGTCACACGCGCGAGGAGAACCCAACTTGGTCGTTACGCGCGAGGAGAACCACATTTGGATTGTCAAACGCACAGGACTTTTTTTAAAGTAAAACCAGTGAGCAGCACGTCTGCGAACTACTTGAGTTTAAAACTTTTTTTTATTTTCTCCTACGCGTTTCGTGTGACTAGCGCATACTTTTTTAGGGAGTTTAACAATACAATCAAGTATACCTGTATTTATACCTAGATACAATTCTGCATTTCGCAAAAAACAACACCTACGGATTTGCGTACACAAACCGCTCGGTAATGCGCCCAGGAAACAGGCGGACAAATTTTAAAAGTGTTACTTCTATTGAGTGTGACATAACTATTTGGGGCCCACAGTTTTGGACAAAAACTATTTAGCTCTATCGGGTTGTATACATATTATGGTGCATATCGCGTAAATACTTGTCATAATCACCCTCACCAACTATGTTCCTGTGAGGTCCAATATCAACAGAATTCCAATTCCAAGCCACACTTGAGTTCCAGTTTGTAAATCCCTCGTGGTGTTTGCTTGTAAACACAAAGTACCTAAAGCAATGATTTTTATTTAGACAATAATATGAAACAAGAAAAGGAAGGTAGGAGATAGATTTTTTTAAAAATAAGAGACGTCAGAGAAGAAAAGAGAAGAGCAGGGAGAGAAGAGAAGAAGAGGGCAGAGAAGAGAAGAGAAGAGAAGAGAAGAGAAGAGAAGAGAAGAGAAGAGAAGAGAAGAGAAGAGAAGAGAAGAGAAGAGAAGAGAAAAGAAAAGAAGAGAAGAGAAGAGCACTGAAGAGAAGAGAAGAGAAGAGAAGAGAAGAGAAAAAAAAGAGAAAAAGAAGAAGAAGACACATTGTGCGATGGAACGAAAAAGCAAAAAAAGGCCAATAGTCTGTCTTCTTCTCAGCCAGTCTTAGAGAGGTTGAGTAAAAAGCCTTTTTTCACAAGTTAGAGCAAGAAAAATGTTTTTATTTTGTTTTGAGTTTAAGATGAAACCTTCTTACCGTGCTCCAGAGATGGCAACTAGTTCTGCCCACTGTTTAGCATCAAAGAACTCGGCTTTGAACATTGGAGCAAACTCGTTATAGCTGAATCCTGGAGGGAAGTTTTTTTCAGTGTAATTTAAATACTTCGGCATTTGCTTCCCTTTCCATTTGAACCAGAACCATTCACTATCAAAACTTGGGACAGAATATAACCCCCAGTGGACAAATATTCCAAACTTGGCATCGTCGTACCATGCTGGAATCTCTCTTTTATCCAGTGACTTCCATGTGGGAGAAAATTTCTGAGAGTCTTTATCCCTTGAAGTTTTCTTTCTTTTGTGAGCTGTTGACTTTTCCTCTTTTTGCACCGTTGATTTTTTATGTCCATGATCATGGTGTTTATGTTTGTGAGAGTGACTCCTGTAAGATGGTGACCCAACAGAACTCTTTTTTGAGGCGTTCTGTTCTCTAGAGCTCTTATGCACAGAGCCTTTGTTTCGTTCACTTGATGTTTTTGATACGACAGCACTTTTTCTTTTTGCTTTCTGTGCCTGGAATTCTTTTTGTACTCTACCCTTTTTACCATGATTATCATTCCTATGTGATTTTGATGCTACAGCACTTTTTCTTCCTGCTTTCTGTAGCTGAGATTTTTTTCGCACTCCATCATTTTTGACGTGATGAATACGTCTATTTGATCTTGATGCTATATTGCGTTTACTTTCGTCAGTCTTTTCACCAGACTTTTTTTGCGATTTGCTTTTCTTTCCATGAATGGTATGTGTGTTTCTTTCGGTTACTGTTGTTTTCTTTTTGTTATGAGATGAGTGAGGGTGAACTCGTTCCACATCGAAGCCTTCAATTCTCAAAGACTTTGGCGGAACCACTGCTATGAAATCTCGCTTGTTAGATTTTTTATGGGCCAAACTATTCGTAGCCTTGTGATCTTTATTTCCTTTTTGCTTTGTCTTATCCTTGTGCTTTACTCTTGTATCCTTCTTGTTTGTCGATTCCCCATGGTGACGAGAATAAGGAAGTGCGCGCAAGGACGACAATTTGTTTGCATTCATTTCGTGCTTCCTCGCCTTATGGTGTATTTTGTGATCATCTTTTACCCTTGCACTTCTTTTCGTGCCGCTAATTTCTTTGTTGCGACCTGAATGCTTTCCTTCATTTTCACCCTTTTTAGCGTCATTTGATTTGTCCTTTTTCTTTTTTGTCTGTCTCTTATGACCTGTATCCTTCTTGTAGGCTAATTCTCCATGAAGATGAGAATGTGGAAACGCACGCATAGATGATAATTTGTTTGCATTAGATTTATGCTTGCTCACCTTTTGATGCACTTCGTGATTCAGATGTTTTACTCTTCCATCTTTTTTTCTGCTAATCTCCTTGTCATGGACCGAATTCTTCCCTCCTTTTTTAAATGTTTTCTTCTTTGCTTTATGACTAGAAGATTGTGGGTTAGACCAAATATAGCTCCTCCTTCCATCATCTTCTTTCACACTGTAGTAAATAGGTAACGAAACCATTTTCGACCGCTGCTTTTTCTCGACGTGATCGTGTTGGCTATGTGATTGCTGTCGGCTCTTTTGTTTTGAAACAATTTTTTGCCGTTTGGTTGTAGAATGTTCTAAATATAATGACTGATCCTTTTTGTGTTTCTCGTTGACATGATGATGCAGGTGCTTGTGTTTTGCATTAATACGAGATATCTGCAGGGATTCTAACCTGCCATGGTGGTGGTTGGTAGATTGTTTCTTTTTGTTACTAAACGTCGACCCGTGCTTCTTGCCATTTGTTGTTGTTTTTTCAACTTGGCCATACCCGTGGTGTTTTTGCAGATAATCAAGAACATACTCCTTGAGTTGTTCGCGATCGAACAGAATATTTTCAAGGTTCATAAAGTTTTCAGTTTCCTTCGATTGTGCTTTTGATACATGTAGAGACTTCCCTTGAACCTTGGTCCGTGTTTGCTTTTTGTGACCGCGCACATGAATTCGTTCATCACGGCCATCTTCTCGGATCACGTGTGAATTTCGCCTTTTAGAAGGATCAGCCGACGAAGCAATTATTTGAGCTGTTAATAAAAGGCAAAGAAAGACAAAGAAATCCCTAACCATTGCTCTGTCAAAAAGATTTCCGTTTGAAGGAAGTGTGACTTTTCCTGTGAATTATTCATCGATCGTCAAAGACCTGTTTTTTCTTTTATACTTGAATACACTATGGCACCAGAGCGTTCAACTCGAACTGAGAGAAATTTGCGTAGAGCTCGTTTTACTAACTCAAGCGTTAATGCGAGTCATACTCCCTAACTGTTACTACTTACTTCTATATCATAGATTATAATAACATTTTTATATGACTTTATTATTTTTATTGTATTTATATTTAGTATTAGTGTAGCTTTTAGTTTTTAGCAGTGTCCCCTAATTAGTATGGTATTATTTTCCAGGCTATAAGGTTTCGACACTTAAATAAAGTTTCTTATCTTTATCTTATCTTAAGGAGCTATTCGGAAATAAACATTCGATCCGAGGCAAACAAGGTGTTAACTTTTGTAACACAATTGGGTCGAGGAGATTCTTGATTGATTTTACCCGTAAGGCAAAGGCATTTATTGAAAGTCTAACACAATTGCAGTTTTTGACAAATTTGCGCTGATGGATTTGGTAGAATTATAGATTAGTATTATCCAATAAAAAAAATCGCAGAAACAAAGTCGTCCCGACGCCGCATTGAAGTGCCCGCACTGCCTTTGACCAGCGGTGTATGCCTCGTCGGCGAGAGACTGGGAAAAAGCACTTGAGAATTCAACATGGCAGCCAGCAGTCGCATTTGTGAATGAAAACTAAAGGTATTTTTTTCCTTTTACATTAATTCATGACTTCCAAACGATCTCTACCAGACGTAGATGCTTTCACAGAGAATGACTGTTCTAATAAGCGCCGTTTAAATGACCCGAGTGTCGCAGATACTTCCAATTCACCTGACGGAGATGACAGCAATTTTGGTGAGTTTGCTTTTCCAAAATATAATAAACTTATAGCTAATGCAGTTCAATAGGGAGCAAGATATTTATCCTCCAAATGAAAAGGCCATAAGAGCACCGATAGTCTGTTAATTCTTTATCTAAGCAGTAGTCATGTATATATCCAGTTATGTTGGGGAGACTGGTGCTTGTATTTGTTAGCCAACATTAAATCACTCACGTGCACAAATTTCCATTGTTTATTGAATAAACAGCAACAACAGCAACAAAGATCTGCTGATGTAATTAATTGCAGCAAAGGGTTTTTTGTTCTACCTTTGGCAACAATAACATCACTTTTAATGACTTCTTGCAGCAGCTTTACTTGAAAAATATAAAATTTTTCTGTGTATCTAGTGTTGGAAACACACCAGGGGGGGGGGGGGGGGCACTCTCTTTAATGGCCTGTACAGGGAGGCTCCGCCTGAAAGGGGTACCTTTTTCAGGCTTAAGGTATATACAAGGGTAGGATTTTAAAGTTACGGTATATGAAAGGGTATGGAAATCTGTCATTTAGGTTTTTTCAAAGGGTCTTTAATTGAAATATTTCGAACAGGTGCAATTTACGACTGTATTATTTCCATTTATTAAGCGCTACATGAAAATGAGAAGAAAATTAATTTTCTAAGTCTATACCATGTCTCAGGTTATGAAAGGGGTACCTTTAAGTAAAAGGTATACGAAAGAGGTACAATTTGTCAAAATGGTATTAAAGGGTAGGGGTAAGAGCCATGGCGGAGCCTCTCCATACAAACTTTTTTGGGTCTCCCCTCCCCCCCCCCCCCCCCCCCCCCGGGGGAAACACGTGGAAGTTTGAAAGAAGGAGCTGTGTGTTTCAACAGAGTGTTTTTTTTTTTGTTTGTTTTTTTGGAAAACACTGCAAACAAAAGAAGAAAAAATGGTTGTTGATTTTGATTACCAAAATGTAAGTTCTGCTTGCTCCTGCCATGGTTAAATCTACCACTCATGATCTAGTTCTGTATTTAACTTTCATGTTGTCCATGCATATAGATTTTGAAGTACCAAGTGATACAAAAGCTGCCATATTGTTCTTGAAGTCAACTGTACCACTGAACAAGTTTGAAGGAAAAATTCCTGCTATTGTTCTAAAACATCAGATCTACTGTGTGGTAAAAGATAAGACATTGGTTGACAGAGAGTTGGTAAGTCTTACTATATTAATATAATAGTTATATATAACAATAAAAATTATTATCTTAGGAAATTATGTGGAATGTTGTCTGAGGCCATAGGCTGACTTAACTATAATCAGATTGCATTCCGTAAGATTGAGCAGAGTAATTTTGTTATTATTAATATTATTTCACAAATTATCATCAAAATGCATTGTACAGCTAGAAGAACTGTGGTTGTGTAGTGCTTTGCAAGACTTCAGACAAATCTTAGCAATTTTAACCCATGTATATCACAGGATATCTGTTCATCTGTGAGATACAAATGATGGATAATAATTATTATGGCTAACTGACTGTACATGTATATGGACATTGTATGAATTTGTTGACAATGAAGTCACATATCTAACATTTTAATGTCAACCCCAGAAAATTCAATTACAGAAGACAACAACAAAATGACCCAATTGAGCAAAATTGATTTAAAACAATGAAAGAACCCCAGGGTTAGGGGGGGGGGGGGGGGGGGAGATCCCATATAAAAGGGGTGGGAGTGCTCCTTGTCACAGGTGTGTTAATTCCAGAATTTTGGTCTCTCATAGTGAATATGGTGTTCTGAGCAAAACACCAAATGAATACCGTATCTGTATAACCCCCCCCCCCCCCCCCTTTCCTAATCCGTCCCCCCCCCCCCCTATTTTTACCAGTCAAGGTCTCATTGAGGGTTGCACAAAAAAAAATATAAATTCTATTTTAAATATTATTTTTAATTTCTTTTAGGGGTTAAAAAAAGTTCACAGTTAGATTGGCCTCCTTTAGGGGCTCTTTTCAAAATTTTCAATAAGCATCCCTACCCTTTTCATATGGGACCCCCCCCCCCCCCTGCAGGAAGAAGCATTGTCAGCTGTGAATGCTTAGCCATGTTATTGTGTAGAATTGTTCACTTTTATTGAAAGATTGGCCCTAAATTCATAAATTGACGTTTGGCAGGGACTTGACTCGCGTGGAGGTTAAGGCAAGGGAAGGACCCCCCACCCTGCCAATCTACCCATTGTAAAACTGTATACTGTCTATAGCATAGAGATAGATCTATGTGGTGTTTTTGTACAGTGTTGTCTATGTACGGCAGGCACTTAGTACAATGAAAGTCTGGGCAGCTATTTCTTTAATACATTTATAAAGAAAATACATGTAGTAACAGTGCTCAACTTCTTTTCAGAATAAACTCTGGGAGGAGAATGTTATTCGTCTTTTCAAACTGACATCAGGGTCTGATGAGTTTGGTGTTTTGCTTACTGATGACTACATTTCCCACATCAAGTCCAGAGTCACTGATTCCAGCATCCTTCTTACGATAGGTTAGTTTCAGGCCACCATATGTGTGTGTTTACATGTACACTGTAAATGCTTTTGTTTAATGAGATTTGGTTTGCAGTTTACTTTTGATTGTAAAATGCAGTTACATGTAGTTCTTACATGTATAGGCAGTGTACATGTAGCTACATGTAGTTCTTGATTATCAACTTAAAGTCAACAGCAGTAATCAACTTGAAGTTGATAACTGCTGTACATAGCAAATTGGGTAACCAGTTTGTATGAAGAAGTTACCAAACAGATCTCCATCCTGACCAAAGACAGAGCAGGATTTGAACACGGAACACCTGGATGTCAAGTCCAGTGCCTTAACGAAGACATTGTACAGGTGTAGATCGTGCTGCCTTCCTGATGACACTTAAATATGTAATTGCATGTACACTGTATAAGAGAATATTTTAGACTTTGATCATTCATGGAGATTAAAATTTTAGGTTTGTGTATAAAGTCAACTCTCTCTTAACGGACACCTCTATAAGACAGACACCTCCAGAAGACGGACATCTGGTGTTGGTCTCATCCCTGCCGTTTTTCAGTCATTTTACTGTAACTTAACTCCCTATAAGAAGGACACCTCTCTAAGACGGACAGTTGGAGCCGGTCCTGTGTGTTTTGCATGGCTTGTATTTGACTGCTAAATGTACTTGTAATTTAATTTCCATGCTTCTTTTTTTCAGATAAGTTTGTGAGAGATGTCCTCCCAAATCATATAGATGTCAGCATAAGTAAAAAGGTTGCAGCTGGGAAATATAAACTGTCTGAGGAAGAGATAACGTATGTTAGCATACTGCTTCACTATGTTTACTATGTTTTCACATGCACATTCTTTTAACCCACCCAGTCCAAATAATATTTTCACAGCACACAACTCCAAAATTAATGATGTTTTCACAGCACACAACTGGGACTCCAATGTTATTATACCATTGTCAAACAGCTCCTTGCAGACACCTCTTGTAAATAACAGCTGTGTGGCCAAATTCACGGGCTGTATGGCTAGTGAATTTAAAATTTCCCCTGCATGTTTTTTTTTTGTCAGTAGTATTTATCAGCTGTTGTCAGAAATGCATCTCAGTACTGTGTAAGCTACAGCTTAATTAAATTGTATCATTATGTCTTTTGTTTTTTGCTGTTTATTATACATTTTTTATTAAATTGCTCAAGGGATTGTGCGCACTATGATTGGGCAGTTTGGCCTCATTATAGATCCATAAAGCACGCAGCTTATGTCACGTGCGTGCTTTATTGAGTTATAATGCATGCAGCTAACCCACGGGTTTTAATGTGCATAATTTCTTAACGTCTTATAAAAGAAATAAATAGCTTTCTCCTCATACATTGTCGAGTTATATAAACACTTGGGTATTTTTAACAACACTTGAGAAGTGTAAGAAGCACTCGGCTGCACCTTGTGGTTTTCTATGCATTCTCTTGTGTTCTAAAAAATTCCTATGTGCTTATATAACTCAACAATTCACGAGGGTACATTTTTTTTATTTCTTTACTTTATGATTTTATGTTTGCTTTGTGATTAAATTTTCCAGCCATCTGGTCAACACTGGTGTCCTTACAACCAGAGACATTGGAAGCTGGTGGCTGTCTATTCCTGGTGCAGGAGTCTTCATGAAAAACTTCACCAATGGTAAAATGAAATTCTTTTGCCCTTCATGCATGATAAGCATTAAAAAATTCTAATAAAACTGTACATGATGTAGCACCAAATATATTTTCTGAGTAATGATTGTGGAACTGCAAGTACAGTCACCTCCTGCTGTGCATACACCTTGCTGTAACAGGCACCCTGTTATAACGGACATCCAAATTGTCGTCCCTTACATGTATGTATTGCTACTCTGAAGATGCAAGGCATTGTAATTCACTGAGAATTAGACTAGGATTTTTTCCCTCTACTCGTTTCATCTTTTGTTGCTATTACCATTGGTACAAGCTGGTATTTTCCTTAGTTAAATAATCATTATCATAATTATATTACCATACATTGGAACAAAAGGAAATACCAAATTGTACCAAGGATAAAATTGAACCACCAGTATGTGCATTCAAGAGTTGCAGTTTAGAGGAACTTGAACCTTAACTCTAACGCTGTTATTTTCATTTTGTCTCTCCTTCAAAGGAAGAACAGCACTTATTCGAATGTTACGACAACGAAAATACCGCGAGATTCTTGAGAAGGTATTGAACAGTGGCTTTTAATATTCATAGCACGTTTTTGTAAAGCAGAAAAAAACATGCACTGTATAAGTTATTACAAAATTAATGTCATTCAAAGCGATAAATGTATCGATGAGGTAAACTGCTGTTTTGCTGGACCGAGCATGACTGTTTGCATACAATACTTTTGAGTTCGGGTTTTATTTTTAGCTTGTTAAATTTTGTTTGTTGGTTGGTTTTCCACTTTGCATAACGCGAGCACACACAAAGACCCCTTCTTTTTAACGAAAGGGAAAACATTCAAAATTAATAGGGCCTTTGTGGCTCTTGTGTGCTCTGGTTTTACTGTAGGGTTAAAGAAAACGCACTACATTATGTTGGCTTGCGCCCAGAAATGGGCGTTGCATTTTGTTGGGTTTATCACAAAAGCATTACATTTTATGTTGGTTGTAACATAAAAGTGTTCCATTATTTTTGGTTTAACAAAAAAGCAGCGCATTATGTTGGGTCTAACAAGTCGATCGGTCTAAAGCCCAGGCCAAAGAGGATAAGAGTGATGAGAGTTTAAACTCTCACTCTCGTTTGGCATGGAACTCTCATCGACTCTCATGCGCTCTCATCGACTTTGAACGTGTTCTAATTTTTCATGAGAGTAGATGAGAGTTTTCTCTCGTTTGGCCGAGTTGAAAATAGTTGATGAGAGTTGACGTAAACTCTCATGAGAGTCAACTCTCATCAACTCTCATCCTCGTTTGGCCCGGTCTTAACATATCCCGTTCACTCGCCCGATGGCATTAAGCGATGACGCCATCGCTTAAAAAGCCTTGCACTATGTTGTGTCGAACAAAAAAGTGTTATGTATGTTGGGAGTTGTGAAATAAAACGTACCGTAAGCTTGGTTTGGAAAGGAGGATTGCTTTATGTTGAGTCTTAAAACAAAATTGTATTCACAAACTGTAATTTGTATTTGGATGGAAATATCATGACGTTATGTTGAGTTGAGCGCATAAGGGCTGGTTTACAATAGCGTTAGAATCGCCAAAGCCTAAAGCCCAAAGCGTAGGGAGCGCTACGAACAAGCAATCAGTACATACACTTCGTTTGGTACTTCACGCTCTGAATGTAAAATCATAGTACATGTCTTAAGGTTTAGGTGTTTTAATAATAGCCTTTCAATAAGAGAGGCAAACATTGCAGTTGGATTTGAGTCAGGTGACACGCTCTGAATGTAACCTAATAATGTGGATGATGCGTTTTAAACTCAAATGAATTCATGCCCAATGTTGCAAGTGTTGTACACGCTTCATGAATATTTGGTTTGGCACAGAACGAATGTTGCACGGCAAACTTATCAAGCCCCCATACCCCTAACTTATCCCCCTCCCAGAAAATAAGCCCTCCAAATCTTAATCTTAAAGAACCGTATGATAATACTCCCCCTCCCCCCCTCCCCTCCACACACACACACACAAGTATTAGCCCGTGAGTTAGCTAACGTTTTCCGATTACAAATCTCCCATTCTGTAGCTTGTTCTGTACTTACTCCGTTATATTATGCACAAACTTATGCATTTGACGACTCAGTGTAATACATGTGAACATTCACAGGCGCAACTTGTTCACGGCTTTATTTACGCGTATATATTGTATCATTTTACAGGATCTTCTCACCCGTAAATTTGCCTCGCATTCCAAACTTGGAATAGCTTACCACGTCTATGACATTATCGGTGCCGAACTTGTCAAAAGGTAAACGGCTGTTGTACTCTTTTCTATTTCAAATGTAAACCCTGTTCTCCCTTAGATTTCCGCTTATGCCGTTTTAGTTTCCTCCCAGTATTAAAGGAGCTACAATTTTTTAAATGTTGTAAGTCGTAATCTTTCTTTGTCGTAACCATCCTTGTTTATGTCTGATTTGTTATCATTTCTTTACAAGAAATGATAACACAACGAATCAACCATAAGGAAACTCAGAAACAATTCTGAGCACCAGATGGGATTCGAACCCACGACCAAGAACGGATGCTCTAACCACTGCGCTATTGGAAACTCGATGGCGAGCAAGGGTCAATCTTGTGGGTTGGACGTACGAACTGCATCACGCAGCCACGCTATCATTTCTTATTTGTTATCTATTTATTTTTATCATTTCTTTGGTGTTTTTTTCCCTACCTAAGGAACTTATTATTAGATGTTTCAAAATAATTGAACGAAATAAAAGCGCGGCAACTGCGAGAGTTTTACTTCCCGCGGGAAAAAGAAACGTGGGGCTCTCTGTTACGAATTCCCTATTATTGACACCCCACCTCCACAACCACCCACAATCCCCCCCCCCCCCCCCCCCCCCCCTCCACTCATCCCTCGCCACTATTGAAGAATAAAGGAAAAATACGAATAACCTTGAATTGGGCGCTTAAGTCCCGTTGGGGGGGCACACCTCAAAAAGGAATTTATTTTACATGTATATAATAATATTATATATAGATTGTATATGCTATCCTCCAAAATTAATGAACAATAAACTGGTTCAATCTTTAATTTCCCTTTATTGCGCTTACAGCGTGGAAACAACTTCAGGACGATTACTTAGACTGGATATCCAATCAGAAAGCCGAGCGAGATCTAAGAGATGACGTCACATGATTGTGCTTGATTGGAGGGATAGTAATTGTTTCTATGAAACAGTGTTCAGCTTTTAAAGCTTGCGGGTGCAGTTGTAGATTCCTATGTCCGGATAGCAATTATGCACTAGGAGTTCTTGGTGAATGTCAAGACACCTGGAAGTGATTTTCAAACTTAAACCATCCTGAAATGACAAAAAGACATAAGTAGTGTCGCCATAAAATGATCTATTCCTGTAATATTATATCTATATTTATTTAAAAGAGTGTATTTCATGTAAATTTCTACCTTACGTAGTATTTCAGTGATGTTGAATATTTCCACTATAACTAATGCATTCACGTCTCAATAAAATTCAAACATGATCAGCGACAACAACAACAACAACGTCATAAACCAAATGAGAAACAAACCATAACGCCAATACTGAGATATCAGTGCATGTACTTTACTTTATACTTAATGATTTGTTGTAATAGGTATTGTGTGCTTTAGCTTTTGAAATATAAACTTGCTTCTGGGGTGGCATAAATTGACGGGAGTTATCGATACATTCTTTTTCTTCCTTAAGGTGTCTCGAAACGGTTTTCTCGGGACCATACTGAACATTTTCAATCAGGTTTTCAGGTCTTCCCTTCTTTTAATATGACAGTTATCCCAGCTACTGCTCTTTAATTTAAGTTTGGTGTCGTGTATTTTTTTAGGAAATCGATATTACCATGACAACGATAAACAGAAAAAATAAAAATCAGTTTAAGTTTAATCCCCGTCTTTCGGGGTTTCGGGCGCTAGAAGGAGATGTTAGTACGAAGAAACATTTTATAGGTTACGGAGAAAATAGCAAGTGAAAACTTAAATTTATAGTAAATACCTCTCGTAAAGTGCACTGTAAATGCCATCGTCGACATTTCCTTTTAACTTATCATCCATACTGAAATGGGACAAAGAACGCAACACGTTTAATTTAAACCTCGGAAGCAAAATAGATCCAATGTCAATAAAAGCAAATTGATTTGAAATCTTTCCTACCTTTCGTACATTGGGTTTTCACTTTCCTTGACAGTTTTAACGCTGAAACAAATAAAGAGCATAGAAAGTCGTGTTTTTTTTAGACAGTGTTTAGTGAAATTTCATTGTGCAGGGAGTGAAATTTTCAGTTAAATTCTGACCTGCTTGCGTATAATGGATTTTCACTTTCTTTGATCTCTTCGTACCCATCCTTCACAGAAGTCTCCAGACACTCCCTGTTATAAAAAATAGCGAATTAAAAATAGCAAATAACACCCTGTCAACCCTGTTGTTGCTAACATTTTAAATATCTTTTCTGCCTACTGCCCATTTATTGTAATCTTGGTGTTAAGAATTTTAGGCTGTCCATACCCAGTCGATTTTTCTTTATTCTCTGCGTTGTTCCCAAGCCTCTCTCCTGGCTGGAGCGCGGCGCGCGTGGAATTGTAGGCCTTTTCCCGCCTTTATTAACCGACAAAATGCAACGGCGCTTGGGAAGAGGCAGCTTCATTTTTGTCTCCAGCCCTGTTTGAACTGGATGCATTGATAATTTAAAGGAGAAAATAGACGTTGATAAAGTAGGGTTATATAAGTACCCCTATCACATTAAGTAAGTTAAGGTCACAGCTTCTAGCGAGTTTAAAATGCTTTCCTACCTTCCATACATGGGGTTATCACTTTCCTTGACAGTTTCAACGCTGAAAGAAAATGTTTTAGAATGTCACGTTTATTGAAAATAATTTCTCACTTATTTTAATGAATGACAATGAATTATTAACCAATTGCGGAAACGGTGTTTGAAAATGTCTTTTCAATTGGAATGGATTTCTTACCATGTCGTTTCGCCGTTCACTTTGTTTTAGGGTTTGTTTATATGTCGCTGGTAGGACGGTCACTTTCCATACCGAGCCACCACGAGTGAGAGTTTCTTACATTTCTTTACAATAGCAGTGAGCTGTTTATATGAGAAAACCAGTTGGCTCGGGGAAGAGGGGGGGAGGGGGGGGTAGGGTATCCCTAGGTGGAGGGTCGTTTGGTTTGTAGTTAGAATGACCCTGGGGGGCAAGCCAAGTCTTTTCCATGTAAACTCTTGATTTGCTTGACTTGACTTGATCTGCTTGCATATGTTTGACTCGCCTACCACGTACAGGTCGACGTTGGGCATGAGCCGAGCCGAGAGGGCCAAGTTTTGGCTCAGTAAGCAGAGACAACGTTTTTCATATTAATGCTCGAGAAGAAAATGCTGACTCGATCAAGAAGATATCTCAAACATGAGAGACAGTATTTTATCATATTTCCAAACACCTGGAATCTCGTCATAAATACTACGCTGCGCGTCGTTTATTTTCAACTCTCTTTAGGGGAATGGGATGATGAAACAGTCTCTCGTGTTTGATCTATTACTTGAAAGCTTAACATGCTTAACGAAGCAAAGCTCAAGTCATACCAGTTGTCGTAGTGCCTTTCCAATCTGGTGTCAGCATATCTTTCATTGTTCCCATTTTCTTCATTGGATACAAAACTGAAACGGCAAAAACAGATTGCGCTACTCTCTCGTACTGATATATGCCACAGATATTACCTCAAGGGTCTAGATGACCACATGATACACAACATGACTACGGCTTACTAGCTAGGTCAAGCCAAGAATTCATGCGGTAGCTCTACTACGTCAAAATGGTCATTCTGGCTTCCCGGTTGCTTACAGAAAGGACAACGCCATCGAGCGGATAAATCGCTATCCAGTGGAGAGCGTAGTTGTTTTGTTTCTTTTTATTTCTTTGCTTTTAACAGCGGTTTCGAGAATCAATAATGCCGAAAGTTTTTTTGGAGTGGGGACAGTAGTTGTTCACCGTTGTTTGATAGAATTGTTTAAGCCGGGCGTCAAAAAGAAAAAAATGATGATTCCTGGCATCTGAGACACCATGAAGTTCGGTCCCCTGGTCCAATCAAGCAATGCTGAACTAACGTGACTGTCTAAAACTAAATTTTACATTTCTGTATAAAGGCAACCTTTTTGATGCAGCTTTTGGCACGAGTCACGACCTTGTAGATATAAATGTTGACTCCTATCTTAGTAGACCGTAATGAATCCAGAACTCGCGGCAGCTATAATTTCAAATTACGAATATAGAGCGACGAAAAACGCGTATTTTTCTCGTATTTTCCGAGGACCATAAGAGAATGGAATGCACTCCCTGCGGCGATTGTTAGTCCGACTCTTTGCTGTTCCATGACTCGCGGTTTTTTCCTTATTTTTATTTTTTTTTAATTAGATTTTTCATTTTATTTCTACTTGATTGATAAAAGGTGTCTCCGAATTTGACATGACACCGTATGAGCCTATTGTCGAACGCTGAAGGTTTCATTCTTCTAGTTATTTTTTTTACCAAAAAGATATATACGGAAGACAAATAATTACAAATAGAATGAATACCAAGATAGAAAAGACCGGCGGAGAGCTGACTGAGCTCAGCAGCCCACGACTAGCACACACGACATCGACAATTTAAGCAAACAGGCGAAATCTAGAAGGGGCATGTTTATCCAATGTCAACTCCATGTCGCGGCGGAAAGCACACGACGCACGCCCCCACTAGCGAACAAGAACACAGAGCTAGGCGGAAAACGCCGAGAGGAAAAAAGAAAACTAGTACTCACACAGCCAAGCGATCCTGGCTATCCACTCCGACATGTTTCTAGAAATAACCGAAATGTCCCGGATGTATTTGAAGTCGTCGAGCGCGAACTCCCGCTCCCCAAACCAACAGTAAAAAACTAAGTCTTAGCCACGGTAAAGTTCAAGCCAATTCGAACCGCCCAATCAGCCCTATAGTCTAGTCCGAGCAGATGGCTGACCGCCAAAGCAAGCCAACACTGTCCTGGCGGCCGACCGGTTAACCGCCTAAAACAGCCGACGCACCGCACGTGACCACCTCACGGGACTAATGATGTCCTCCGGCACTTCTAGACAGAGAAAAGCAAGACACACTGTCTACTAGTTAGCGCGCGCAATATTCAAATGAAAGAGAGGGGTTGGAGAGAGACTGGGCAGACTAACCACAAGTAAATCTAGGGGGAGGGAGACGGGAAGGGGGGGGGAGACAGGGAGGGAGAAAAAAAAAGTGATGCATTCACTACATAGACAGGTCGACATTTCAGGAAGAAAGCCGAACAATTCTCCGTATCCTCAAAAAAAAAAAAAAAAAACATACATTCCTTAACAGCCCGATAGCCACCTTTTATCAAATCAGGGTAGATGTACATATTGTATTTTACTTATTTTTAGACGTTGGTGTGATATCCGTATGGGCTTTTTTACCGACATATTAAAATGTAGATGTAGATGTAGATGTGTTCAGCGGATGTCGATGCTCCTAAAAACTCCAAATGTTAGTGTATATTTAACGTTTATGACTAAATAAGAGACTGCTCTGAGGTCTACAGTGTACGCGCGGGAGTGTCATGAACTGCCTGCTGGCTCTACCAAGTTGTCTTTACTTTTCGCAACTGAATTCCACTTCCATAGCAGTCCAGTAAGATTTTAAAATGACTGGAAGCTGAGCAACCATATATATGCCACCGATCGTCACTGGTCACAAAAAGAACACTCATTACAGTTTTTTTCGGGTGCTCTTATACATAAATCTGTTCCGAAGGGCGTGGTCATATACAGCTTCAAAGACTCACCCTTTTCCTTGGTACATGTCCCAAGAGGAAATGTTTGATATGCCGACTGTTTTTTCCGCTGATGTAAAGTTCACAGCCAGTGTGCTTTTGCTATGGTTACTTCTCTTCATATTTCTACAAGAACAATTGAAATTCTACAATGTCAATGGCTTAATAGCCGGAGTATTGTAAGGAGTCAACCGACAATTCACTTTCCAGAATGACAACCCGGGAAAACAAAAATGACTGAAGGAAACCCTATTGAAAAAAGACTAACAACATAATATTTGGGTGCAGGTAAACCGAAGAATTGACTCGTGGTCACTTGACTGGTATGCAACGAAAATTAAAAATTGAGTACACAATCTTCGTTGCTTATTTTAATTTTAAAAAAAAAACATTTTCAAAGTGACAGTGAACTAGTTATAAAACGTAGTTGAGAAGAAAGATGACAAGAAATAAAACAGAAATCGATGATTGGTAGGATGTAGTTTCAAAACAAAGTACAGTATCTGTAAATATGTGACTAAAAAAACCTTCAAGTTTGGCACTCTAAAATTTGATCTCCTTAAATGGGATCGAACTGTAAAAAAACATTTATATAACGAAAAAGATAACGAGCTTACCGTTTTTTGCAAAACCAATACAGTGTTCCCGCCACAGCTCCACCAATCACAATCAAGGAAGCAATCACGCCAATGATAACGAAAGCATTCCCTGTGGGTGCGCTTCCATTTCTAGCTTCATGTAAACCTTCTCTTTCCGTCGCAGTACTTTTACCCGGCTCGTTTGTTGAAGTATGTTGTTCAGTTGGCAAATCAGTTGTGGAAGTATCCTTGGTGAAGTCGCTCGACCGGGTAGTAGTGTCTGGTGTTCTCGTCGACATATTAGTGAAAGGAGTCGTGGTAGTGTCGTTCTGTTTTATATACAACGTTGTTGCTTTAGAAGTCCTTCTCAAGTTTGTCCCTGCAGTTGTCGTTACGTGTGAGGATGTCGTTGTCGTTCGCCTTGTTGCGTTGCTGTTTGCAGTCGAGGCACTGGTTGAAGTCGTTGTGACCGCTGTGTATGAAGAAGACGTTTATTCAACCCCTCTATAACAAGCTGCTATACATTTATTTTAATGTTGGTTATGCCAAGTTATGGCACAATTAACAATACTTTTTTCACACAAAAGTTGGGGGAAAAAACCTGAAAAGTTACGGTTTGGAAAATGGAAAGAAAGACCAAAAAAACATTAGGTTTCCTCCGGTTAGTAAAAAAAAGATAAAACCCATGTAGTATTAATTTAATAGTTAAGATAGACGGCTAAAAATGATTAAAAACTAAAGGTAGCCTGTGATGTTCAAATATGTCTAATGTTTGCTACAAATAGAGGCATAAGAGATTAAGTTCAGTTAATGATTTTGAACATCGTTTAAAAAAACCTCTACTGATTGAATTTGAATACCAAAATTTTAAATTGTTACTTTGAGAATTTACTGATAGCTGAGAATGCATGGGCTGAAATTCTAACTGATAGCTGGCTGAGTAATCACCGAAAATGTAACTGAAAACTTAGGAATGCTAGCGCTAGAAATAATTCGGAATACCTGCACTAAAAAATGCGCATGTAGTGAGATGATATGCGCGGTCCTGGCTCGAGGAAATATTGCATAACAAATATGGCGACCATCACTGAAAGAGGCTGCCATTGCAGCCATTATCGCAGCAAATTTTTTCCTTTATAAAGTTAAGGAAGAATATATGGAGACTGTAATGGATTTGCCGAATGTTCTGCAGTGCATTCACAAGGAAAGAAGAACAACCCTTCGACTCAGGGGCTTTGCCGTCTGCCATCTTGGATTTTCATTCGCAACATCCTGTTTATTCTGTCCCTGGGAGCAGAATGGACGGAATAGCGTTCTGTCCATTTCAGAAAAGGAATGCGGCATAGAAAAATGCACGCATTTCACATTCTGGCCATTCTTGTTCCAAAAATCTAAATAAAAAACGCGCCCTTAGATTACAGCACCCTCATCCACCCGGGGGGGGGGGAGGGGGAGACTCGCATATGGAATTCGAAGTGACGGGGATGCTCGTCGTCTCGCTTAGGGTTGTAAATTTCGAATTTGTGGTCTCTCTTAGGGTGTTCCGGGCAAAACACAAATATTTTTAGTCATAATGTCTCGTTTAGGGTTACATATAAGAAATTACAAATATAAATTCTATTTTTAGTTTTCTAGTCTCTTTTAGGGCTAAAGAAAAGCTTGAGCCACACCCAGATTGGTCTCTTTTAGGGTTCTTTTCAAAATTTCCGACGAGCATCCCCGTTCGTTCTATATTGGAGTCCGCCCCCCCCCCCCCCCCCCCGGGCTCATCCAGACCCACTTCTCAGTCTTACCTACTACTGGGATTGCTTGATAACTGGCATTAAATCCTTTATCCTGAACCGTAGCATCCGAGTGAAATATAACCGTCACATTATTGCCACTGGATCTAAATGGTTGAGATGGATCTGGTTTCGTGTCGTCGCAGAACTTTCCGATCAAAACTGCAGAGCCATTTGTAAGAGTTTCCCAGACCTCGACGTAGTCACACCGACAGCACGTCCGCTCCAGAGCGACATCCTCAAAAGTGATCGAGATGGTGTAATTCCAGGGGACATTAATGCGCCATTTGCACGAAGCGTGGCTTTTGTAGTCCTGTGGATAGTATGGACTCCAGAATGTTCCAGCGAGTGCTGTCATTGTCCATGCACACTCTGCTCAAAACATGAAAATAGGAAAGGTAGCAAAAAGTAAATACAAGGAATATATAAAATTGTACCCACTGATCATTTGCTCTATAAAGGGCCTAACATGTCAATGCGGATGCTGATCTTTTTATCGTTGTTTCTGGAAAAAGGACCCACCGCAATATTACGGTGAAGTTTGGAACGGTGCTGTCGAGCCCTTCTTGACGCAAGAGTGTATGTAAAGTATTAGTATAATTTCCAGAGGTGAATTCAATTCTGATTGAATTGCTGAATTTGCTGAATAAAAATTTCTCTCATTAAAAAGAAATCACTCCAAATCCTGGATATTTCAAACATTGGGAATTTTGCAAATTTACTACCAAGGCTTTTGGACCGAAAATCAGTTTTAAAGAGATGGTTTTCAAGGCATTAAAATTGATCGTAGACATGGTGGTTTTGGAGATCGCACACGGCCATGTACTCAGCCAGATCGACTGTCAAAACATTTATTTAGTTCTCTTCTCACTGGAGCTAGTAATTTCGAGAGGATTCACACAATTGCTCAGAAGTCACCAACGATTAAACAAAGGTACCGGATATCTATCTTTTTCCTAGTGTTTGTTTTGTTCCGTTTTATTGCTGAAACTTGAGTGTAAGTTATGATTTCAATCGATGAATTAAACTGGTTTACACGTATGCAAGCGAGCACTTCTGTTTGTTGTTTTCGTGTTTTCTATTGTTATTTTGCAGTTTTTGATATTCACCTATGAAAATTATACTAAAACAATTATTCGCCTCAGGCTCAGTGGTTATTGTTGAATAATCCGGTTCCTCGACTTCGTCTCGGGGATTATTCAACGATAATCACTGAGCCTGTGGCGAATAACTGTTAAATAGTCATTTATATTGGTAAAAAAAATGACGCTATTGGACAGGGCATTGATTGCAAAAGCAGTAAACGGGATAATGCTAAGATGCAGGAAAAACGGATAAGAGAAACTCTTCTCAAGACCCTCTTTACGGACACATCGCATTCGGGGTGAGCCGGACTTCGCTTGGTGCTGACTTTTACATCCTGACTTAATTTTTTCATAAGCTATTTTCTAACGCGACGTTAAAAATTTGAACAACTATGTTACAGGTGTTAAAAGCCCTTAAAAAACCTGACGATATTGACCTTGACGCAAAAATGTTGCGTTAAAAATCGTTTAGATTAACGTCTCCTTTACCGCGTTTAAATACAAAGACTTTCACAGTTCACTTAGCCGAGAAACTATAGAATTAATTTATTATAATACGGACTTTTCGAAAATAATAATTCCCTTTCTGGTTTTACATTAACAAGATTCGTCTGGCATAGCAATAACAAAACAAGTATAATTAAAACTGCAGTACCTTTATAGTAACAGTAATGTATTGTAGGCTCTAGAAAGCTGGCTCCATAAGGATAAGGAAACGTTTTCTGGTCATGATTTTTGTCGTCCTCAGTATCATATGCAATATACTCCGTAGTATGTATGGTGTTTTGTACTTCTTGGCACTGCGGTGTGAACGCTATCAGATAGAAAGGCGACGCGACCGGTAGCTCAATTGGATCATCGCTCGACCCTGTCGTCTGACAGCAAAAGAATATTTTTGTGTCTTGATTGTAAACTCCATCTGGAAGAACACCGGCGTTCATGTTCATGTTCGTTCCAGTGGCGCCGTTTTCGTCGTCCCACAGCATCGATCCACTCAGCAACCCCGTGGGACAGGTAGCACCCTTCCGATAGATGCAGTATTCTCCAGCGGGCCATTGGAACCTCTTGCTATCAATTGCGGCTGATGCGTTGTTTTTTATGCAGTAATACTGCACAACATCGCCTAACACCCATCCCTGTAGATGCGAGTTCGGAGAGACAGTAGTCATGCTGCCTACATCCTCAAGGTCCTGGAAGATGTACCCAGATTTCCAGTAAAAACCATTCGCTTTTGGACAACCTGTCTTGGGCATTGGTAAGCCATACATTCCTGACGGCCATAATACGGCGGAACAAACTGCAAAGACAATGCAATTGGTTGGATCAAGACCTAATTTCTTCTTGAAATATAAACACGTAAATCGAGTACTTAGGTCATGAGAATTGAATGACATGAGAAAATCACGAATCGCTGATAGCAAGGGTAATTATTTGATTGTCTCACGTTAAGAAGGTAGACAAATAAATTGAGCAAAAACGTGAGGAGATCTGGAAGACGGAAATATAACAGGCGATTGTTTTATAGGGCTCCGTTGTGGAGACGGACACACGGACGACGGACGGACGGGGAAGGACGGACGCACAGTGGGACGCACGTACGCACGTGTATCACCCATAAATGTAATAAAAACCATAAATGTAATACCAACCATAAATGTAATACAAATTGACCATAAATGTAATACTAACCATAAATGTAATAACTTTTAACCACAAATGTAATAAATCCACTAACCATAAATGTAATAAAATTTGCCCATAAATGTAATAAACTGAACAACCATAAATGTAATAAGGCTTAACCATAAATGTAATAAACTGGCTACGACTTCCAAGTAATGGGGCCACAAACTTGTCATTCTCTTTGTGCACTTCTTACTTCAGGACACGGGACTCGTTCATCAAGTTAGTATTTTAAACCAGAGACCAAAACCCAAGAAGCTATAGTTATGGTCTGCGAACATTTAGAAAGTACCCAAAGTATGATTAAAAAGTCTATATACCAGAGCGTTTGAAGTACTGGGGGTTTATGACATTCCATCCATTTGAAGGAGCTTGCAGTTCTCTTTGAGTCAAGACGAATTCAGTCAAACATCACATTACAAGGAATACGCCTGTTTTATTTTTTTATATTTTCCCATATATCCTCCCGGATTGTACTCTCCGCTTTCGCGCGTGCGTGCGTCCGCGCCGACGTTATTCGGCCTTCAAGTCAATGTTACGCAAGGTGGTAGGGTGGGGAAGGGGGAGGGGGTTGGATGTTCCCTATTGGAGCCAGAATAATCAACAGAGATAGGAGCCTTGTCGGGCTAAAACTGCTAAACAAAATAATGTTGACCTTTTTGGAGCCGTTTTTGTTTCTTTCTGGATAAAATTTACTGTAACCGTGAATTTTTTAGTGTTAAAATACCTAACAGTTAACTGTTTCATGTTACAGAGCCAAAACATTAAGTGGTTATCGGGGTACCCCCATTCAGACCTTTGAATAACTTTGGCATAGACGCACGGAAACGCGAAGGCACATAAACATTCAATCCGGAGAGTACAATTTCGCAATTCTGAGTAGCTATATATACCGCAATATAGTAGAGTCCTCGTTTAGGATTGCACACGAAGAAATGGTATTTTTGTTGCTTTGAGGGGTCACAAAGAGCTTGAGCCAGGCCTTTAGGGATATAATCGAACAGTCAATTTCTCGAAAAGTTTGTGGCCCCTTACTTGGAAGTCGTACGGTCAGTTTATTACATATATGGTTAAGCCTTATTACATTTATGGTTGTTCAGTTTATTACATTTATGGGCAAATTTCATTACATTTATGGTTAGTGGATTTATTACATTTGTGGTTAAAAGTTATTACATTTATGGTTAGTATTACATTTATGGTCAATTTGTATTACATTTATGGTTGGTATTACATTTATGGTTTTTATTACATTTATGGGTGATACACGCACGCACCAACACACGGGCGGACGGAACGAGCGAATTAATCATCAACTCGACCAACCGGCAAGAACTATAAGGCGAATAAACGAACGAAAGATCCAATGAATGACCTCGGGACCGTAAAGAAATGAAAAAAAATCAAAAGCCCTCTGGGCTTAGTGTCTTGTGACTCTTTTCAGAGTTTAATTTATTTGAAAATAGACCGCTTTTCACGTCTATTTATTGCTTGTAAAGATATCGAAAATTAAAAAGCGTACATCTAACATAAAGAAACATTTAGACTCCTCACCCCTAAAATTTAAACTAAAACTAAAGCTACTTTTGTCGCTCGATAAAAGTTGTGACATTCACAACACGATATACGAAACTCTTGATTCACTTGTCAATTCAGAAACCTTTGTCGTGAATGCTTGCGCTGAACTTCACGATTTCACAGTTAAAGATAAAAACAAAGGTTTATTCCAACTACAAAAGGCTCTCACGCGAAAGGCTTAAAATCCAACTAAAAAATATATATAAGATTTGGGACCTGAAAGACAACAACACCGAATTTTCGATCAAGTGGTCCATTGTCACGAGAGCAAGCGCTTACAGGGGAAACCCGTCACGCTGCAATTTGTGTCTGACGGAGAAGCTCTGCATACTATCAGCTGACAGATCCACCCTCTTGAACAAAAGATCTAAGCTTGTTACCAAGTGCAGGCACGAAAACAAGTACTACACGGCCAATCAGAGACAGGATCGTTCCAACCGTCCTCCATGAACGTAGTTTAAATTGTATTTCACCGCATCTAACGACACAGTCTGATGATCGCTTCGTGCGTGAAACTCTGAGTAACTGTCCGTGAAGTTTCTATCTTTAATTATTGTATAAGATTACATGCTTAAAGTTTTGAAATCGATGCCTTAATAGTATCCATTCCGATCACAATCACGGTAATAAAGCGTCCATTTTCAATTGATCGTTGCTATTTCTGTCAGGCGGATAATGTTTGTACTTATTATTGTCACGCGACTTGTTTCCGACACCTTATCAAAAGCGATTTTTCCAAGCAGCCGAAAGTAGGCTTGACTTAAATTCAAAGTACACTCCAGCATGTAGCCGTTGTACAGTTATACGACTCCGATAACAGCACAAAAAGAATACAGACACACACAGATTCATAAGCATTTATCTGTCACAGATAATTCTTAAATATCTTAAAAAGGTCAACAAAGTCACAGATTCTCCTTTGTTGTTTTGTGTCTGTGACTGATAAGAACAACGTTTTCAGCCTCACGTTTCAATAAACTCACGCACACTACCAAGCAAAGTTTCATGGTTGACCTTTCGCGTGTGTCTTCGAGTAATACTCAAATTGAAGACACACAAGGAAAATAATGTCCACGGGATCAGTTGTTTTGAACTAGTTTAATCAGCACAAATTCTAACTTGCCTAAGCTAGCTAGTCAACTGAAGAAAAGGCTCACATGTGGTTCGACTACTACGGTCTATTACATCTTTGAAATCGGATCTATTAAATCAAAAATGGTCAAAATGGAAACGGCAAAAAAAGGTTTTCCTGACATATTGTCGGTCGACATACCTACAGTTCTGTAAGGCGCAATCCTGTTTAAAACATGCTTTTCCCCTATTGCTGTACCAAAATCATAAAACACATTGTTCTCACGAAACGGTAGCTATTATCTGATTGACTAATATGACTAGAATGGTGGGAATCTCGTGTGATTGCTTTTATCGCGCAACTGTCAGTGTAAACAGCATCTGCAGACCTCTCAAGTCTCACGATTTTGTCCTGAGACTCACGGTTTTCACTTCAATCTCACGACGAGAAACAGAAATCTCACGAAAACAGAGTAACAAGTCATTTGATTAGCGCCTGGTTTTAGGACTCTTTTAGCTATTTTTGTCCGTCAGTTGATCAATCTCCCGGTTTTTACTGAAATCTCCAGATTTTTTTACCTCAATCTCCAGATTTCCAGTGCTTTGAGGTTGAGAAGTCTGCATCTGTTTTGTTTAAATCTGATGATCGCATTTTTCGGCATTTACTGAAAAAAGAAAATTTTGACATGGCGGGAAAAATATTGACATGGCGGGAAAATTCCGCGGCCTCAGAAAGCAAATACGCATGGAATGCACCTTGTCCCCTGTAGTATTATCTTGTGTCGTCATGACTACGTCATGACGTCACAAGACAAAAACGAAAACGAAAAGAAAACGAAAAGCTGCACAGCGAGTTCACAGACGGTGGCCATCTTCTCTAAACAAATGCCTGAATTTTCGATCATTCCATACTTTCAAGAGCTTTCTGTTTTGTTTGAAAATGTTTTGCTCCCTTTTTAGGCGATGACGTCGCCTATATGCCAGGGAACGATGGAAGATTCGGGTGAAGGTTACTTAGTTAATAATTAATCGAACCAGAGAGGATTGGTAACTAAGCACTAGAAGCATTGGTTATTTTTCGTTCCGCCATGTTTGATTGTGTTTCGCAGCAGTCTGCAAAGAGCATCGGCAAAGCACGTTTAATTTCTAGCAGTTGGACTGAGATTTCGGGTCAGGAAAGACCATACATCGGATAAATTTGACCTCACTTACGGTACTTGAGTTTTTAATACGCGATAACTGACTCAAGCTTGAATTTGAGAAGTGGAGAAGGCCGTTTAGAAGTGTCGCGTCGTATAAACTTTTTGAGTGTAACTGAGTGCGATAGCAGTTTCTTGATCAGATTGCATTTGAAAAGGTGAGCTATCTAGAATCTTCGTTTGATTTAGCGTGCATTTTTATCGATAATATTTGAGCTTAATATTTATTTGCTTCTTTCCAACACGACTCGCCATCTTGAGTTGTGGCGAGTACAAGTAAGAATTTTCTGTTACTTCTTCTGCTATAGCATCAGCTGTTAAACAGAGGTTTCAGGCCTGTAGTGAGTGCCGTACTTTATCAGGTAGCGGATAAATCTGAGTTCGCACGAGTCATGCAGTACGTCAGTCCTGAAGTGTTCGAAATTATTGTCTACACCATCGACGATACTTGTAACTGTAAGTTATTAAAGTTTCGTAACTTTTAATTCCATAGAATGTACCAAACTGGAAGGTCAATCGATTGCAGTTCCTTGAAAAAGATTGAGAAGGTGGACTATCTGAAGTCCTTGTTTTGCTTGAACATGCACTGATAATATTTGCTTCAAATTAAGTCTCTCTCCTCTGCAGAGGCCTCTTTCGTGGGGGAAGGCGAAAAAACACGGGGGGAGAAAGGCGAAAACACGAAAAATAAAAAATAGGGGGAGCGCGGGGGACGACGGGACCCCCCGTTCTTCTCCCTATTTACCAGCCCGAATCGCTCGAAACGGCCCGAAACACGAAAGAACCTCTGCGGAGGAGAGAGAAATTAAGTGCTGTTAATTTGATGCAGACTACTTTACACGATGCCTTCTGTGACCCTTGCACACGAAAATGTCACACAATCTTCTGACATGTATCGCCTGTGTATCGGCTCGCCAGTGGTATGGAAATTAATCCTAGGCCTTTGTGTTTGACGAAGGTCAGTACTTTTACTTATTGCATCACATTGTATGCATGTAATGTATTTGCAAAATTGTTTTGTGATTTATTAAAGCAAAATAAAAAATAAAAAAATGAAATACACAAAAGTTGAATTTAATTGCTCTGCGATTGCTCTGCATGTTAGGACCCTTCAAGTCATCACTGGCTCACCACTGTATCACCTTTAGTTCTTGGACTCCACTTGTACTGTAGTTGTGTATTACCTCCAAATGATAACAATATTTTGGACTTAGAAAAAGCTTGCATTACGAAATTCTGTAACAAACCCCTTTTCCTATTTTATTGCAAATGAGTCATTCTCAGTCTTAACTTAAATCACACTTCAATCAACAATAATCAATTTCGGTGTAAAATTACTTGGATATCTTTTGAGCTCACATTTTCACTCACAACAATAGACCTTTTCAGCTTTGCATGTAAAAAATGCCTATTACAAATCACATGATGCTTCCTAAAGAACTTCCTTTTATCTATCTGAATATCATGAATTTGTTTAAATTTGAAAGAAGAAATTTTCAAGGGTAACATCACATATAGGTCTGAAATGGGACAACAAACAAACAAAGCTCAAAAGGTCTATTGTTAGTCCTCCGACTGGGCTTGATTCAAACTTGCTATACTGGAAAGTCATCGCCTTAGCATGCATTGCATGCCGGTTATTTAAGATGTCCGGATATTTGGTTGCACGAGATCACAGATTGTTTTGTGAGCGCTTAGAAAATTCACTAATCCGGCAAAAATTTCAATGAAAAGAATTCGCCAGTCAAGCAAAACACGAATAAATGAACGCATTATGTATCGTAGAGTGCTGTGAAAGGTTAGCAAGCCGATTAAAAACATGTACGTCACTTGTAGGTCACGTTTCCTTTTATTTTTTTTATTTTATTGTTTGGTCGATTTTTATCATTTTTTGTAATGAAAATGAAACTTTCCTCCAATAGCAAAATTCAAGAACAAACGCAAGGACTTTTTGCCACTATGTGTTATATAAATTGTCCTGTTCTTGATAACAGACCGATCACGCGACAATAAATATTTAATCAATTGACAGATTAATATTATACCTAAGGTAAATTCTTCTCAATTAATATTTTTAGTCCCCGGATTTGATATAATGTCACTTTTTTCGTTTGTAAAACCGCGTATGTACAGAACTAATGTGTCGCACGAAGATGCAAAATTTGGTTATAACCTAACAACCCTAAATTTTGTTACCCACCGCCGCCTCCGCTGAAGAAAACAAGTTCAAACACATACCTTTTGCAGCTAAACTGCACAGCAACACAAATCCAAGCATTCTGTGACAAATATTAGTAACGTACGAAAGCCACGAAATGGACAACAACATCCCAGAGTTTTCAAGTCGTTTTAAGAAGGCCAAGTAGAATAAAATAATGTGAACTGAACGTGCTGACTTCAAGGTGAGGGAATAACTCTAAAAGGCCATGGTCAGATGACTAAATTGACGTGACCTTGTCGCTATATTTATAACAAAAATAAACAAGGTAGCGACAGTTTCAAGTGTCATAACAATATTACGACGTCAGAAATTAGTTACAAAGACGAATTGTTACTTCCTAATATGTCAATTGACGGGAGGATTTTCGGTTCGGAAGGGAGTTTTTCCAAGTTTAGAATGGGCTCTGATGTTCCATGCCCAGATATTTTTTTTAGAATCTTCTTTACAATCGGGAAACCGAAAATCAGGCATGAGAATCGTGCCTTCGTGGACACGTTGAGATTAGTATTATTATTATGATTATTTAGATTGGCAAGAAGCTTTAATAACTCCCAGCTTAAAGAGTTAAAAGTTTAAATTCATAACCTTTGCCAATAAAGGCATGGTGTGGTCTGTGGTCTGTGGTCTAGTGGTTTTGCGTGGAGATTAAACCTGTAAAATTAACGCTGGCTAACGTCAGACATTTAGCCCAGCCAAAATCATATGACGTCCTACGTCTAGTAAAAGCTCAACTAAAAGGGGCATTGTCACGATATTTTAAGTCATTTTTCTGATTACTTCCAAATTGAAGGAAACCTCAAAATAATAGTTGTGTAATGGAGGAAAACAACAAAGGAGTAATCAAAACCCGAAAATAACCAAGGATGGTTTCGTCTGACGAAGATTAAGACGGATTACGACTGTCGGACAATCTTAAAAAAACTTGCCAGCTTTTTCAAGACTGATGAGTTGTCCGTGACTCCTTTAATGATGCCAAGCCAAAAGGTGAACCGTACGAACGAATTATATGCTCTTCTTGACACAAGCTTCATTGGTGAGGAATTAATACCGGGAATGTATGCCAGCCATGGATAGCTAGATTTCCGCCCCACAAACGTCAGGACCTAATCCATCACAAGACCATTTTTTATGGGGCACAGCCGATTTGACACTAGTACTTTCATAGAGTAGCTCGTGACCCAAACTTTTGTAAAAGTATACTTAACAATTATTCCATGAGCCCGCGTTGGATACGAGGTGGTAAATAGCCAACGAGGCGCGAAGCGCCGAGTTGGCTATAACGACTCGTATCCAACAAGGGCGAATGGAATAATTGTTTTATTAAATTCTTCTCAAGTTTAAATCGACTGGACATTTCATTTTGATGTAAACGAAGTGATAGTATGAGGAGGCGCGAAAATTTCTAGCGCGGTGTTCACTTCTTGAGTTGAATGAAACATACGAGGAAAGCGAGCCAGAGAGTTTTCTTTCCAAGATTTTCCTCGAACAGTCCCCTCTAAAGTCGTCTAAATATCCTGGAAATTGTGACAACAGTTAAGATTTACGAGAAGATCCGAAGCAAAAGCTTTTCTGGAAACTACAAGTCTTGTGCAAGTCGAACGAAGCAAGTGTTTACATTGTACTTCTTTACGGCTCCACGGCTGTCATCAAGACTGCTATATTATTTGAAGCGAAATTCAGCTTAAAGTGGAACAGGTTTGTTGAAGTATAAAAGGACAAAACCAAGATTGAAAGGTAACAAACTTTACGGAAGTGCTGAGCCTACTTAGTTTTATGACGTACACTGAATGAAACTGTGTCAGTCAGTTGCCGTTCTTTCGTAAATTATTTGCTGCTTTTCTACTTTATTGACTCGCTCTTGTTGTGTGTTTACAAGTATTATTAATTAAACTTTTCGCATCAATCCTTTTGTTTTGCGTAGTTAATTTTACTATGGCATTTCTGTGGCTGTGGTAGGCACCGCTAATTATTTCTTGTTCATAAACCTCGCCAAATTTGCTGTTTTTCAACCATTTTTCCGATGGAACTGTCGCTTCCCAGTAGAAAAATTTTAGCTTGGCAAAAGTAACGCAATCATTTTCCAAATAAGGTCAAACAAAGGTATACGAGCTGACAACCGGGATTGAGTGAGCCAATCAGAATGCTAGAAATGCAATATCCGTGGCTGAAAATTTAATAATTAACAATTATCCTGCGAAATCGCGCGGAATATCGCCTGATACTTAGCCAACGAGGCCGTAGGCCGAGTTGGCTAAAATCAGACGATATTCCGCAAGATTGAGCAGGATAATTGTTTTATTATTCAACAAATTGTCAACGAAACACATTTTGCAGATAGAAAAATTGTAATTATGCAGCGCTTTACAAGATTTTGGACAATTCTTCGTAACCTACGTATATCGCAGGATATTTGTTATGTGCGGATGACAGATAACGTTAACATTTTTACCATATATGGGCAGCGCGCGCATTTGTTGAATAATACTGAAGTGCAAATATCTCGGCGTTCGCGTTTCAAGCTGTTCAAAAACTCTTTGCTCGTTACAAAAAAACTATGTTTGGCGGAGTTTTGAATTTTTTTTTTTTTTTTTTAGCTGATTTTTGGGGATGTTTGGGAGAAAAAAGTTTCTCTCAAAGGAGTAGCAAAATTTAGAGAAATAAGAAATATAAATATAAAGTTTAAATGTGATTTTAGAATTAGAGTTTGAAGTTAAAAATAAGTAGACGGACACCAGACAGTCCCCCTGACAACCTAGGGTGCTCTTGCGTGGGGAGCAACTGTTTGGTAATATTCCAGATTTTGTTTTTAATTACCCTTCTTAAAACCTCCCAAAATTTCACTCAAATTACCGTTTACCCACGTACGAAGCATTCCTGACATTTACATCCGATATGGAGTGCCAGGTACGTGTATAACATCTATTACAAGTTAAAACGCGTTTTACATGTTTATAATAATTATAACTTCATAATTCTTGCGGAGATTTCTTGATATCTATTAGCTCGATGTCGGTAACATCTTGGATCTCTTGAAATTCCCGTTCCTAAACACAAAAAAAATACACTAGCGCAATGTTTCAATAATTTTTATTGCAACACGGTGACCAAAAAACCTCATTTCTGCAGTCACATCATAAACATCTCTTATTCTACAGACTACAGGAAACCGTCGACAAACTAAGTGCAATTCACCTTTTGTTTAAAAAGATAGGCTGTGCAAAACAGTCACTCTCCTTAATCTCTCTCTTGAAGAGTGCACACTTCCACTCTTTCTTCCTTGATCCTTAATAATTACTTTAGCAGACGGTTGGACGACTTTAAATTTTTAATTGTTTACTATATACAATCTATAATATAGTTGAAACAATGGGGGAAGAAGTATACTTTTGGTCGGAATCTCCTCTCTGATGATTGACCGCTGGCTGAGTCCGCGTTTGCTTGGTAACAATAAGTATCTCAATTATCTCTAAGACAACCAACCGACATGGTAATCTTGCAGGTACGAAATTTTGTTTTAATTTTCCACGAGGATTCACCAATAGCGGCACTTGTTCATGTACGACATATTAAAAAGCTAGCTCGGGGATTATTCATTTTGTGTCATGAATAAAGCACCTGTAAGAAAGGTGTTAAGTGTAAGAGCCAGGCTTATCGTAACTCTTAAGCTTGCCTATTTTTACACTTATTAAATGTTTGGAAATATTTGCATATACAGTTAATGAACTTTACTGGAGACCACAGAGCTACGACTTTTAAAATTTGAAATATCAAGATGGCCCCCTTCAGCGTTTCGCCTTACAATTGATGAGAATTTTTTTAGATTATGTAACCGTTGAACGCAGTACTTAAGGATCCACCCTATATATAAGACAGTCACGTTTATTTCAAATGGTTCTAGACATGCTAAAATTTGGACTAAATTTACAAACGAAGATTTATGTCAATCCTAGCAACAAAACTTTTTTTTTTTCATTTGTTTTGGTCAGTTATTGGGTAATGTTAATTGCCAACATACTGGCTGTTTATGGGAGTAAATTCCACTAACGTTATACTAAATATAATATATTTTGCAAAACATTACAATATTTGGACTCAGGTTTGTTACCATTGATTACATAAATGTGTCTACAATTAACATAACTATGTGATGTTGCTGCGCTTTTGAGGTAAACGTGATCTGTATTCCTCTTAACTAAACCAACCTGGAAAGAACCAAAGCAGTATTAGCATAATGTGTTGAAATTATTGCTGTCGTTAATTTGCACTCACAAGTTCGTCTTCACTTAAATCTATTGCGCTACGATTAGGGTTAGGCCTTACATGATTATTACTTTAATAAAAAGCCTTTTCTCGACACCATTAAAGAAAGAAAAAATTACTAAAATTGGGCATGGTTAAAACTTGACAAGTTGGCTTACATATCTGTAAGTACAAGCTAAGTGGCCAGACTTTGAAAGGTAATTAATTGCGATCCCCGACATGCCTACCCGACATGTAACCATATGTCGCGTGTGAGCCCATTTGAAACGGTACATTACGCATGCAGTGAACCTCAACTCTACTAAAGAACCAAACCCACCTCTCATACACAGGATTGACGGTTTCTGCCTCGAGAATATTCTGTGAAACCTCATCCATGCTAAAACGAAACATCACAAAAAGAGTATTATAGTTTTGCCTTATTCTATGTCATATATGATGCTGACCAGTAGTTGGACAGGTAGCATTTTGATCAAAACTAATGTTGGACAAAAAAGTATTTACTCACCTTTCATACAAAACGTTCTGATTTTCGTCTTGCTCAGTTTCAACACTGAAAGATATACGAATATAGCATACAATATCATACTTGACACTGAAAAAAAACATGTCATCATTTTTAAAGAGAACACTGCACTCCCGTCTCTTGAGTCGAAGGAACAAGTAACATTTTCCCCTTCTCTGGGAAATATTGTAATGCCGATCAAATGATATAACTATAACAACAACGTATCAATCAACTAGTTAAAAGGGTAAAGCCTTTTTAAAGCCTGGTGGCTCAAAAGGCTAGCGATTTTTAACATGAAATGGTTTCGTATTTTGCTACTCCCCTTAATAGGATGCCCGGGGCCTGGACTCCCATATGAGGCATGCTTGACCAATCCTGGCGTGGCTCAACCTTTTTTCACCTCTGAAAGATTCTTTTTTTTTTTTCATCCCTGATCGATATGGACCGCCAACACAATATGAAAGCGCAATTTATTTCTTCGCGTGGAACCCTTAATGTGACAACGACGGCTAAAAATACTGTTCTAAATAGTTGAACACTTTAAGTGAGACCGAAATCCGTAATTTAATTACACCCCTACACAAAACGACGAGCTTCGCCGTCTCTGTTCATATAGGATCCCCCCACCCCCATAGGATGGAATCCTTTAGTTCATAGCACTTTTTCCCGCAGTATTTTGCTAACTTGCCCATTTTAATATTCTGTTACCTGCTGGAATATAGCGGATTGTCACTTTCTTTGATTTCGTCATCCTCCATATATTTCTCATCGGCGTCCATAAAAGCCCTGCCAACCACACAAATAAAACCATTTGTAAAAATTCTTATTAGAAACTAAGTGACTTCTAGATATTGGTTTGGTGGTACAAAATGCTTAAGCTAGTACCTGTTGTCGTATAAAATGTTGAATTTTTCTTGCGTGGTGACATTAGTGTAACGTTCCTCTTCCTCGGTTTCATCACTAACAAAAAACAACAATGATAAAGACAACGAAATTCAACACATCCTTAGGTGCTTTACCTCTTTGCTTGGTTATCTATCTCGTCACAACCTTCAAAGATCAAGAACTAGCCAGCTAGTAATTAGATTCAATCGTTTCTGCGCAAGGGAAAGGAGTGTTGGTTTAATCACGCATTTAGTCCGGAAAATTGACACTGAAGTTTGCCTTCAAATTAAATGAAGTTGTATCTTGGAATTCAAGATTTTTTCAGTGATCGTTTACATGGTTTACTCTTTCATGATCTTTTGAAAAATTGCCGCTAACGCTGGGCATTCACGCTTCGAATAAGTTAACGCCGAGTTACTTTTGGGTATTTTTACGTTTGGCAAAGGACGCAGCATAAGGTGCAAACTTATTAAAAATAATAACTGGTTTGCAGCACTGATTTGATGTCAAATGTATACCTGCTATTTAAAACACTTTCAAGTGTTGCCCGAGTTAGACTGCAACCACTTCCTTTTGTTGGTGACTTGTCTTCAGCCGTTTTTATTTAAGAACTTTAAGATTTACGGATCTTAGACAATTTCTGGTAAGACGCAAGTAGGGACGAGTCATGAACTCTTCCTCGCATTTTTCCTCGCAGATCTTCGAGCAAGGAGTGGAAAAAAACGAGCAGGAAAATGGACGTGCGTAAACTTGGGTGTAAAAATTCTCGTTAGAAACTTCTAGATATTGTTTACGTGGTTTAAATATGCAAAGGCTAGTACCTGTTGTCGTATAAAATGTTTATTTTTTCCTTCGTGGTGACATTAATGTAGCGTTCCTCTTCCTCGTTTTCTTCACTAAGAACAACAATGACACATGCATAACATTTTGAGGTATTTAAAGTCTCCGCTTGGTTATCTATTTTCTATGACTTCCTCATCACAAGTAACCTTCGAGGATTGAGGCCTAACCAACTATTACTTAGATTCGACCGTTTCCGCGCAAGGAAAGGGGGTATTTAATAACCGCCATACAACCTTAACAAGTTGAAGAGTTTGCCTTCACATTTACTGAGGTATATGTATCTTGGAATTTAAGATTTATCTGTTCGTTAGCATGATTTACTCTTACAGGATATTTTAAAAAATTGTCTAGACTGGGTATTCAGTCTTCGAATAAGGTAATCTCTTGTCGACAACACTCGACGGGTACCCGAGAGAAGCCCGAGTTCTTCTTCGGCATTACTCTTATTAGCCTACGTGGCACACTTCTCTCGCTTCTCTTTCCCTTCCCCTCTGAACATTATTATGCGACGCATGGTATACTCTTATCTAACTTGAAAAGGCGTTTGGAGAAAGATGTAGTATTAGCCGCCAACTGATTTGATGTCAAATGTATACCTGCTAATTACCTCTTTCAAGCGTTTGCCGAGTTTGACTGTGACCACTCCCTACCTTTGGTGACTTGTCTTATTTGAAAATTGAAAGACGAGTCCTAGCTGTAGACAAGTCAAATGTCTTTTCTCACGGATGTTAGAGCAAGAAGCGCAAAAAAAAAAAAAAAAAACAGCGAGAAAAATGACCATGCGCAAACTGGCCAAGACTAATTTCCCATCCTCTTCACTCTACCTTCTCAGGGGCAGTAGGGACTGTTCATAGTCTGTGGTCGAGTTTAATCGGTTAACCGGTTATATTTATCAAGTTTAATGATCAGACGAATGTTGTAAATGGTGTCGCACAGTTGCATAGTTACCTGGTGCCATACATGTTTGGGACAGAATTGGAAACTCCAACTGTTTTTTCTGCCGCTGTGAAGACAACACTCATTCTACCTCGCTGTACTTGGTTTCTTTTTAACTGCCTGCAATTAAAATGTGACTAATCACATTGCACCGAATAACACCATAGAAGGTTAAAGCTGTCGGTACAGGTGGTTAAGGAAATTAGAATTACACTAAAAAACTAATTAAAATTAACTCCAATATCCACGATTGAAGATTGATACTGACGTCAGATAACGTCTTAGTGTGAGCCGATATATAATTATGCTAATCTGTCGGCAGTAAACCGACGAAGGTCATAGCCTTTTGCATGGTCGAAACGTCGTTGTAAAGTTTCATATAAATGTGGTACAGACACTTTGCGTTTAATTTTGTCCATCCCTTACTGCAATTTTAGCATTTTTCGTTTAATATATATATGTTATTTGCCGACCGGGAGGTCCGTATTGGGAAAAACTGTATCCGAGGTCTTGAGTACGGCCCGAGGCCGCAGGCCGAGGGCCGTACTCAAGACCTCGGGTACAGTTTTTCCCAATACGGACCGACCTAGGCCGGCAAATAACGTTTTTATTTTTTTCTACTTTAATTTGTTTGGAAAAGAAACCAAGGAAAAATGTGTCGCTAAGTCTTTGTTTGTATACGCGCGGATTTGATTTGATTTGAGTCAGACTCGATCGACGAGCAAGAGTGAAGAATGCTGTTTGCTATTTAATTTCGAATAAAATAGCTTCACTTAAAATGAACCGTACTCAAAAAAGGTTCAGCATATTTAATTTACACAGCAGAGAATTAAGAAAAGCAAATGAAGTCATAAATACAGCACAAATATGCCGCAAAACTTAACACATTTAAATCGATTTTAGTCGGCTTCCCGAACAATTCTGCGATAAATGTTTTGAAAAGTCTTGAAAGAATCTTTGCTTGCAGGGTGTTAAGCCTATTTCTCTGACTCAAAAATACTCTTTGACTGGAAAGCAGTGTTTTAAGCTATTCACACTTGTATTTAAAAAATTACATGTAATAATCTCTGCACTTTTCCCAGCAGAATTTTATTCTGATAAACAGTGCCAAACTGAATGAAATGCGTAGTGTCTACGTACGGCACAATATTGTGATAATTAAATTGTCCGTTTTTAATCAAAGAATCTCATTTCCTTGAATGATGGCAAATAGTGTTCTGTTTTAGCAAAACCTGACAGATAAACAATGCAGTTTAACTCATAGATAGAGTCTAAAAACCGCGGTGAAGTCTACCGCAATGGCGTGAAAATCATTGCAAAATGCACAAACAACGCGACGGCAAACTACAAACGGTAAACTATAACTCGATTTTCTTGAGAAAGAAATAAATACTCGCCTTTTGAAGAACTTTGAGGCCTTTAATTTCACTGCTTTTAAGTCGTTTCAAATTTACAACGGTTGATGAACAGTTATTTCGATTTTGGAGAGCAAAACTTTCATGTGTTCGTTCGTCTCGCTGCAAACTGATTTCGCGCGGAACTGCATCCCGTTCCGTTGACCGCGGTCAAGATCGGAAAATTCCGCCCGCTCCCGGAACCAATCAGATTGCAGGATTCGGTTCATCTTGCCCGCTCGCGCGCTGAGAAAAAAATAAAAATTATGATTTATACAGACAGTTCACAAATGTATGGATCGCAAAGAGAAATGTGCCAAGATATTTTTGAGTGGGCAGGAAAAGTTCGATCATACAACTTACCGTTTTCTACAAAGACAAAACACCGATCCTGCCATCACTACGGATATCACAATCAACGACACCGTCACGCTAACGATGACGTAAACATTCCCTGTTTTGCCTGGATTTTCGTTCCTAGCTTTATATACGCCTTCTCCATTAGTCGTCGTCGTATCCGTCGGCTCTTTCCCAGTACTCGGCTCGGTTGATGACGGTTGATCCTTGGTCGCTAAACTTGTAGTTGAAGTCCCAATCGTAGTTTCGCGAGGCCTGGTACTAGTCCGCTCATCAGTTGTTAAAGACGTTGTTGTGAAGGAAGCGTTTGTACATGGTACAGTTGCTGTGTTGTTCTGTTTGGTAATGGCTGTCGTTGCTTCAGAGGTTGGTTTTCCGCTCACGTTTGTCACTGGAGTTGTTGGTTTTGTCGTTGTCCCTTCTGATGGTGTGGTTGCTGCTGTTGTTGTATTGTTGTTGCTACCAGAGTTGCTAGTGGTTGCATTGTTGCCACTAGTTGTGCCTTTGATAGTTGTATCAGTTAATGGAAATGTGGCTGGATTATCAGTGGAAAATACCGTCGGTGTCGTCGTCACCTGTGTCTCCTTTGTTGTGCTACCAAAACCAGTCGGTGCTGTAATATACATAAAGATAACAATACAGGTGGCTTACAAACCAGTGAATAATTTTTTGTATTATTATTTTTACTTTTTGAATTTTTATTCTTATTCTTCATTTTTACTTTACGCTACTTACAATGTCAGGACGAAATATTATCAATGAGGCAACCCAAGCAAAGCATCTAACCATCCAATCAGAGCAAGTGATAAAATATTTCCAGTCGTCAACACAAATGATTCAACTGGCCATTCAGAACGTAAGGCAACTAGTTTGAAACTGGATGAAAATAAAAGCCATTTGAAAACTGTTTAATTTTCTCACACAGTTTTTTGTTGTTGTTGTTTTGATCATGGCTGACTGACATATGCATCAAGTATTATATTTTTAACGTAAAGAGGGCATCGTGTATGACATCCTTGTTAATCAGAATATAGTAGTTTCATCAGCCCCGGTTTATTTGTCCGCTTTTTCCCTGCCGATTTCTTAGCTTGAACTGCAAATACGTCAGAAAAACGCAAATTAAAAGCTAATTCCCTCTATGAGGCGCGCCTGCAGGGAATCGCTGTAGTCGTATTCGGTATTGCCAAGTTAAAGACATGTTTTGTTGAATACAACTGCCACGATTCTCTCTGTGGTCGCGTCTAATAGAGGTAATTTCGACCGCGGTCAAACGATAGAAATATGCAAAAAATAAAAAAAGTACTTCAAAGATAAGCTTCTAATTGATGGTTTATTAAATTTTTTGAGCTTTACTAAGAACGTTCTACGTGTTTAAAGACAGGTAAATATGGACTTCTTGGCGCCATTTGTCAAAGCATCCGGTTCGGTTGCAGAGCCTTTAAAAGGTAAAAGTTCTCGCTTATTTGAGGAAATGGAAATATATTTACACTCAGGAACTATTTTATCTATCCTTGGTCATATATATACTTGCTATTAATTTAATATAAACGAAATTCGCCGAAATAGAAAGAAAAACTGTCTTAGACGTTTGACTGCAGTGAAGAGATAATTGGGTATTTGTTATTTCAAAGTTGCTCTAATGCAGACAAAAAAAAAAACAGTCCTTACCTGTCACCTGAATTGCTTTATACTGAGCCTTGAACCCCGTCTTCGCTATTGTAGAATCAGATCGGAATGTTACCGTAACGTTGTTGCTTCTCGACTTAATTGCACTGTGCGGGTATGCCACTCCCATACAGTACTTCCCTATAACAACCGAAGTCCCATTTGAAAAATTGTCGTGAACCTCGACGTAATCACAATCGCAGTTTTGCGTAACACACATGTCAATTGTCTCAAGGCGGAAGTCGTCGAACGTCAGCGAAATGATGTAGTTCCAGGGGACATTAATGTACCACTCACACCAGGCCTTGTCTTTATATGGAGATGGATAGTTGGGGCTCCAAAGGGAGCCTGTCAATGCCGTTTTAGTCCATCTGCACGCTATAGTAGAAAATAGAATTGGAAATCAACGTCGGTCAGTTTTGCGGCGTTCTGTGTCGATTGCCTGACTGTTTGAAAGAAGAATGATTGTTTTGGCGTACATATATTACACCAAACCTGATTTAAATAAAAAAACGGTATCCACCGTAGAAATATAGTACCTTAAGGTTGCTATTGTTAGCGGCTACTAATTTTAGCGAGTTGGGCGAAAATCGCTTAATTTAGTACTCGCTAAAATTTGTCGTGGTCAAATTTAAAACTTGTTAAATTTATGTACTCCCCGATCCACCCCAAAGAAAAATTCTTCAAGAAATGGATGCCCGTAACTCTGTTATTTCTGGCAATGAAAAAAATGAGAAATGCAAATGTTCGTTCAATTTTAAGTGGGTTTGTTCTTTTACTGAACATTTATTCCCATATGTTATCCGCACCTATATGTTTATTAAAAACTAGCCTGTGAACGACAAGCGATAGCCGGAAATACGTGTGCATTGGCAGCCTTATCAAAAACTGGTTTACACGATATCACTGATTTTTCAAAAAAAATTCACAAAATCGCTAAATTAAATACTTAAATAGTCGCTAAATCTTGCTCACAAAAAATCGCTGAAATTAGTAGTCGCTAAAAATAGTAACCTTAAGGTATTACAAAGGAAAAAGGTTAAATTTACTGACGTTATCAAAGACAACCACAAAAAGGCAACCAATCGGTGCGCGACAAACATTTCCCTAACTGCAATTCCCCCCTAACAGAAATGTATGTTTTACTTTGATGTTACCCAATTCTTAAGACCAGTGCATTATATTCGAGTGTGGGATAATTTATGCCCATCTATGGTGTGCTAATACACTCCTCTGAAAATAAAAAACCCCTTGAGGGCAGCTTCTTACATTTTGTGACCCTCGCTAAGCAAATTTAAAATACATCAGAAATACAGAAAGTAAAAGCTTTCAACTGCTAAATAGCAGTGAATGTTCTACCTTATAAGGCCTCATTAGCTTTGCATAAGTAACAGCCCAGCGAACATGTAGGCTCGATTTCGAAAAAATGAGCCCGCGCTCCTCCTCCCGAAAGCACGGCTGGACGCGTGAGTTCTCTTTTGTTTGCGGCGGAAATCGAGCCTAGCGAACATACAACCCTTAAAAAAACGAACAAAGTACTTGAAACTAAACCATATATGTTCTTGATGTGTCTCGGCTAAAGGCCATGATACACAAGGCAATTCTCCTCGGCAGCTTTGCAACGCAACGATGACGACAGTAAAACATTGCAAGTTGCCGCAGGGGTGTCACACGTTCACAACTATTGCTTTCATCTTGCAACGCACCCGCCAGAAATTATTTTCTTGAAATTTACCGCGAGCGAAGGATGCGTTCTGATTGGCTCATGCATTTTGATAAAAACTTGCGTTGCATTTGCAGTTGACATGTCACAAGCAGCAAATTGTCTCGCAACGTTGCGAAAATGGGAGGACAGGTCCACTTTTCTCAACTTGTAACGCAATATTTTGTTGCATTGCATGTTGCAAATATTGGGTGTTATAAAAGAACTTGTTTGGCAACTGGCAATGCAACGTTTATTGCGCTGTAAAATGGTCTTAAAGGGACTATGTCACGGCTAAGTTAATCTTATGTTATTAAATCAGTTTGCCAAATATTCGCTATGAAACTAAATGTTAGCAAAGAAATTAATTCTTTGATACTAAATGACAAAACCATAGCTTCCTTGCAGCTAAATATGTCTCCCGGGCGTCATAAATTAAAGTTACAAGCAGACAAGATTAACTTTGAAAATTGTTCCGCTGGACCATATTTCAAAAGCCCACATCGCAATCCGTTTCAATCTTTGACACTTTTGGCCATCCGTACCTTCTTTTGCATTTGGTGTGTTATTTAAATATTCCTTCACTGTTTTAAGGGGTTATTTTATACATTTAAACAAATTTGATGGTCATTTCCTATGCCTAAGTTTGGCTAAAATCCGTGACACGGTCCCTTTAAGTGGATGCCATTAAAGGAACTATGTCACGGATTTTAACAGATTTTTGAACAGCCAAAATTTATATTTTGTGTCGTAGGAAACTTTAAAATAATGGTCCATTTTAATTAACAATTAGTACTAAAACTGTTTAAAAGCACGTTTGGCTGCGGATGGCTCAGATGGAAATAAAGGTTATATCTTCACTTAAATGTTCAAATATAATGTTTTCCATGGGTAAAGTTTCCTACCATTTATTTCAGAACGATTTAATTTAGACCAAAAATCTGCGAAATCTGCGGCTTACCTTGGTAATAGCAATAGTAGATATAAGGGTCGCGAAGATCCGCACCAAATGGATAAGGCCAGTACTGGCTGTTATGATTGAAATCGTTCTCTGTATCGTACCGTATGTACTCCATGGTGTGAATAGTTTTTAGAACCTCCTGGCACACCTTATTGTTAAAAGCCATCAAATAAAACGGCGAGTCAATTGGTAACTCGATAGGGGTGCTCGTCAACCCAGCAGTTTGGCAACAAAACTGTATTTTAGTATCTTGTTTGTAAGTTCCTGCAGGAACAATGCCGGACTGGAAATTTAAATTTGCACCATTCTTGCCATTTTCGTCATCCCATAAGACCCATCCGTTCAATAGTCGTGTAGGGCAGTTGGAACCTTTCTTAAAAATGCAGTATTGACCGTAAGGCCAGAATAATCTATTTTTATCAACAGTACTAGACTTGTCCATCTTAATACAGAAGCTCTGACTAACATCACCGGAATTAAATACTCGGGCATTGAGATGAAAGCTCGAAGAAGTCCCACTTTGGCTACTGTCGTCCTCTAAATCCTGGTAAATGTATCCGGTCTCCCAAGAGAAACCGTTGGCTTTAGGGCAGCCTGACTTAGCCATAGGTAGCCCGTACTTCCCTGCAGGCCATTGGACAGCGTGGCTGGCAACTGTAAAAAGGAGGTAAAGTGATTAATTGGCAGGTCTATTAAGACAAACAGACACTCGTGCAATAGGCAGCGCAGGCAGGCTGAACGACAGACTGACGGAACCGCCGGCCGAAGACTAACTGGCAAAACTGTGTAAACATTCTGTACGAGTTTAGCAGGTTATACGTTCAAAGCACAAGTAGCTGGCAAACTGTTATTACCCCATGTAAACGTTATTTAATACAAATTTTCTGGAGGAAAGTTAGACTAAAAGCACAAAATTTGTAAACATTTCTTAAATTTCCATTTGCGTTGGAAAACAAATTGAAAAATACCCACCACATCCACACACTCATGCAATGCGTCATACTCACAAGGAAAGGAATTATAAAAAGTCAGAGATTTTATTTTTCTTGATTGGACTGATTTTCCGTGGCACTGGGATATCAACTAGCAGGAGCCTACCATTGTGACTTTCGGGACACATGCATGTCAACGGCTAAAATAAACGAGGTTGAAAAGTGCGTTGGATTTTTGTTTTACGCCGCGTTAACAGGTTCATTGTGTTGTTAACTTGATGGTTTCCTCTAGATGTTATTCTTTGTAAAGTGACGCTCAGTAGAAAATTAAAGTTTAGTTCTAAACTGAAGAGAACTGTTACTTTCTCCAGGAAACAGCCGGACCTACAGCTCACTCAATCAATTCTTTAGTTAAAAATACGACAAATGACTTCAAAACTAGAAGTAACATATTTGTGGAAGGTAATAAGTTATGGATAACGGCAGGGAATGTGGAGGGGGGGGGGGCATTACTTCTATTATGGGCTTTGTGGGTATTTTTAGCTGTTTCACTGAGCTTGAAATGTGAATTAAGATTTATAGGCCTTCTTTAAGTGGTTAGTTATTATTTGAGAGTGCCTTTTTGGTCTAAAGCGTTTGCCACCGTGCATTATCTTTTTATTTATTAATTTTGTGACATTTTCATGATCAAGACTTTAATTGAGCGGACCGCTCTTGCTGAAAAGAACGAAAACAAACCGCAAAGATTAACAAAATGTTGAGTAGCTAACTGTGAAAATTTGTACGATTCAAATGAAGTCTGAAAGACTTCGGAAATTCACACATTTTGGTCTTGAATAGTCTAAACGAGCTAAGAAAATGTAGGGCATGTTCCCAGCACCATAAACCTCAGAGGCAGTACGTAATCCCCCTATCCTGTGAGGTAAGTCCCACTGCGATACGACAAAAACAAGCTCAAACACATACCTTTTGAAGATAAACAGCCAAACAAGATAATTCCTAGAACCTTGTAACAAACATCAAGAATGTAAGACCTCTTGGCTTGGTAAGACATGCTTTTGCCGGTTTCTATCCGGGCCAAAGATGAAAAAGATAGCCTAACCGTATACATGAAAATGACTAACGCGACCGTCTCGTGTCACGAGTGTCCGGGCGTTGGATATAAATGTCAGCTGTCACAACTTGTATATTGCCAGCTAATTTTGGTCGGTTGTCAGTTTGGAAAGGAAACATTTCAGAGTTATAGTAAAAACACAGTGGAGTAATATTACACAACAGCGGTCTAGTGCGGGTGATTCAACAGTGAATTCGAGTTCTCCCGTATTCAAGGAGGAGTTTCTTTGTTCCCTTTAAAAGAACGTAGAGAAAGGGGTCGACCGCTGATGGCCCAAACTAACGAATTTTTTTGGCTTGAATCAGTCAAAATTTCGACCCTGGTCTACCTTTGAATAACGCATTATTAATATTTCATTCAACTTAAGGAGTAATCGATTTTCTTTCATCTTTTATTTACTCTTCAAGCAACTACAAATGTATTTAAAATAAAAGTTTCATTTTACAGCGTAGAAAGAAAACAATACAAAATAACTAAACATCGAAATAGACAGGTGAGAGTTTTTACAAAAACAACAGCACGCGCTACCACAATTAACCTTAAACTGAATAAAGCATCATTGATATTTCATACAAAGAAAGGAGTATTCGTTTTCTCCCTTATTTTATTGATACAGCAAGCAACTACAAATGTAATAAATGAAACAAAGTTCATTTTACAGCGCAACGAAAATAATAAATAAAATAACTAAACGTTAAATTACTAGACTGGTTAAAATTTTATAAAAACAACCGCACATTTTACCAAGGTCCTTCAACTATTTTTAACTTGAACCTAAACCATTCCGTTGACTGTTAGTGTGAAGTAAATAAATAAACTCTTTCACGTTAATACGAATTTGTTACTGACCCATTTTTCCGCCTGTCAAAATGAGAGACGGTCTGCGCAGTAATGTGCAGACTTTAAATTATTAGATAAAAATGCTATGCTATGAGAAATAAAAAGTTTAATAGTGCTGTTAAATGACTTAGTTTGGATATAATAATAATAATAAATTTATAGGAAATTTATATATAAAATGAAAGGAAAAGATAAAAAGGAAAAAAAAGAAAAAAAAGTATGACTGGCCCGGGATGACTGGTTGTAAGAGTGCAAAGAATGACGAAATGACAAATGACGAAAGATTAAAACGGACACACCACTTGAAAAAGCAACATTTAAGTAAACATTATTACGAAATAGAGCTTGTTAGCCGTTTGCATTCAAAATAAAGACGTTTCTTTTGTTTGGTAAGAAGCCTTCAGTCAGCGGAGAATACGAGGTCATTGCACGTCATAGCGATGGGTACGTGCAATCAAGGATAGCAACTTTCAAACTTGTTGTTTTTCTTGAGTTTCCCTGTTGCCTTTGGCGCGTTTTCCTCCAGTGCCTTTCGATGCTTTATATCACAATGCGTTTCTGTTCCTTTATAACAGGCTGATAAGAAAAATTTAGAGACATATAAAGGGAGCTGACTGTGTATTTTAAAATCACGGCGTGGCGAAATGTTTACATCAAATTCCCAGTTATGCTTTCCATCTAATTTAGTTTTTATCAAACCGAAAACCAATCATTTTCATGCAGGGAATAAGGGAGGCGGGGGGGGGGGGGGGGGGATATACATTTATTCACGCACATAAGGGATGTTAATGGGGTGAGTGGGTAAAAGGGGGGAGCGAGGGAACCAGCGAATGTAATGCTAGCGGTAACGGTCATGCAGTGGATTAGCATCCCAGGCAGGGCGGAGAGAAAAGATACTCTTAGATGCTTTATGCGTTTGAAACCGAAGATATCCGCCGGCTTGATGGGCCACTGGGCTTGAATGCAGACTGTTTTTCGTATTGAGATGTCGCGCAATGCCGAAATGAAAGAAAAGATGCACTTATATCAGAAACTGCTTATTAGATAAACTTTAATACTGTTTTTTAAATTACTGTTCGTATAGTGGACTTTCTTTTCTTGGATCCTTGTGATCTGAACTATTGTAACTGAAATAAACACGAATATAAAAATTACTTAATCGAGAAACAAAAACGACTTATAGCAAATAGCAAATTAAAGCAGCATTATTTTTTAAAACGTTCTTTCCCTAACGTTCTTGATTTTAATTCATTGTTTGTGTTGAATCAACTCACCTTTCATACAAAGGGTTTTCAGACAATTGGTCCTCCGTTCTGCTAAGCCTGAAAAATGAAAAAGAGCTACGGTATCTGAACATTCGTAGCTCAAAATTGTTCATAACCGTGCTGGGCAGCTCTAGACAACCAGAGAGGAGCTTAACATGGGAAATTGGGGATTTGTGGACTGTCTAGCTCGACTCTTTTCAGTTGTTGTCTTATTTTGAAGAGTATTTATACTACCATTACAGTAAAACCCGCGAGTAAGAACCTATTATTTTTCAGGTTATAAGCATAAACAGGTTCTCACATAAAGGGTTATTAACACAAATTTAGGCTAATTAGGTTCTTAATAGGTTCTTAATTTCTGGGTAAAATCATTTAATATTGTTATAGAGATTTAAGTGGTATTCGGCATTTTCCTTGTATAAAATTTGTATACCACCTAAGTGCTTATGTAAAATGAAGCACACATCGTTTAGAAAATGACATGATATACATGTACTGTAATACTTTGCATTTCCCAGAAGTAGACATTTTTAATCAATTTTAAAAAATAAGAACCTGCTTCCAAATTTGAGGCTGAATAGGTTCTTATAAAAATGGTATCTAATGTGCAAAGTTTAGCTTAACAGGTTCTTAAATGTTAGGTTCTACTCGCGAGTTTTACTGTATACTTTAAATTAAGAACCTGGAGGGGGACTCCCATAAGAATGGAAACCCTAAAAGGTATCAGATCTATGTTTTTATGGGCGTGGCTTGAATCTATTTTCACACCTACTACAGGGAAGGTTTTTTTATAAGAGAGATCATTTTTTTGGAAAATTACTGACATTAAGGCTAAATTACCTGTTATCGTATATGGGGTTATCGCTTTGCTTGTCTTCGAAAAAAGTTCTTCCATTTCACTACAGTAAAGAAAACAGTAAAAATTAGCTATCAAAACATTGTTACTGAAGGTACACCTACATCCTATATGGTCGCAATCCGCAGAGAATGAGACGTGTTTCGGTCAATTCTGATTGGTTAAAACGTAACAAAGACTGGTGCTTTCACGCAGAAAGAAAGTTTGTTTTCTGGTCGATGGAAAGCCAAGGTAATCAATCATGGAATATTTATTTTCTCCATCATGTGTGATATGTGTCCCATCAGGCACGTTAGAAGATTTTGACACTTAAAAAAGATGATGATGATGATGATGATGATGATGATGATGGTGGTGGTGATGGTGATGGTGATGATGATGATGATGATGATGATGATGATGATGATGGTGATGATGATGATGATGTGCGACAAAGTTATTAGAGCATTATTGTGTAAAGGCGCGGTCCTACGCACACGGTGCTCTCGTACCTTTCTCCGTACATGTTGATTGGAGATAGAGGAGCAGTGGATCCGCTTGATTCCCTTACGCTGCTGTAGGTCACAGAGTGAAAATGATTACTCTGTTGAGCAGGCTTCATACGGGAACTACGCCTGTTAAGTCACAGAAGGACATGTCAATTACGGGTAAAAGCAGAGAAAGATAGAATAGCAGCAACAATGAAGACAACGAGCACAACAGCATTTATTTGTACTGGGTATACAGCATTTTCAATTAACGTTGTCAGATCAAAACTTCAAGCTTACAAGACAAGACCGAAAGGTAGTATTGGTAGAAGTAGAGGGCTGCTGCACGCGCGGAATACTAATCAGATATGACGACATGGCAAACATAATTTTGAACGTTCTCTTTCTTTTTCAGACAAATGGAAACAACGTACTTTAAGCCACATTGAATTTTAGACAAATTTTCCAAACTGAAAGCCATGTAATAGTGAAAGAAAAGCTACACAAAAAAGGCTTGTGAGAGGAAAAACAAACACCTCACGTGAAACAATACCAACTTGTAGATTTCCTCCACACTGGTATGCAAAATTTAAATGAATACCCAGACCACCATTCGGTCTTGTCTCGTAAGCCTGTAACGCTTTCGTCGAACGTTAATTGAAACAGTAGACTGATATAACATTGAATGACTTACATACCGTCTCTTGCAAAGATGACATACCAAGAGCAAAACAGCGAATACAAGAACAACAAAAGAGCCGCCTGCGATGATTATATACTTCAATGGGAGACCCATGATGACACGTGAGAACGGTTCCACATCCCCGGATGTTTGAACACCTTGAGTGTTTTCTGTTGTCGTCTCTTCCGCGTTGCTGTTCGTTGTCTTCGCGGAAGTAAGCTCTTGTCTTTCTGTTAGTTTTCCTTCTGTTGGTTTTGACAGTCCGATGGATGATAAACGCTGCCTTTTCGTATTGCTTTTATCGATGGTTTTGGTGTAAGTTGCTGAAATAATTTCAGTTGTAGAGGATATGCGTTTTGTTGAGGTCAAATTGTCACTCTGATTCCCAGGTGTTGATTGTTGAGTTGCTGTTCTTGAACTATTCTGTTCGGGCGGAGATGTAGCTGTCATAATTGTCGTCACTCTGTCTAAATCGTATTAAACATAATTGAAATTTGTGTTATACGTTTGAGGTTTTAGATTCATCAACAAGATCATTAAAAAACAATTAGTTTACTGAAAGCAGAAGACAGGGGACAAAGATTTCGGTTAATAAATGTTGGCATTGACTTGTAACTGGTTTAAACCCAATGCGGTCGCGTTCACACAAGATAGAAACTCCTTGTGCAGTGCGTTTCACTTTGTGATAAAAAGAAGTTAGCAGTTGAAGGCAGTTATTTTGTGCATGTTACGCAACATTGTAAAGGGGGAGAGGGGGAATTGCTTAATTTTGTCGTGTTTCGAGTAAGAAAAACTGAACGGCAAATCGCACTAAGGTTTTGTCAAAGATTGTAGCTTGCGAGTAGCTGATTTCTCCAACGCCGAACGCCACGCTACGAACGACCGTTCGGCGTAAAAGAAACCAACTGCCCGCAAGGTAATAGTAATCATTTCTGTAACGTTAAAAAATAAAAGCAAATTACACCTTTGACTGCTGGAACTGAAGTATACGATGCGTTGAAACCTTTGGCCGATATGCCGTGATCAGAATGAAACGTTACTATCATTTTATTGGTGGATGACTGGATGATTGGCAGCGGCACAATCGTCATACAGTATCGGCCAATCGTAGTGACGTCACCTGTCACTGACTCTTCCTTGACTTCTACATAGTCACAACTACACCGGCCCTTTCCGCACGAGTAGGGATTTGATTCCAACTCAAAGACTCCGAATCGTAGCTGTATCACGTAGTCTTCAGGTACAGTAATGTTCCACTGACAGTCTTGAAAGTCATGGTAGTTGTTTGGGAAATATGGCGAGGAAAATGTACCGCTTGGATGAGTAAAGTTCCACTTGCATTCTAGAGGAGAGAGGTGCACATATAAAGACAGCCGTTGGCGTAACTTTTTAATGTCTCAGAAAAATTTTATAAGCACCAATTCAATTTTCCAAGGATAATCTGCCGGACTAATTGTGCAAGGCTCTAGCAATAACACGACCAGAAGGGATTCTATATAGAGGATATTACACGGTGGCGAGAAGATATGAATTTCATGTTCGAGTGGCAGAAACAATATCTCACGAGCAGTGAGCGTATCGAACGAGTAAAACACTCTCCTCCATATAATAAATACTGATATCAGTGATATGCTACAGTATAACACGGGTATGTGCCGTCTTGAAGGGTGTGGTCTTGTAGCCGTTTTAGCCGAAACAGAAAGTACGCACGGGTGCAAATAGTCTGCTGTAAAAGGCTAAAAGGGAAGCCACCAGCCTTGCGGCCCACACTGCCGAAGCTTATCCAGGTTTCCGTAGCTTTAAGCGGCTAGGTATATTTCTACTCCCCCCTGATTGGGATGCTAGTCCATCGCAGGTCCCCCCCCCCCCCCCCCCCCAGAATTATGTCGCCGGAACCCATTTATCACCTGGGTGTAGAGAAGCACTATGAGAGTAAAGTGTCTTTTCCAAGAAAACAACACTGTGACCCCGGCCGGGGCTCGAGCTCGGACTGCTCGATCCGGAGTTAGGCTAAATATGATGTCAAATAGGGTCAGGGTATTTGAATCGTGCGCCTAACATAATCATTCCTTCCACCAATTGCCTACAAAGGTCATAAGTATCCTTTACTGGTGATAATAGGCAGTGCTCTTGATAACTCTCTTTTATCAACGAAAAAAATGAATTTGCTTTACCTAAAAATAAATAAAATAAAATACCTCGATAGTAACAATAGTAAATCGTGGGTTCCTTCAGCTGAGCACCGTACGGATACGGATAAACCCTTGCATCATGATTGTTGGTATTCTCTGTATCGAACACCACGTACTCCAGGGAATACACGGCTCCCTGGACTTCTTGACAAGTTGTCGACTCGAACGCCAGTAAATAAAACGGCTTATTGACTGGCAGCGACACCCGTTTCTGAACAGATCCTGTCGTCTTGCAGCAAAAATATAACATTGTATCCTGGTTGTAAAGTCCGGCTGGAAGTTCCCCATCTTTGCTGTTGCGATTGGACCCGTTTTCTTTGTTGTTATCGTCCCAAAGGACATATCCTTCATGGAAGTCTTCCGGGCAAGAGTCCCCTTTCTTATAAATACAGTATTTTCCATTTGGCCATTTTGGCTTTCCTTTATCTGCTTCTGTTGAGTTTTTCACGCAGAAGTAACGCGTTATTTCTGGTTTTCCTATCTTTGTCTTCAAGTGGATACTTGTAGAATGCTTGTTCCTGTTCTGTTGGTTTTCTAGTTCCTCGATTCGGTGTCCCGTGTACCAGGTAAATCCACTACCTTCGGGACATCCCGAGTCTGCCATTGGTAGAGCATACGAACCGGCGGGCCATATAGAATAATCTAAAATGGGGATATAATGTTATCGACTGTAAGAATATGACAAAGATCTGAAACATTATAATATAAAAAGCGTAACGTCGCAACATGAACAGTTTCATTATTCAAGTCTTCCTCTTGAAACTTCCATGTTTAGTTTCTTCCATGAAAAAGCTAAATTTTCCTTCACTCAGACACAAACTTTTACCGATAATAACGTCGTTTAGCTGTTACTTTGCATCCTTCCTGAAAAAGCGAACCTCTACTGAAACGATCGAGAAAAAGCAAGTTAAATAAAAAAGGCAAATTACATGTCAAAGGGTGGAATGGGAACCTACAGCCTGCTTTCCTATTATTTATTATTTGGTTACCTACTAGAAGATGGTTCCCGCACCTGGCTCTCAGTCTTTAATTTTTTTCTAACGTGTAAAACAAATGATTCGTATTACCTCCTATTTCGCAACATTGTAAGTTGGGAGGAGGTGGGGGGGGGTGGGAGCATGTCACATCATTGTTGTTGGAATTGGCGTCCCAGGCATAGTCCCTTTCGTTATTCTCGTGTAGCTGGTGGTCCTTTTCGCTGTTGTTAGTGTGCCACCGCGTGACAAGAGCCGCCAGTTACTCAAGGTTTTCACTTCTGTGGAAGGGGAGATGGGGTAGGGGGCGAACAAACCCGGGTGTGAAGGGGCAGGAACTCTACGATAAGCGGAAGAAGAGAAGGTTGGGAGCAGGATTCCAAAGGTGGCAGATGCCGCGAGAAATTTGAAAAAAAAAAAAAAACATTGTATATTATTTTGCAGTGGAAATATTCAAGGGAAACCACTAATTAACCATTAACTTCCCATGTATGTTTTCTTTAGAATTTTGGCCCGGAATTTTGGGAGTCGTTAAACATGTTAAATATCAAACAACTGCAAGCAAGGCTGATCATACTACGTGAAAATAGGCTTTGCGAGACAACACCACGACTGGAACCGATAAAGCAGGATTGCAACCGCGGACAGCTGTTTCGTTCTTATTGGAACTCATCAGCGCGGTGTAGCGAATCTAAATGACGCCAGCCCAAAGGCCAACGCAAATAAATTGCCCAATAACCCGTACACTGTATCAAGTTCCGTACTTTGAACTTACTTGTCCCCCGAATCACGCGCTGCAAGGAATTCAAAGTGTCACGATGGAGTCTCGCAAAGCAAAATAACTTAAATGTGGTAGGCACAGCCATTCCGAACATTTAAGCGCATGGACAAAACCATGCTAAATAAAAGCGCAGCATATCGGATCTGAAAAGATCTACGGTCCAAAAATATGTAAAAGTAAGACTAAAACTGCAAGGGACCGCAAACGATAATGCTGCTATTCGTAGGATCTACTGACCAATAAATCTGCACTTTTGCTAATTCGACGTGGCACGTGCTTCTCTATAAATACCGGACAGGCCAAGCGGTTTATTGTTTTTGCGTTGAGTGATCCTGCATTCGAAGTTTTACATTTTAGAATTAAAACAGGGGAATTTTTATACCGTCATACCGTCCATGGTATTTTTAGACAAAACTTGTAGTTACTATGGATTAACACACGTGGCCATGTTTTCATCACTTGCACGCCCAACTGTTGACATACCGGAAGCTTAATCAGTTTTAAAACGGCTATGGTGTCAATTGTCCCTTTCATGAAAGGTGGCAAGACTTCAATTATCGCACTATGAGCTCTATGCCCTCCGTTAGTTCCCAGAGTAGTGTTTTGATAATTTTTGGCCTTATCGCTGTCTTTATTTGAGTGTTTTTAGCTAAGAACGCAAATAAGTGAGCTAACTTTATTAAGTGTTATGCAATCTGAATGGCCGGAAACTTGTGACCTGTGTGGCCTTTTCAAAAAAAGTTATATCCGTCCGATTCCGGCACCTTGTCAGCTTTGAGGCTGCTATGGCGCACAGCCAGTTTTGTTTCAAAACCACAAACTTGTTGTTGTTGAACTGGGGCAAACATTGCTCATGCCGAAGATAAGAAAACTAAGATTGAAACAGATCTAGATCATGAAGAGCTCTTTGGAAAGCTTGAGTGAGTTAAAAAAATGAACGAGAGGCTCTTTCTAATTTGTTATCACTACATAATGAACTTAAGGAAATCAGTAAAAAATATCACAGTGGTGGTTTTGAAAATATGTTGGGCCCATGAAGGTCATTTTCATTGTCTTCTTGGAATTTGCATTGTAGTCCTTAAAGCTAAGAAGATTAGTCCCTTACTCCGATGTAAAGAGATTACTTAAAAGACCAAGTATATTGCCTATCCAATCCTCGTTTCTTACAATTGCATTTCTTGTGCTATCGTTTATTTGGTGACCCAGATGCACAACACATTTGACATGTATTTCTTAAAATTCTTTACTGAGTCGCTTCATATACCAAAACACCAAACCCGAAGGTCTACATTTAAATTTAGCACTGGATTGTTCTAATAATTTAAAGCAAATTGAATGTGTTTTCCTATGCAAAAGCCAAAGAGTTGCCACAGAGTCTAAATCGAATGGTTATTGCCATTTTGGTGTTTATAAAACACAGTTCCGTTCGTCTATTTGGCTGGCCGATAATGCCCGTCAATAATTCATTGTTACATTTGGACGTTTCGCTTTCATACATCGTTGTACGGCGACTGGAGTGGGTACAAAACTACAATGGTCTTTCTGCGATGCCTGTCTAGACTCCTTAAATACTATGGACTTATGTTATATCATCATCAGTATACTTCAACAGTGCTTATTTAGTCAATACGAACCGTATTGTCTTACCTGTAATGTGAATAAAACACAGGGCTGTATCAAAAGAGACAGCGCATAAGATAAAAGACAGTATCCCGCTCAATAATTCCATATCACCAGATTATTCACAGTTCATCCGGAATAGCAACAACTCTTCTTGGATTATTTGAGTTTAGTCTAAGCGCCAAGCAGGCTAAGCAGTACCGTCTATATATAGCCTAAGCACAACAGCAATTACGTCCAAATATTGTCTTCTTGTGATTGGCCAATTAAACGCGTACGTGTGATAAACAAACAAGTTAGCGTGAAGTTTTCAATTATAGGCTTATCAGCAGATGAGAGATTTTGCGAAAGAGGGCGCAAAGACAGCTTTGTAATCAGCACAGCTGTGCTTATCTGTGGGGTACGGCCGGGTAGGCATGTCTCCACCTTTACTACTGTGTCACCTTTGCGATACATATTAAATTGGGTACGAACTGAGAATAGACTCAGAATACATAGATGTTCCTCAAACAAAGTCACCGCAATGTATATTTTTCCCTGGCGACCAGTTCCTTATAGTAATCAGGAATAAAATTACTTAAAACTGATTTCACTCCACTCAGAAGTTCCAAAGATCAGAATCAAAGAAAACCCAAACTTTTATTTTGCAAACGTGCTTCTCAGAAAAACAAATCATTCTATACTTGTAAGAACATGGGAACATTTCATCTATTGATTTTAAAGTTAGAATCACACTTTTGTCCAATGACTCTTCGAGCGTTGGACTCTGAGTCAGAGTTACAGTCGCGAGCTCAGGTAGTTTCCCCAGTCCATCGTCAAACTCTTTAACCTGCCCTATTGTATGTTGGAGAAGTTTGCAGCTTTACAGTGTCAAATCGTTTGTGCGTGGATCAGTCAAACTGTTGCAGTGTAAATTTTTCACCTTACATTTCAAAATCGAAGAACCCACGCTATATAGTATACAAAGATATAATTTTCAGTTCCATGGCGAAAATATGATCGTTGAATTTGATAAATAATTTTTTTCTTCACCATAATCAAGTTTAACTCAAGTGCTTCAAGCTTTGATGATCTATTCACGTAATATCAGTTGCTTTTTAGCTTCATCGTTATCAACTTGATTTAGCGAAGCTCCTCGCCTTATGATCACAAAGACTGCAGCCGAGGTCACTGTCGATCACCGTTTTTAGACCAATCTAAAATCAAAATAAAACGAAGTATTAATAACGACTGGCCGTGAATTCAAATCGTGCAGCAAACTATACCCACATACATCAATGTATAGGTCAAGAACGTATAGGTTTAGGGTACTGAACTTTCGTGATATACTGGCTACAAGAGTTGTTTTGGGAGGCACGCCCGCCTTATCAAAGGAATCGTTTCTCTCTTTAAAATTGACGCTTCACGCGATGGCTGTTTATCTAGTGTGGAGGGTAATTATAACACTCACTCGCAGATCTGGATTGTTCCAGTATGCATGATGTATGCCGTTCAATTGTGAGAACGGCATCCTGATCGGGGGGACGGGGTACTCCCTATACTGGACCACACGGGGAGGCTCCGCCCGAAGAGGTGCCTTTTTCAGGCTGTAGGTATATAGAAGGGTAAAGGGATTTCACGTGCTGGAGAAAAGAAAAGGGGAGGGGAAACTGTCTTTATGGGAATTAAAAGGGCCCTTCAAAACGTTTTGGACAGACCCACCAAACGGTTAATTCATCTTAGTATTTTAAGGGGTTTACTTAATAAAGAGTTTAGAAAATACTGTAATATCCGTACTGTAGGTATGTGAGAGGGCTACCATTTTCTATCGAAGTTGTATGAAAGGGTTGCCTTATATCTGCCAATAAAATTAATGGTATAAAAAAGAGGTAAAGGGGTTAGACCTCTGGGCGGAGCCTTTCTATAAAATATATTTGAGTAGTATATTTGCACTATTAATTCGAGATGGGATTCGCGCAAAATCCTAAGAGACCCCGAGAGAGTCTGGATTTTATTCCAAAGGAAGCCTGCCTGCGGGCTTTTTGCAATCTTTATTAGAAAGCGGATTTTATGGACAAGGACAATGAGATATCCGTTTTTCACCTGTCATAAAGTGGAATGTTGTTGTCAGTCACAAGAGCCATATTCGTTCCTTCAGGGACGCTATTAAAGAGCAAAAGAGAAACAATGAATATGAAATGATCTCCATTTCAGTGATGTTAATCTTTATCCCACGCAAACCAGGGCCCAGTTGTTCAAAGCATGGACAACGCTATCCACCGGATAAATCACTATCCACTGGATAGCGTAGTATGTTTCGTTAGCACTTATCCGCTGGATAGCGATTTATCCGGTGGATAGTGTTATTCACCCTTTGAACAACCGGGGCCTGCAATGTAATCCAACAGCTTACATGCATGTATAGTAGTGTTTGCATACAGGCCTACCTAAAGGCAGAATTTTCACAACCCCTGCAACCTACAAGCTTAATTGTTGATATTTTAGGGAACAATTAAAATTTGATGCTCATTGTTATGACACTCAGTTAGCTACTGTGACCAAATGAAACAAGAGGCGAGACTGTTACCTTGCGTACAAAATGTTGTCTGTGGCTTTTTCATTCACACATGTATTTTCATATCTGCAGTGACGATAAAATTACAAAGAAAAAAATTAATATCTGAGCTGGTGGAGAAAACGAATGAAAAGCATTTCATACGCTATAGTATATTACCTTGGGTCGTCTGCCAAGCTCTTGACTTTCATGTTCTTTGCATTGTTAAGTGAATGACCAGCAGATTTCATTTCGCAATAACTGCAAAACGACAATGAAATAGTATTATTCCTAGCAATTATGGATCTTTTTTGGACTTTGGATCGATAAGTCCGGTGGCAAAGACAAGTAACTCTCGTCACCTCTTTTCACCAAGCAGACCCAGGGCTCGGCTAGTCAAACCACCTGACGATTACGCTAATCTAGCTGATGAGCGTGGATTTTGATTTAAGTTATATAGGTTTTTTAGCGATGCTTTCTGTTTTTATTTTCTGTCCTCCAGCCGGTTTTGAGGTCCACGCGGAAACATTTGCAGCGAAGATCAATTTGTAATCCTGGATATTAAAGTGTAAAGCAGTTAATCGCCTTTCGAAAAACCCGAACCAGGAATATAGATGGGTACTGGAAAATTGTAAGGGTAAACTGGACGCAAAAATTTGGGGAATTGCCTGCGATGGACTAGTATCTCTCCAGGGACAGTAGCAACCAGTCACCGCTCCAAGTCGCTTCATCTGACAGAAACTTACTGAGTTATGCGCCTATGTCTGGTTAGCCACTGTAGGACAAACTTTACCTTTACTTTCACTTTTCAGTCCCTCGTGAGATATTCCCCTGGAATCCCTCCAACGTATTGCATGACTAGCTAGTATATAATAAGAACAGCTCAGTACTGTAACTTTCATAGCACACACCTGTTTTCTTCATCGATACTCGTCTCCACAGTCAGACCATCCATCATATCCGGTGCCGTCTTCTCGTTATTGTTCTTATGATATCCAACGTGAAACTTTACGTTGTCAGGTTTCGAGCCTGTTTTTCCTCTATTTAATATAACAAAAATGTGATCGTATCAGTTCAATAATGATGACATGACATCAAACCTCAGTGAAAGCAATGCTTTCTCAATGCTCGCCTCTTTTCAAGTGTGTGCAAGAACACAGATTCGGAATCACACGACCACTACTGACGGACCCAACTGTCATCCTATGACGACACGGACCTGAAAAGTGAAATCCTACGCTAACAAAGACAGTTTGGGAAAAACAGACAAATTCTGTACATTATTATAGGACTTTCCATTAGAATGTTGCAAATTTTAGCTTAAAAATATGTTGAAGAGAAGACTATTTTTTGCGTGTGAGTTTACGAAGCCCAATTTCGCGCCAAAACACGGCTTGTCACTAGCGTCGCATCTAGGGAACACGCCTCTGATGAAACCTTAGTAAATAACTCAAAGTCTGTGCGCGATAGGACTGTGTCGGCATTCTCATGATCAGGTTAGGTCAAAGCCAAGAACAACAAGTAAAAGTACGGCAGAAAAAAATTAACAAAAACAAATTACCTAAACCGCCTCCTGTTCCACATAAATAGAAATGCCACGCCCAGAAGGCAAAGCACCAAGCCAGCAGCAATGACCGCTACCACAATAAGTGCTGTCCTCTCGGCCTCGCCCCTTGCGCCTATCTGCTGTTGAGGTAGACCGGTACCTACTTCATTTCCTGTAGATTGTTCTTCAGTAGTTGTGTACCCAATACCAGAAGTGACTTCAGTTTCACTTTTTGTTGCTGTTGTTGTGTGAGGTTTTATAGCCGTACCAGCAGACGATCCACGACTCGTAGTTACTTCTTCTGCGCTTTTTGTTGTGGTGGATAGATTTGGGCTTGATGACACAGGTGGCTGGGTAACTTTTCAAGAAGAAAATAAAAAGTTCACATTCAAGTAACTGAGTAGTAGTTTAAAACCATTTTAAGTCCAGCAGCTAAAACATCACGGTATAGCCCGTTAACCTATCTAGTTTTTTTTGTTTTGCAAACTAACCGGAACAGATATTTGAAGAATTTAAAAGGATAATCTAGACTTGAAAAGGTCTGTATATGTTTTTCATGGGCTCGATGAATAGTTCATTAACCTATTTAGACTGTTCACAGCCCTCTATTTTTGTTTTCATTTTTTTCGACCGATGAGCGCGGGAAAAGAACGGCGAGTGAACTGGACGCCAGCGCGAGAAGGGCGAATGTTTCGCTCGCTCCCGCCCCTTCCTCCCCCGCGCTTCGCGTTTAAGCTCGTTCGCTCGCCGATTCTTTTGTTTTTTTGCGTTGAAACGTTGAGAGGCTGTGGGCAGTCTATAACCTATAGCGATTCAGGGATCTCGTTTCCCTATTCTTTTCTGTTAATTGAATATTCTGGGTTTTTTTGCCTCTTTACATTTGCCTGGTTATGCGCCCCTTTAGCGACGTTCAGCGCTGCTTCTTCACTGTCTTGCGACTTCCTGCCTTGGCCAAATTTTGCCTTTCATATCTGGTAACTGTACGTAGTGCTGTCTAGTTACTCACCTAAAGGGTCGTAGCATGGACAGAGCCTGCGGACAAGTGTGTTGTTGGCCGTGTGGCAATCGATAGTACTGGGTATAGACTTGAATCCCAGGCACATACCGACCCAGACCTTATCGTCTGGTGACTCGGCCACGTAGTTCGGGTGGTCTTTATATTGATAATTGTCCTGGTACGAGGGAGTTTTGCACCTGATTCCCAAAGACTCGAATATCGATAGGGCGGATGTAGGCGGGAAACTTTGGCCAGTTCTAGCACACTGGAAACCAAATGTTCCGCAGACTAAGTCACAGTTCTGCCCACCGCATGTAGCCATAAAGTATTTGACACCTTAGCATGAAAAAGAAAGCACCATTTCTAACCAACAATCACCAAGAACATCCAAATGAGGTTATTATCTGGAGATTATTTGGAGACACTATGTTCCGGCCTAATTTTTTATTTCATTAATTTTCGCCATCTATTTTGTTTATTTTCTTAACAATGTTGTACATAGAAATTACATCTCGCTCAATCTCGGAGGTAGAAGACCTCAAAAAATGGGGGAAAGTTATTATTGTGAAACGTAACACTATCAAACAGGCAAAATTCAATACGTACTAGCAAGCTTCACTTAGCATTGCACCAAATTTGTTCAAGAAGATAACGCATTTCGTTTGTCCTGCAAGAACATTTCAAAACGATAAAAACAAACCATTAAAAACGCAACGCTGTCTAAATTCTATATCATTTTTAAAAGTCCAATTCCAGAATTTAAAATTGGGATATTAGCTTTACACTTTAAACAATATTAAATATTTTCGTTATACTCACTAGTGCATATAATTATTTTTAGCCATAATCTGACTTAGTTGTAAATGTACACTGCTTGCGTTATGAATGCGCCCCAACCTGTTTATTTATCATTAAAATTCCTTTCATTGTCGTTGGCCGTAATTTTATTGAAATCTTTTGCTCTAAATTCGTTTACAACTAAGCTTTTCTCAGGAAGAAAGTTTACAGCTTTAATTAATTTAAAATTTGGCTGTAAAATCGTTATGGCCAAAAACTGAACATCATTGAACGGATGTGTTTTTGTATACATCGTTTACTGGGTCTTTATTCCGTGATGTAAAAATCAATGAGTCACAATACCTGCTACTTGCCCCCATGCTCCACTAGCTAGATGCAACACAACAAACAGGCTAAGAAATTTTTCCCATAAGGACATCATGATTATCTCAACGACAAAAGCAATCTGGCTCTGGAAACAGTTTTCCACTGGCTGAATTCTGAACGTATCAACACAAAGTGGACTTGCTTTTGATGATATTGTGTCAGTGTTGCTTTTTGTTGAGGGTGGTCTTCACGTGCTATAGAATGATGAAAAGTATTTTTTGTTTTTTGACGAGATCGTTTTCAGTCACGCGACAACACACGTCGACATATAAAAGCGCTGCCATTTGCTCGCGTGGGCGACAACCAAAAATAAAGAAATAAAATATGAGAAAAACTACGTACGAAGCATAATTTCTGTTTCCACCATATTGGAGGTACGCTTAACACAAGAAGCCAATCAGTGTATTTTTTCTCGATAACGTCGGCGGAACATCCACTTCAAAACTCTTTTAAATATCTTTTTATCGACTTTAGGTTGTCACTTTTTTAAAGGTTTTATTTTCAAGGTCAAGTGAAAAAGATGAGCCATGATAAATATGGAAAGCGTTGTCATTGACAAAAACTAAAAGAAGGTTTACTATTCACGACGGAACTAAATTGTAGAAGATAAAAAAATTCTCTTCTTTGTCAGGTGAACTTAAGAAGTTAAAGAAATTGTCATACTCTTGCTTGGATATTGCTCTTCATGGCTGGGACTATGCAACCTTTAGTCCTTTATTTTTGAACAGATTTTTATCAAATTAGTGGAATAGTCAAAGTTAATGAAGGTTTACCTTCGTTGAAATCACTGAGTGCCCAAAAGGATGGACGAGGATGGCCAATTGGGGTGGAGTATGAGTGATTTTTTTTTTATGAACAACGAACTAAGAGAATTTATAGTATCAAAATCTCGAAAAATCATTCAAAATTCGGGTGACGTTAAGGCCAGCCCATGCAGCGCAAAACGAGGCGAGTCCGTCCGCCGACACCCAATCGAAAGAACCCGTATCCGTTTTGTGACAAATCTTTAGAGCAGGGTTAGCATCATACGTCACAGAAGAGCAGGGCATTCGATTCGAGAAACCTCCCTCCTCCACTATCCTCTGTCTTTTAACTTTGCCTCCCTGCTTGCCTTCCTCTGCCTTTTTATTTTTATTTTTTGGAACAATTAAGAATGCAAAGCCCTGCAGTATTTTTTTCACCCTAGTTCTGTTTAGTTTTAAGACTCTTTTGTCAATACTTGGTGAAGAGTAGAAATGTTTGTGGCATTTTTTTTGTAATCTGGTAATGGCTTCTGTGGAAGTGGGGGAGACCAAGAATTCAATTCATGAATAAAACCTAACCCATTCACTCCCAGAGTCAAATATGTCAGAAATTGATATTTTTCTTAAAGCAAAGTTTGTGGATCACAGTGACCATTATATTCAAATGAAAGGTAATGGTTATTTTAAAAGCTGCACATGGTGGTTCAGTTTAACATGGTCAGCGTATCCTAGACGGTGTTGGGCTACCTAGACGGTGTTGACCCTAGACGGTTGAGCACTTTAAAAATACATCAAAATTCGACTTAAAGAAAGCTATTTTGAATTTAGCCTCAGTTTCCGGAATGCAAGTCCTGACTTAAGGAAACTGTATATTCAATTTTGCATGCGATAGTATTCTAGATTCTCATAAAGAAGCTCTGACGTCACTTTGTGCTTCAGGGTACCACACCAAGATGGCATACTAGGTCGTAACAAGATCTATCTGAAATGCAATCGATATGACAGTCTATTGTCTGTAAGTAGCTTAACTGCACTGAGTGTATTTCTAAGTTATTTGACGCATTTGGGGATTGTCAGACGCTTACACGAAAAAGGTCAACTGCTATAATAGTTGGTTTCTGGTTTCTGCCCAGTCGACTGGAATCCATCACGTTTTAATCATTGAAAAAAAAACGCAGAAGTTTTCAATGCGTGGTCGGAAACGTGTGCTCAGTTAAAACCGATTTTTGTTTCTAAAAACAGACCTGAAACTGGGCATAACTTAACAAGGGGGATTATTCTCACATGAAATTCCAATGGCAAATGGACCACCACAGTCTCAACGTTCCCTAGTATAGGTTATATTTGAAGTCGGTTAAATTACGCGCGACGAAGAACATGGCACTGATGAGCTGAACAATAGTATTAATGTTGACTCTTTTATTCAAACATCCCCTGTTCAAGTTATCAGTTTCCCATCGTTAAAACAAATCAGTAACTTAACTTATCTATTACAGCTTGAGCTGTTCCTATGGTAACGGCCAATCGGAACCTCCTTTCTACTGTCCAAAAAATTCAAGCGATCGTTACTTTTCTCCTTGCTTCTACTTCTTCTTCTTTTTTTTCTTTTTCTTTTTTTGTGAATCAAAAGGATAGTCTATTCACAGGTCATTATATTGTGACGACCTTTTTGCAATTTTTATTTTATTTGCATTTTTTTTATCTTTGGATGTGTTTCCGTCGGTTAAGGTGTTTACTGATTACAGTGGCCAATAGAAGGCGTCGTTTGTCACTTCCTTGGGTCACTGAATTTCCTATAAAACGCTGTTATAACAATCCAGTATTAAGACAACAATTTTTTTCTCTATATACAAGCCAGCGAACATCGAATATGAACTAGGGAACGAATATTTGCCTAAATATGGTGTGTTTTGTTCTTTATACATTAAAAGTATCAAAATATGTTTACAGTTGCTTATAAACAGCGGAAGAGTGGACACAAAGCCCGTGCAATGCGCGCACGAGCCGGAAAACGAGAAGCCACGTCCTAAACACGTCATCACTAAATGCATTAAAGACTTAAGTATGTTAAACCTATTCTTATATTGTGACCTGTTGAAATACAATAGTGTAGATCACTGCTCATAAATGACCCTTGCTTCACACTATTCTATATAAATACCTCTTCACGGAAAGCGACGAACAGACACGTCGCAGCAACAAACTGATCGTTTCATTACACAGCTAAGCAGTACAATTAGATTCATGGACTTGGCCAACTTTGCTTTCTTTACTATACTCACCTGTCCATTACTCGTCATTCAACAGCAGGCACGAGCAGGTAATACATATTTGAAACTTATCTTAAACAATCGCTTATGCATAAACTAATGACTCTCATAGTTTACTAAACTGAGACATGTTACAAATTGGGTCCTTCACCCCGATATATCTCCATTTGACATTTAGGTGCTATAAAGTACTTTCAACGTTACTCTTGCTCAATTTGATGTGTACTTTCTACATTTCTTCTTGGGAGATTTCCTCTTTCAAGCTAATATATTTCTAATATATAAAATAATCAGCTTATTCGCCATCGCTCGACTTCATTTTCGTGACTTAGCTAACTTGAGACGAAGAAGAGACTTTGGAAAACGATTATTAAGTTAATTTAAGCAAGGCCAAAACTGACAACTGTGGAGCAACTACAAACTAAGTGACTCTTGACCAAATAAAATGGAACAAAAATACTTGAACTGCTGTGTTCTTTGCCAAAGTCAATTACAAGGTGTTTAGTTGTTTGCTATTTACGGACACTCCATCGTTGTTCCATGATCTCCCATACTGTGTGCAAATAAGATGCAGGCAAAAGCCACGAATGTGAAATTCCGTTAGAGATTTAGAGTGTTTTCTTTCACTGGAATTTACTCGGAGAACCTGGAACCAAGCCAGCGTTAAGCCACACAAGCGCAAGTATAAAAATGCAAGCACTCACTCCAGGATATCCACTTGTATATTACAAACGTGTAACAGGCCAGGCCTACTTTTGCGTAAAATCACTTCATTTCGATTAGGAAGATTCTAAACGAAAGAGCACCCAAAGTGTTGTCTATTAACATTGCAACCAAAAGTGCAGACATTTTTACAATTTAGTTGTAAGTAACCGATTAGAGCCGAATGTTATTTCAGGGTAAATTCAAAACCTCAAAAGTGATCTCTGTTGTTTCTACTGTTGTTTTTAAACGAACTCTTGTTTACTGTGTAATCGTATTAGGAAAGCTGTGGTAATTTAGAAAGCGATAAAACGAAAAAAGGCATGACATAAAGAATTGCATGGATACCTACAGCATAGTTAGTCCCCTCTACTAAGACAGCGAGGATATGTCTGTAAAATAAACAGTCGCCAGGATTAGAAATTTCTCATATCAGTTGAGGCACACTAAGTGTAATCAATATACTTTCTGTCCGACAGAAAAGCGTTAAGTGATAAAGATTGTATCTTCAGTTCTCGCTGATTAGTTACGTCATTGGTCTTTCTTTTAGTTGTTGTTAGATCGCCAACGCTTTCCCCACAACAAACCAGACGTTATCAGATACAATAGGTTATTGCTGATTCTTTACCCATTTCGAATTCGTTGTAGTCAGATTCTTTACCTTGGACGACATCTCTGCATTCCAATAACTAAGCTCCCAGATTATATTTCCCGTAAAATGTACAAAAAATAACGGTTGAAAACGTCATTCAGGGCGCTCATGCAACCTTTATCTAGAACGGTGCACCAACAGGGCGAGCACGTATCCCTGATTCTGATCGCGATTAGCCAATAGCTAACCTTTTTTTCTTTCTAAAATTATCTCTATTTTTCTTGCGGTTCATCCGTTTATGCAAATGTATTTGGTAAATCACGTAATGAAAAAAAAAATGACCACAACGACAGGACGAGTTGAGCGTAATCTTAACTGACGGGGAGGGGGAATGATGGACTCAACGGCTTTAGGTGAGACAAGGAATATTAAAAAGATTGTCAAATTGCGGTGTAGGTTCCGGCGATGATAATGATGATGATGATGATGATGATGATGATGATGATGATGATAATGTTACTTTCTGTTCCCATATTACGTTTTCAATAATGATTAACAATAAGAGACATTTCACCTACGTATTATATTGACAGTTAATTATTATCTTAATTAATTATTTGTATAATCATCCAGTTAACTTCATTGGCGTGATCAATGAGTGATCAGTTAACCCTTTAACTACCAATCGTACAAATTTGTACGAAAAACACCAGCAGTAATTAAAAAATCTCTAGCCTTTACATATCTGGACACATGATAGTAATGGTTGCTTTTTATGGCAAAGTGATAACTTTCATAGCTTTAAAAGCCAACTAACTGACTACAACTCTTGATTTCCGTTGCATATGGTTGTTTGTTCAGCAGCAAATCCGAAAATGCCCGTTTTCTACCTAACAGGACAACAGCAAAAAACACACATCTTTCTTTCCTTTTTTTAATGAAAAAAATAATTCTGACTTCAAAAATATATATTTGCAGCAAACTTCAACCCTATTTCTTTCCGTTCACCAAGGAAATCTCCCATCAATCATTCAGCAATTATTATTCGATTAGAGCTTTGCTTGCAAACCTGTAATTTCCTCATTGGTGACCAAAAGGGATGCCTGGGAAAAACAGTCATGGCGGCGGCATGGAAGTCTACCTACCTTTGTTCCATATATTTTTTGTAAGTGTCGAGCCACTCAATCCTGCCGGCAAACGTTTGCATCGATTGCATTCTTTTGAAGTCAGAATTCGTCTAAATTGCTATGGCAGGTCTTGGAATCCACCCACAGAACGGCCAGAGAGACAACTTTACTCATGAACCGCCATCTTTCGATTCGAACATTTTTGGCGTTCCAATCAAGACAAAATCATCTCTCACTCTGGTTTCTTTCAGACGCTGGCCTCTACCCACCATTCTAGCTTAATGATGCCAGCCTGGGGGCTTCTGCAGTGAAAAATGACTCCAAAAATCACTTATAAATACAAAACATGCCAATTAAATCAAAGCCCAACAGCTCGCCTATGAAGGAAGCAACTGTCGACTACTGACGACATATAAAAATTTGAGCCTTCGGTGTTTCGAAACAGCACACATTTTTACTTGAACTTCTTATATGCAATCACGAAGTTCTACAGAATGTCTAAGCCAAGAAAAACCTTTAAAAAGTCACAGAAACTTGGTAGTTAAAGGGTTAAGTCGATAGCGATGTGTCAACGCCCTGTCAACAGTATGAATCATTTATTTCAGTGTCGTTGTTCAAACTCTAAAGAAAAAATGCTGAAAGCGATTGGTAACATTTCAGCTGACAAATCATGTTTAGTATGTCCTATCTTCAGCATCCTTGCTGGCACTGAATGTAACAGCCAGATTTTAGCTTACAACAGCCATTTATACTACTGCTCAGATCCTCAATGATGTTTGTTTTATTTTTTCTCAGCACCTCTGTGTCAAGATAAGAACTCCCAGTGTTCTAATTTCGACGAGAGGTACTGCCTCTACGAACACGTAAAACAACAATGTCCGAAGCTTTGTAATCAGTGTGGTAAGTTATAATTTTTTGTGTGTGCATTTTACACGTTTGGAAAATATATATATATATAGCCTGTCATCAAAAATTTACAGAAAAAAAAAAATTACGGATTTTAAGACACGAGACATGAGTTGTGAGCTTCGTTTTACTTTGTAAAAACAAACAAATTTGCTAACAAAGTGGTTTTCTTTACAGGGACCATTTATCCTTTTTCGCCAGTAACATCGGTAATGTCGTCACACAGTCCTAATGCAACGCAAGGCACCACGGTTGTATCACAAGGCCTTACTGCAACACAAAGCACTGTGGTCGCATCGCACGGTCTTCCTCAAACGCAAAGCACTGTGGTCACATCGCACGGTCTTCCTCAAACGCAAAGCACTGTGGTCGCATCACACAGTCTTCCTCAAACGCAAAGCACTGTGGTCGCATCGCACGTTCTTTCTCAAACGCAAAGCACTGTGGTTGCTTCACATGGTCGTTCTCAAACGCAAAGCACTGTGGTTGCATCGCATGGTCGTTCTCAAACGCAAAGCACTGTGGTTGCATCGCATGGTCGTTCTCTAACGGAAACCACTACAGCGGTATCACGTGACCTTACAAGCGCTCCAACTCAAAACGCTGAAGATGTCTTACGACCAAGTTCCGGTGAAAGAGACAACAAAAGGGGACAAAATAATGTTATTCAGGCAACTGCATCAACAACAGACTTTACACAAGCAAACGTGCTCATAACACTTGGGATTCTATGGAGTTATCTTATTTCATGGTGATGATGAAGCAGACAACTTTAATTTCAGCTTCCGCCATTTTTCCAGTGACTGAATTTTCTTCATTCAAAGCTCCGATCAGATCAAGTCTGCAAATTTTGTATATATGTTGTACGTAGCAAATGCATAAGTTATTTTACGAGGACAGATTTGTATCCCTCAATAGTTATGTCAAATAATCTTAGGTAAAATAAACTAGAGAGGAAGTTAGAGGACATTTAATAGACTTAAGAAAAGAGCAGAGTTGTATCAATTGTATGTAATTTCTGACATCGTTTGCTTGACACGCCTTAAATGTTTAATTGTACAAAGTTATTGATCATGTGTATGGTTGGATCTACCCTGGATGCCAGAGGTTTTTCTTGCGCGGTCCGTCGGCGCGGCCTTCGAACGCCGAAGTATCCGCCGAAGTATCCGCCGAAGTATCTGCCGAAGTATCCGCCGAAGTATCCGCCGAAGTATCTGCCGAAGTATCCGCCGAAGTATCTGCCGAAGTATCTGCCGAAGTATCCGCCGAAGTATCTGCCGAAGTATCCGCCGAAGTATCCGCCGAAGTATCTGCCGAAGTATCCGCCGAAGTATCCGCCGAAGTATCCACCGCGCGCGAGAAAAATTCTCTGGTACCCAGGGTAGGTTGGATCTGATCGATTAGTTGTTCCAAGGAAGACTAGAAATAAGGAAGGTTAATTCTGTTGAAAAGGTTTGCTGCACTGTTTACATCTAGCCTGTGTACTTTTATTTCAGCTAGAGCTGTAGAACATTTACTCATTGATGCAATACTTTGTTGCAAGCAACTAAAATACAATGCCTTTGAGATATTTTTTCCGCTTTTCTTTCTTCTTTCATATACGCCGTGATATCTGATCACAAAGTAGCTTTCCAGACCTTCCGAAATCCAGGGCTAGCCGAAAAATTCAGATAATCTGAAGAGTGTCAACTTCGTGGTGACACTCGCATTTAAAATGAAGAAATTGAGGCTGCCTTTACACAGTTTCTTAGAGATAATCTACTTCTTAGGTGTCAAATACGGTGTGTAGTAAATTCAGTAAAATAGATCATAGAGATGGATTCTTGCAACAGAGAACAAACAAAAATGTACGTACATTGTTCGAGTTCTTATTCATTCATTCATTCGTTCACTCATTTACTAGCCTGCGAGCCAGCTTCCGATCTGATCGGCGAGCGGAGCAAGCCGCTTAGGCCTAGTGGAGTAATAATCCCTCCCCCCTCCCCCTCCTTTTTCTTCCCGCTTTCTTTTTGCCCAGTTCCCGACCGAAGAGCCTGTTCACAGGCTACTCATTAACTCATTCATTCATTGCTTGAGTTTCTGGGACGTGTGGGGTCTGGAGTGGGTGGTCAAAAACATGAGTGGGGTCTGGGTTGGATGATTAAGAATGAGGACCCAGGCTACACCGGCCGCAGTTGGTTAACTATTTTAAAACATATTATGCTGTGGCCTGTTGAAATACAATACTTAAAATCATCGCCCCTAATGACCTCTGCTTCACAATTTGTTTTAAAAATACTTCTTCGTGGAAAGCAGCATACAGCGTACCGCGCACAACAAAGAAGATCTTTTGATTGCACAGATTCTGCTGAGAAGTTCATTTATGGGTTTGGTCAACTTTGCTACCTTTCTCATATTCTTCTGTCCACTGTTCATTCAGAAAGCACATGCAGGTAAAACATAGTTATTATTTTATTTATTTCTCGCACGTTTTTTCCACCCCTCACGTAAATGTATCTTAATGTGGAGATTTGGAATTTTGGTTATAATTTGGGTCGTTCCGCCCTTCCGTGCCGTTCCCCTACAAACACTTTTTTATTTAAATTCTTGTGAGCCGTAAGAAGAGATTAAAAATCTCATACAGTCACTAATTAATTTATAATAGCTTCAATATCTTTAAGCTTCTTCTGTGGAATAATCTGGTTTTGAGGACAGCAAGAAAATCCTTTTACTATTTTTCTCCGAAGTGACTGCTTCTCTATTCCTATTGACCTCAGTTTTAATCTGTTAAATAAAAAGGTGAAGAGAGTCAAACGCTATATTTATAGAAATTAGAATTACGGCTCAGGATTTTAAAAGCTTCGGTTAATTGGTAGGCCAGTCATTTATCTGAAAATTACAAAACAAGTAAATCTTGATCATGTTACTTGCGATTGAATTTGTTAGCAATTTCTTGCAAAATCATGCAGTTTTAAAACGTGTTTCGAGTTTCAAGTTATTTTGTAATACTGAACATAGCTTAAACCGTAGGTTCACTTTTTAATTTTGTAAAAATGTTGGACGCGTTTCAATTTGTGCCTTGAAAACATCAATCATTTGGAGTCAGAATGCCTAAAAGCCTTGTGTTTTTTCGAGATAAATTCAAGGCCTCGATTGCATTTTGTTGTTTTATTGTTATTTTTAAACGGACTCTGTTTATTGTATAATCAGATTAGAAAAGCTAATTGGGAAACACGGCTGATGATGAAACCACTTGTATAAACAAGATGAGAAGTAAATCAAAACAAGTAAAAATAGTATGCGTCCGGCTTGTTTTTGCACAGACACTCTTGTCAGATCTGGAAACTTCCATATTGAGGCGCCTGGAACACTCCGTGGCATGTTAATTGATGAAAACTGGACTTTCATTTTAGTCAATTAGGTACAGCGTCGGTAGTCTTTCACCGAAATGCGAACTACAAGGCTGCATATATTACACTTTGTAAAGTTTTTGCAGATATGAAACAGCAGGGAATCCCCCGCACTTAGCTTAAGCTCGCCGTGACCTGCTCTGCCACGAGAGGTTGACGCTATCAGTTTTAAGTTGATAATCACTTAAGGTGGCTATGTCATCCGTGACTTAACCCCCTTAAATATTTGGAAACAGTGTCTGACTGTTAAGTAATATGACAGCAAGGGCGAGTCATTTTTTATGATCCCCTATGTACGGAGGCAAGTTATATTTGAGCCTTATTTGGAAGTGACGCAAACTATCCTAGTGCCTGGCCTAAACATTTATTTTTACGTTCTCGGTTATATGCGCAAATGGGTTACTTACAACAAAACTATACTGTAGAGGTTTAGGCTACGTTTACACGGGACCGGACCGGATCGGCTTCTGTTGACAAGGAATCGTTTGGAACCGATCTAGGTGTTTACACAGGACCGTTCGGGAACGGGTCCGGAACGGGTCCAGAACGGGTCCATAACTGGACTTGCAAAATAGCAGGTCCAGTTCGTTCCCGGTTCCAGAACGGTCCCGTGTAAACAAAAGGCCTGTCCGGTCCAAAAATCGGACCGGATCAGTTTGGAACCGGTCGCGTGTAAACATAGCCTTAGACATAGATAGACATTGTGAGCAGCGACTCAATCCACCACTCAATCTGTAATTGCTAAGCCTTAATGCGCGTAAACCTGAAAAGCATTTTTCTTTTTTACTGTAGGTCTCTGTCAAGATCATCAGCTCAAGTGTTCTGATTATGCGAGTTACTGTAGTTATGACCATGTAAAGAAGCAGTGTCCGCTGACCTGTAATCAATGCGGTACGTTATTATTAAAAAGTATAAATTTAAGCAAAGTAACTTCAACAAAAGTGCCGAAACAAATTTCTTCGTCGCTGTAAAGGAAAATTGCGTTATTTGTTCGTTTCTAATATTTCGAATGTCAATCCAGTTACTTTTTTCAGAACCCTCTCTAACCTTGCTTGTCCCTGTGAATAGAACGTGATACCTTATATTGTTACTTATTTTCGCGGGACTTAATTTTCTCGAATTTCGTGATTTTCAAAAAAACGTGAATTAAAGACCCGCGAAAATTTATTTCAAACGTTTTTTATTTTATTTTTTATGTTAAGTACGTATTTTTAGCCAAATCGCGAAAATTTAGTCCCGCGAAATATACCCGTTCCATTTCCCGCGAAAATAACTCACAAAAAGGTAATTGAAAGCATAAGCGCTAGGTTCGGAAAGCCGTACTCATGCTCAATCTCGTTCTCGTCCTCTAATCTAAAAGTCATTCTTATTTCTTTTTTTTATAGACAACGTTTCTCCTACGTCACCAATTATACTGGTGACGTCATCGCATCGTACTACTCCGACGCCAAGTGTCACGGTTGTTTATACGGCTGGAACTAACAATAACGGAGCATGGAATGAACACAATACAACAATACGAGCATCTGCGCCAACAACAGACTTAACACAAGCAAATGTGCTGATGATGCTAGGGATTATATGGAGTTATTTCCTTTCTCGCTGGTGAAATGAGAGAATATAAATTGGAACGCATCCGCGGGAAGTTATATCAAGTTATTTTTCTACCTCATGGAAGCGAAAATAGTTTCGCTGGGAATGGCTGCAAGCAGATTTTAAATAACAGCAGATATGACGTGCACATTTGTGTTACTTGTAGTACAATGAAATTAAAAATTAAAATTGTGGGCCCTATATATACTAGAAATAATGGTAGAATGTTAATCGTGTTGCAGGCAATCAGATGCCAGGCACTGTACTCATAACTTGTGTAACAACATGTCTAGTAGTTTTGCTGACCTAAAACAAAATAATAACAATTAAAATTGATCTTAAAACATAGTACCATTGTTAGTGTTCCTGAATACGTCGCTGAACCCCATCGTCTTCTGTTGGAAGTTAAGTTACATTCGGCACACTGTGATGGACATTCTACGAACTTTATCAAGAATTTTATATTATTATTTATTACGGACCTTCGAAAAGAACGACTAAGAAGTCGTAAAAGGTTGTGGCGGGAAGCCAGAGATAATAACATAAAAGATTAAAAGCTAGCTATTCAAAACTGAAAATTTTCCTTTTAAAGGACTCTAGTCAGCCACGCCTTAAAATCCGTGAAATCCGCCATTTTCGATGCCATCGAAATTATTTTTCTTGCATGGAAAAGTTAAGCACACTTTCTTTCCGCAATAAAGAGATAAAGTATTTTTTTAACTCACCTTTTTACATTGCTCTTACAGCGTTAAGATAACTCAATTATTTTTTTTTTCTATCCATCCCTATTTTTTTTTCCTTTTTATTCTTTTATTGAAAATTTTTAATTAAACACTAACTGAAACACAAAGCAGACTTCCGAGGAGTCTGAAATTAAAAACAAGACGCTATGTGATCATGGAGCTTAAACAAAGAACTGTAATGTATTTATATGGGCTTATAACGTTTCTAGTTTGACTTGAGAATGGAAAAGAAGATGCTCAAGAACATCGATTAATTTTGTTATTTTCCACAATGCAGCTACCTAGTCAGAAAGGCAGGGTTTTTTGAGTCTAATACTTGCGTGCGCTTTGCGCATGCGCATTAGACTCTTTGTTATATGAAAAAAGCTGTTAGCAATCCCAAGGGAATGGTTCGGGATCGATAATCGTTCGCTGTAATGTAGAAAACAATGATCAGCTGCAAGAACGGACTCCGTACGGACACGCACGATTAGTTTCAATTAAAAACAGCCAATCAGCGACACGTGTTCCCACGCATAATTAAAAGTTCTTTCTCAAGTCACGATTATTCAACACTTGAACAGGACGAAATAATTTTCCAGTTAAGACATTTGTAAGCTTTTTGTGAAAATAAATCTTCGTTTTCAGTTCAGTTAAGCACTTGTGTTTTCGTCTTGCTTAAAAAGCAAGACGTCTTTGAGAAAAAATATTTCGACGGCGACTCGCGTTTATTTACACAATGCGACCAAATATTTATTTTGTTTTAAAAAATAGAAAACTTTACCTCGGTTTTTGTATTTAAGTCATTCGAATTTTGACCAATTTTTTCTTTACAGTGCAAACAAAAACCTTCAAAAATAAAAGATGTACATGGATAAATGTAAATCAAGTTACGCGACTAAATCAAAATGCGTTTGTTTGGCCGCTTTGCAGTATTACACTGTCCCGGCCTTTGCCATACACTGAAATCGAATTTCATGCTTTTACGACTCTCAGAGATCTTAAGTTCTTCTTACAGCTAGAAAAATCATAAAATGGTTACATTGATATGGAAGTGATGATTCGCGAAATTTGTACATCATGATAAACAGTCTTCGCTCCTGTGTATGGTAGCTCGATAATAATTGCCTAGTTTCCAGCGTTCAAAAGGTCATCATTATATTGACGTGAGCATTTACACCCGTTTTTAGGAAAATCTGTCACTAAGTGCTTACAGTACAATGGAGTAACAGTCACTATTTCAAGTGCTTTTATTGCAAAATCTGTTTCAAGAGTCATCATCAAAATGGTGAAAAATCTGAAAGAAAACGATGTGAAGTTCTTCAACCCTTGTTGTAATGAACATGCTTTTTGTAAATCGTCACGCAATCTTGCCCAAATGTTTAATCGTTTCTGCTTTTACGGACAATACGGAAGAAGTAACATCAACTCCTGTTCATACTTTAAATTTTGTGAAGCATATAACATTTATGACTGTTTCGTTTTCATCCATAATCATCCATGATGCCCCTAGCTTGCTATAAGCATTTTAAATTAAACTCCCGAACACAAACCTCTAACCAATTTTAACCGGCTTACGAAAACCGCGCAATCTGTATCACTATGCCATACGGCATTAGACTCATGTCACCCTTGGTGACCTATTTTTTAACATTTCCACATCCTCTGCGGAGAAAAATAACAAACAAATAATTATTGCTATAATTTGGTATCAAAACTCACAATTGGTGCATTGCGAGTTGCTGATATCAGCAACTTGGAACAAATTGACAACTGCTCTCAGGGACATCAATTTCATATTGTTCTCATTAAAGGCCTTTTCAGAAACCCTCCTAGCGCGCATGTTTCCCCAATGTTTCCTAGTTTTGCCACACGGGAAGCATTGTTTCTAGCATCAGCCTTTGGACTATGAAATCCGTACCCTCTACCTTCATTATAGCATGTCACACAACCAGCACGAAATCACTCATGGCTGTCCCATTAACTTAAATTCATGTGGACATAAATTGGTCTTTTGTAATTCAAAACGGGACAAGACATGATGGAGTTTGAACAAAAGACTATAATTTATATTATAAGGGCCTATAATAACGTTTCTCGTTTGCCTTGAGAATGGACAAGAAGGTGCTCAAGATATTGATCTATTTTGTGATGATGAACTTATGTAGATACCTAGTGAAAAGCAGGTGTTTTAAAAGTTCAATTTCAAAAGGTTTCTTTTTACTTTTTAGCAGCCACTGAAGAGAAAAAAAAAAAACAATTACTGTTATTTGTTATTAAAACTCACAATTGGGTGCAATGCTACCATTAGCGTATATAGATTCTAGCAAACAATCAACAAAACTTTCAATGAAAACGCGGTTAACAAAGCGGGTGATTTGGTTCTGCCTAGGGCACCTCTGGAAATAAGTTGACAATTTCTCTAATGGCAATGTCATTTGAATGCACGTTAATTAATTGCGCAGTTATCTTAACAACAAATCATCCGCCGTGGAACAAATTACATAGCGTCTATATGGCCAATAAGTCGCCGCTGATGATATTTAACCGAAAGTAAAGGAGCGACTCCCTTGATAACTGTGTTCAAAGTTTTCAGCAAATTGAAGTACACCTCCTTCGCCTCCAAACGAACGTCAGCTCAATCTTCTTCCTGCCTCCCAGTGGTTTGAAAGATATATTCTTTTCTTGTTCATGTAGAAGACTGAAAAACTTTATCAAGTTGTCCACTTTGCTTCAAGTTTTGTTCAGGGAAACAACTATACGCCAGCCTTAAAAATAAACACCGTCGCGGCAGAATATGAAAAGATTCTTTTGAACCAGGTGCGGACAACATCCATCGGTTCTGTGGGTAGATCTACATTTCGCAGTCCAAGATCGAACTGCCTCGAAACTTCTGTCTAAAGCCCCAGCCTAAAGCCAAAATCATGAATAATTTTTCTTCTGACGCGCAGCTGCAGAAATCAAGTTCCACAGCTTTACAGATTGAAGGCCCGCTCTATTCTGCTCTTCTCGCTAACATCATCTTCAATGGCTATCTCTGTTACACCACCATTATGCTGAATATTATAACAATTCACGCTCTGCGAAAAACATCTTCGCTACCAAAGACTTTAAAAACACTGCTCCTAAACCTTGCGGTTTCTGATCTCGGTGTTGGTTTGCTGGGACAACCTTTATATATCGCTAACGAGACCGTGGTATTACGATTCAATGTTCCCAATCTTGGTATCAACCTCGCCTCTTATATTGTTGGGAAATTGCTTTGTCTATCGTCTTTTTGTAGTATTATAGCCTTAAGTGCAGAAAGATTCGTTGCCATTCAGATGCCTCTAAGGTATGAGGATATAATTACTCACAAACGAGTTGTTATTGTAGTCACCCTGATATGGGTGTTTATGGCCACTGTTTTAATGCTGCCGGAAAACATTTCTTACGTAATTTATTACATCATAGTGTTTGTTTCCTTAGTTGCTACGACGTTGTCTACTTGCAAAATATATCTAACTGCAAGGCGCCAAAGAATTCAAATTCAAGCTCAAGTACAGCAAATTGCGCAAAATGGAGACATTTTAGATAATACAAGACTCAGAAAATCTGCCCAAACTACGTTTTGTATGTATCTTTTATTTTGGGTTTGTTATCTGCCTTATACATTCATTTCCATTGCTCTTCAAGTATGCTCAAGTCAAAACATGATTGTAGTCGCTCTGCTTGAGTTCTCCTTGACCCTGGTGTTCCTAAACTCCTCCCTCAACCCAGTCATCTACTGCTGGAAGATGAGACACATTCGACACAGCGTAATGAACATTCTTCGAAACTTATTTCGACGATGCATCGGAGATTAACTTGTGTTTAGTACACAGTGAAGACACAACAACAAGTGCCTTTTACCAGACGGTATTCTTTTTTTATTTTATGTTCATATAAAAGAACAAAACACAAGTTATAAAATAATGGAGACCGCGGAGAGCTTTCTCCAATCTGACTCTAGCTAAGCTAATAACTTATGGTTATACGCAGACCATATTAAACTCCACCATGTAACAAGCCAGTCACTCACTTGAGAAGGTTCCTGCCGTTTAAAGGCAGCTGTAAATATCAAGGTATTCATGCAAAAAAAATGTAATAACAAAGTTTTGATCCTGGGTTACGGTTAATTAACTTTTGTAAAACATAATACAGTCAACTCTCTCTTAACGGACACCTCTATAAGACGGACACTTTCATAAAACGGACACCTGGTGATGGTCCCTGCCGTTTTTCAGTCATTTTACTGTAACCAAACTCCCTATAAGACGGGAAACTCCCTAAGCCGGACAACGGCTGGACACTTTGAAATCATTAACGGGCACTTGAGAAGTGTTTTTATAATGTTTTATTAGTGAAAATACTTCCAAACTTCGTATCAACCTAAAGCAAATTTAGTCAGCACCCTAACGATACGTGTATACCAAGCTTACTAACCAAAAACAATGACGCTTTAACGGATTACTTCTCTGCTTACGTGTATGGACACTAAAAAGGTCGTTTTCTACCTACAGTATTACAGTTTGTAAAAGCTCTCAATTTTTGCTTTAACAAGCAAATACAGTTTTTTTATTATTTTAGTCTTGTTGCAGTTAGCAAAGGTTTGTTGCATTGTGCAAAGGTTTAGCTTTTTTATCTCAGAACTACTGGTGTCATGTTACCTCGACTCTCCTACAAGGCTGACACCTCTCTAAGACGGACAGCTGCGGCCGCTCCCGAAAGTGTCCGTCTTAGAGAGAGTTGATCATGACTGCATATGCTAAATGTACTTAACGTTTTACTTTCTTTTTCTTGTTCTTTATTCATTCCTTGGTATATTCTTTAGCTTTTTCGAAAATAAAAATGTTCTTATTGGATCACATGAAGATGAAATCCCCTTCCTGAAAATTGATTGAGCTAGCGGTTTCCGTTACCAGAGTTGCTAAGCAACGTGAGGTATCCAACATGGCGTGAAAAGCTTCTTCGGTTGAGCATTTTCGTTCGGGAATGTGTTCGATTTGAAGTTTTTCCTAAGTACCCACCGTTTCGGTTAAACCGCGAAATTTGGCATGGGATTGGCCGTAAAAGCTGAAAGGCCGGGAACTGGTGTAAAAGGTGTAAAACGGTGAATGGAAAACGAATTTCCATTTGGGACTTCTCACCGGGAAAACGGGACCACCTTTTCAGAATTCGAAGTTCCGTTCCTCACGGAAATTTTCCCGTGGAATGAACCAAAAGATTGTGTTCCATTTATATCCCAAGCAAAAGAAAAGTAAACACAAGTGATTCAAGTACGGCTTGGTTGGAATTCGACTATATTGCCATTTTGAATTATTATTCATTTTACTATCCAACATTGAAACGGGAGGGGGTGGGTGGGCCAACGACTTTTGTCAATGATTGTAGCCATGGCATGCAAAGAGGTTATTGCTTTTAAACTAAAAATTTTCCTTTTAAAAGATTTCATGCGGTAAAACGAGATCCGTAATGTAGTAGCAATTTCAGACAATGTGTCGGGCTACACTGTTTAATTTTGTGTTCTTAATGGAAGCAAAATAAATACATATTTTCAAACTGCTTTTCCTTATATTTTCTGTGTGGGCGTATACTCTCTTAAAGCTCAAAATTACTCCGTGACTGATACTTCTTACTGATATGGCCTGCTTCTTGTGTTTTTTGGCAACCATTACGGGCACAGCATCTACAATTTTCATGAATGAAAAGGTTCGGCACACTTTCTTTCTGCGTTCAAAGAGATAAAGTATCTTCATTTAACTCACGTTTTAAACTTATCGTTTCTGTTTAATGTTCTTAAAGTTAGAAGGAGGCAACAAAATTAATGAAAGTATTTGAAGAAAACGTATTGTCACCGCTTCTCACACATAACACCTTACATTGCTCTCGCAACGTAAAGATTTTTCTATCCATCTATATTTTTCCTGTTGTATCCTTTTAGTCTTTGTATTGGGAAATTTTCATTAAACAGTGGTCACTAAAAACAAAGAGGTCTTCCGAGAAGTCTGTAATTTAAAACAAGACGCGGCATGGTGGAGTCGAAGTAAACAATGGACTGTAATTAATCGGGCGTGGCCGATTTATAATTTACCCTTTGGGCGTCCTAGACGATAGTCTCCTGCCGGCCAAAAACGACGGAGATAGCCTGGGCCAATCGGTTTCATTTCAGTTTTGACAGTAAATCATTGTAGGCACACTGGGTCGACTTTTGGGCTAATCTGCAATCTGGTTCTCTTCTTTGCTTCGGCGGGAGGACAGAGAAAAAAGCTTAAGGGGTAAAGTACTAATAATCACCATTGTGAAACTGTAGTTGCTTTGACAAGTTGAAGCTATTCTTGTAAATAAAAGGGGTAACGTCATTCATGTCACGCAATGTTTTTGTGGGAAACTTTGAAACTAGACGCTTTGCTGGTTTCTACAAATAGCAGTGTGATCTGGTGGTACATTTTTTTGAGGCGGACTCCACTTTATCACTATTTTTTATATATTTAGCAAGAAGTGTGTCGATTTCCATTTCCGTACAGTTGGGCGTCAAAGTCGCCTGTCACAAAGAGTAGAATGTTTGCACAACATGTTTTGAATATATTTTAGATTTGCCTAGTGACGTTAGTAAGGCACTTCTCAAGACGTCAGCAAAACATTGGCAATGTACAGTATTGGTGTGAACTTGAATGGGATTTTTTTACGAGATCGGTAAAGCTATCGAATGAAAAGATGACTTCAAAATGAAAACTTCGAATAATTATAATTAAATACCAATTGAATTTTATTTTAACTAAATTTTATCACGGCCTGAATGCATGTCATGGCTTTGAAAGTCTTCGATTTCGGAAGGTTGCTTGGTCTCATTTTCGATAAAAAAATTCATCTGAAACATTTTGCCTGTCGTGTGACGCACGTTAATCTGGTTTTGAATAGTTTGAAATTGTGTTTTTAAGATTTTATTCTTGACTATTGTAACTCTTGCGAAGAAAGATTTAATTGATGAGGAACTAGTACTGTTATTTTCCGGATATTCCGATCTTTTATTCGAGAAATGAATTATTTTTTGGCTCGTCATTCAAGCGTTTTGAGTTTAGTTTTGGAATCGGGGAAATTTATTTCCCGTTGAGGGATGACCCGACAAGGCAGAATATGAGTGGAACTTGAATAGGGCTGGTAATCGGCCGAAACAACCGGCTACTTGCCAAACTTTGGCCGTCTACTTTCGTCTCTCTTTACCCTAAGCTTTGACAAAAAATAAATAAAATAATGGAAAGATGCCGCAAAATACTGTAAGACATCCGTGTCTAATGTCTGAGTCGAATTGTAAACGCATTGCAAGAGTTTTAAATATGTTCACCTTTAAAATAAAGCAGCGAAACGCAATGCGGTGAAATCTACATCTTTTGATGAGAAATTCCGGAAGTGACATCTGTGTTCAAAACAGGAATTTTTGCACAACTTTAAGTTCCAAAAAAAGACCACATATTTTGTAAAAATCACAGACAAACATGATCAGGAAAATAAAACAGGCCAATGGGTTTTATTCACGAAAATACAACTTTCTTAAGAAAGAGTTTGTAAACAAGACAGTGGAATCAAATTACATTTCACACGAAATTTGCATACATTTGAACTTGTAAAAAAGAAGTATCTCTGCCGAGACATAGTAGCGAAACCTTGCATTAATAATCATTGTATTCTGATCTGATTGTTATTTTTTATGCATTAACTATTTGAAAGTGGTTCTCATTGATGAAAACAAAACGGTTTTTCATTCACTGCTTGAAGTATTTATAGACGTGAAAACATTCGCTTAATCAAATTACATTCTACACGAAATATTTTGAATCCTTTCGTCCCGAAACTTTGAGGAAACTGAAATTTTTGTTGGACAGTACTGCATAAAAGCAGTTCATACAATTGAATAAGAAGATAAGAATCATATTGATAAAGGAAATTTGACAACTTTATTTTGGCTCATTTTGACGAAATTCAGGATTTTCAAAGACTGCCAGTAAACGGCTGCATCTTGTCTGTCTCCAACGATTTTGCTGCGGTTTCGAACAAACTAATTTTTCAACATATGGTAGCGGGTAGAAGTCGGTTCGTTCTGAATTTTTCAATACGATATACAAGTTACAGATCAATATACAGACCCTCTGTAAAGTAAAAAACGTTTTGGGAACAAACCATTGTGAACTTATTTTCTATGTTGATCAGTAAAAATCCTTACTACGACATGGGGCTTGTTATCAAGTTCGTTAGTACGTTAATACTGCAAGGTGTATAACCTCAAAGAATTATTATCAAGTGTGTTTTGTTTTATTAGCGGTTTATACTCTAAGGTCTTGGTATATAGGAGATCAAAATTAAGGCAAATTTCTGTTATTCTTTAATTGCTTGGCACAGATTTAGTACGCGCACAAACGAAAAACCAAGAAAAAAGGATACTGAAACGGTCAGGAAATGTACGCGAACATTGAATTGAATGAAAAAGACCGAAAATAGCATTTTCAAGCATCTAAAGTCACCCAAAACGCTGGTGAGGGTGGAGGTAATTGGAGTAGAAAGCTCGATGGGATAGGGTGGAGTAAAAGACTGCAGGAGAGGGGAGGGAGGGGAAGGATGGGAGTAGAAAGGGAGGGACAGGTAGGGGTGAAAGGCTAAGGAGAGGGAAAGGGAGGGAGAATTAAAATCTATGCTTGGTTATATCACGCAACTTTTGACTTCTGTTGTTTTCTCACAAGAACAAAACTTAAGGTGGGGTTCTACCTGAATTTGAATGAAATTTTAAGGTCGCGCGGGACCCTTGCTCATTAATATATTCATTAGCCAAATTTCTTGTTGGAGTGTTATCTTGTAAAGCTTTAATTCACTACATTTTGAATATCGATTCCTCTAAAATTTAATAAGGATACCCAGGGATGATGGAATTACATCATGATTGTCCTTTTACTGAGAGATGACCGTTGTCTGTGATGTTACAAGCCCTTCAAAGTTTAACTGAAGATAATGCGATTTTGTGTCCAAGTTTTCAGCTAGCACAGCGCACCAAATTAAATGATTATATAGCCTAGTGATAAATCGTAACTTCTTTTGTGTTCCCACTAGAACGAAATTTTCGATTTCAAAAACTGCTACAAGTTAATGGCTTCTAAGAGAGTAAAAATGTGAAATCTAAACTTTGAAACATGCTGTCTTCATTTTGAGAAGGAAATTTAAAAATTCGCTCTAGCCAGAACACAATAGAGTACACCAAGTTTATGTTCCTCGCGAATCAACTCTTGAAATTCTATATCGGCGGAGAAAACTTGGACACAAAATTGCAGGTTTTGAGGCTTCCGAAGACCTTCCGAGTCGATGTTTACAACAACGTGTGCTTTATTTAAAGCTGTGAATCTAATTATGATAATTCGCTATGTTCCAGCGCACGGGATGCGAGACTGAGAACAATTACCGTGTAATTACTTGTACAAAGAACTCTGAGAAAAAAACATTCTCATGAATATTTCGTTTGTTGTCGGCTTCAGTCGTCGGCAGTTCGTGCATACTCTTTAAATAAATACATACATAATGATTTCAAGGGTCCTGCGCGACCTTAAGGCCACTGAATAATGGCGGACTCACTTGACAGCGAAACTTCGAATTCTGAACCCGTTGAAGTTCAAGACTCGCTGCATTCTGCTATCATCGTTAACATTGTCTTCAATGGGTGTCTCTGTTATACCACCATTATGCTGAACATTGTAACAATCTACGCGCTGCGAAAAACTTCTTCGTTTTCAAAGCCTTTGAAAACACTTCTGCTCAGCCTTGCAGTTTCTGATCTCGGTGTTGGTTTACTGGGCCAACCTTTAGAAGTCGCTAATCTGATGGGGATGTTACGACGGAATCATCCAAATCGTGCCATCGATATAGTTTCTGCTATTGTTTTGGGCGGTTTTTATTTATCGTCTGTTTATTCTTGCGATTAAATTATTTTATCCTTTTACACGCTCTTTTATATTGTTCTTGTTATATAAATAGTGAGCATTTTCTCTACAGCTGGGCAAATTTGCCGTTGGTATGCAGCTTCTATCAGCTCAAGTTCAAACACAGTCATGAGTTAAATACGCACGCCTTTAGAAACAAACTTAAGAGCTTGTTAAGTTACGTTCGCATAGCGGCATTTGAAATGAAAGTTAAAAGTTTAGTGGAAATGAAAAAGCCTTTGACTAGCAGGGTAGAATCGCTCCAATTCGTCGCTTATAAATTATGAATTTGATAAATAAAAGTCTCTTAGTCTCTTACGCGCACGGTTATCATATTATTTTACCTCTAATGTAAGTTTGGGAAATAAAAACTTAAGTTCATTTTCGAGATTTGACTGAATCCGTGGCTTTTGTGTGACGACACTATGGTGACGTGAAAACGCTCCTAATAATAATAATATTTAGTATATATATATACTCAAACAGATAGCGTTTTTGGCGCGCGCTGATTGGCTACTCAAACTCCGATATCCTTCGCTATTCACCTCCGAGCAACCATAGTTAGTAGAGGGGACTGGTTAGGAAAACCGGCACACTTCAAAGGACAAAAACAATAGCGGCCTTCTGATGTTGAGCATACCTGTCACGTGACATTTACCCTGCACACACAAAACCAAGATGGCGTCCGCTTCAGACGAACTCTATCTCTTTGGCGACGACTTCGATGCAGTTCTCGATATTTTAGAAGAAGATGACGCTTTGGTCTCCCTCTACTAACTATGGAGCAACTCGCGCGCAAAAACTGTACTCGATCGTTAACGAAAAAAACTAGTCAAAAGTCACCCTTTCGGGCTATATTATCTCACTGTTTGAGTATATTCTAAAACAACTGTACACCGAAGTGGAGCTGGCTAGTGGTGGATATAAACCTCGCCGCTTCGCAGCTCGGTCATGAAATATCCACCACTAGCAACCTCCATTTCGGTGAATAGTTGTTAAATAGTGGCATTTGGTCGCACTCGCACTATTGTGCATGGCTAGACAGTGTTCTTTAAGAGTCTGTATCTTTACCCTTTTGGTGTTAAACCCGACTTTTTTTCGGGATTTGGAGGAGCAGTCATTAGACCACTTGTGACGTCATCAATCATCAGCGGATTTTTGTTACGATAAGCAACTAATACAGATTGGATAGATATTTCCACATGGCTTTCTATTCTGAACATTGACTGCATTTTGACAGAGCTAATGAAAAAAAAAACATGATCAGCTTAACGTCGACTAATCTCAGACTCCACAAAACATAAGCAATTTAAACACTTTTATATGAGAGAAGTTAGTAGTAGTAGTAGTAGTAGTAGTAGTAGTAGTAGTAGTAGTAGTAGTAGTAGTAGTAGTAGTAGTAGTAGTAGTAGTAGTAGTAGTAGTAGTAGTAGTAGTAGTAGTAGTAGTAGTAGTAGTAGTAGTAGTAGTAGTAGTAGTAGTAGTTAAGTAGTAGTAAAAGTCTTTATTAAGAAGCTAGTCACAACAAACGTGTGGCTTTACAATAAAAAAAACAATCTAAAATAAGCTAAACTAGTAAAATGAACCTATTATATGTATCAGTTACAAAGATTTTAAGAAATAAATTTAAAAAGACATCTATTTACAAAAGTGCGTTTGAAACGTTCTGTTTTTACTTTAGGGAGTATGAAGTCATGGCCCCTTTCTCTAAGAGCTCTGTTCCGTTTGGGTGGGAGCAAGTCATATAATACATGGCCAGTGTCACTTGTGATTCTGTTGAAAAGATCACTGTCCCTATTCTTAATAACATCAGATATCAAAATGATCTTATTTGTATAGCCAAAACGATAGGCTCGCCGAAAGAAAGTGTCAATCCGATCTAAATATTTGCCTTGATAGGCGGAGCCCCACACTTCTTATCCATACAGAAATAATGACATTATTAATGAGTCGAAGAGTTTACTAAGCTGATCTTTAGTGTACCCATAATATTTGCATACCCTAAGAATATATAGTCGGCTAGCAGCTCTAGAAAGTAAACTGTCAACATGAAGGTCCCAGTTACAAGGATCTTCATGGAAGGTAATTCCCAAAAGTTTCAGCCACTCTTTTCGCTCAATCCCAAGCACTGGAGGAGGAGCAGGCTGAGTAGTTCTGCTATGCAGTAGCATTTCCCACGTTTTTGACAAATTTAAAGACATCCTATTGTTGGCTGCCCAGCTCTCAAGGTTCTTAACTTCTGCGAGCGCCGTGTCAGAGTTCCTTGTAACAGGTACACTAATAGTGATATCATCGGCATATTTCGAGATCCCGTTGTTTGAATCAACTAGCTTTATATCGTTCACCATCAGAGAGAATAAAAGTGGCCCAAGGACTGTACCCTGTGGCACTCCTCTGTTAATATCAACATAATCAGTTATCTTTCCATCCACAACGACCCTTTGTTTGCGGTTGCCAAGGAAGCTTATGATCCAATTGATGAGATATGGATTAACATTAGTAGCTTTTAACTTTTCGCAGACAATTTTGTGAGAGACAGTGTCAAAAGCTTTACTAAAGTCAAATGACAGAACTCGAACAAAGTCTACATCATCATCTAGCCACCTGAGCCAATTATGTTGACACTTTATAAGCGCCATTGTGGTATTGCAATGTTTCTTATAAGCAAACTGATCAATACCAATCACAGACCTTAGCTCCGTGAACGTCTCTAGTTTGCAGACTAGCCTCTCAAACAATCTCATGATAATGTTTGTGAGGGATATCGGTCGAAGCTGGGCACACGAAGACAGTGGAGATTCTTTAGGAATTGGTGATATGTTGGCAAGCTTCCATGGAAGAGGAACTGACTGCTGTGAACTGACTGCTGTTGAACCCTTTGATCAATTTCTAATCCTGGGTTAGTGTTTCCTCGGCTTTCGAACTACTCAAGGTCTTCTTTCCAGGGTTCACCACTGTTTAAGGCCAAAACTTTTCCTGCCAGTAGAAAGGATCTACAGAGCAGGAGAAAGCGAAAATAAGAAGGCAGAGAAAAACGAAAGGAAAAGGAGCAAGAAAAAATCGAACAGGTCAGCCCAAGCAAGTCCCAATTTTGCCTTATGCGCATGCGCAAACGTATAATATTGTACAGCTCCAATGAAAAAAAGTGCTTTTCTAGCAAAGTGTAGAAAAAATAGGTCACCAAGGGTGACATGAGTCTAATGCCGTATGGCATAGTGATACAGATTGCGCGGTTTTCGTAAGCCGGTTCAAATTGGTTAGAGGTTTGTGTTCGGGAGTTTAATTTAAAATGCTTATAGCAAGCTAGGGGCATCGTGGATGATTATGGATGAAAACGAAACAGTCATAAATGTTATATGCTTCACAAAATTTAAAGTATGAACAGGAGTTGATGTTACTTCTTCCGTATTGTCCGTAAAAGCAGAAACGATTAAACATTTGGACAAGATTGCGTGACGATTTACAAAAAGCATGTTCATTAGGCTGCATTCATTATGTATCCTACAGGGGGGGGCAGAGGATTTTAGGGGGGGTTCTCAAATTTTTAGAGCAAAAAAAGGGGGGATATGAAAATTGTTACATATCTACTGGGGGGATGCTTATTTTTTGTAAGATTCTGTCTAGCTTTTGTAATAGTTTTAAAAAAGTGAAAAAAAAAAAGATAAATACAGCAGCTTAATTCTTTCAAGGATTGTAAGCAACAAGGGTACCTCTATTATTCTGAGAGACTATAGTAGCTATTTGAAGTTTTCAAGTAGTGTGCCTGGCCTGTAGATGTAATGTTTCGATACAGCATAGAAAGTAAAACATCAAAAATGGAAACATTTAATGCAACCTCAGTCTAAGCAGTGTAACTTTATTGAATCAATGAATGCAAAAGAAAACAATGTAATTCAGTGCACAGTTTTATGAAATTGAACAACAAATGTGCACTTAAATGTTCAATGAAAGGATATGAACAATATGACTGGAAAACTATCACGTCCACGTTTGAAAATATGAACAAGCTATACGTCGAAGAACTTAACAAATATTTAGACCGTCATAAACTTTCTCTCCTTGGGAAGAAAAATTATAAGATAAGGAGAATAATGGCACATGTCGCACTTGAGAGGAATGATGCTGAACGCCGGAAAATTAGGGTGAAGAGGATGGCAACAGCGGAGATGAATCCGTGGATGAGTGTGATAGTGAGAGTGATGATGATGATGAGGTTGTTGCTTTTGTCGACGAGAGTGACAGTCAATACTCCTGGTAGTACTCATACACGAGCTGGCAGGCTATCTATACCTAATTTGCGCTACTTAGACTGGCTGGCATAGGTATGACATAAACTGTCAAAACTCTCTCGATGTTGTTATTAAACATGTCTCTTGAAATTTTAAACATATATACCTTATTATAGGAAATTAACGATACTTGTTATTAACGCATTTTCAAAAATTTGCATCAATTTTATTGATGTTAACTTTTTTACTATAAGGATTTAACCAGAACCTTTCTTGAATTTGCGTTAATTTTATTGTAACGCGTAAATTTTGTTCGCGTTGTTAAAATGCTTCGTTATATTCCTATAATAAGGTAGTGTACTATTATACAGATATTTATTTTGATATTTCTTGTGAGGGAGGAGGGGGGGGGGGTATTCATTTTTCGGCTGATTGCATGGGGGGATTATGAAAATTTGTATGGACCTTGGGGGGGATATAAAAAAACGAGCCGCTGAAAAAAAAATCCTCTGCCCCCCCCTGTAGCATACATAATGAATGCAGCCTTACAACAAGGGTTGAAGAACTTCACATCGTTTTCTTTCAGATTTTTCACCATTTTGATGATGACTCTTGAAACAGATTTTGCAATAAAAGCACTTGAAATAGTGACTGTTACTCCATTGTACTGTAAGCACTTAGTGACAGATTTTCCTAAAAACGGGTGTAAATGCTCACGTCAATATAATGATGACCTTTTGAACGCTGGAAACTAGGCAATTATTATCGAGCTACCATACACAGGAGCGAAGACTGTTTATCATGATGTACAAATTTCGCGAATCATCACTTCCATATCAATGTAACCATTTTATGATTTTTCTAGCTGTAAGAAGAACTTAAGATCTCTGAGAGTCGTAAAAGCATGAAATTCGATTTCAGTGTATGGCAAAGGCCGGGACAGTGTAATACTGCAAAGCGGCCAAACAAACGCATTTTGATTTAGTCGCGTAACTTGATTTACATTTATCCATGTACATCTTTTATTTTTGAAGGTTTTTGTTTGCACTGTAAAGAAAAAATTGGTCAAAATTCGAATGACTTAAATACAAAAACCGAGGTAAAGTTTTCTATTTTTTAAAACAAAATAAATATTTGGTCGCATTGTGTAAATAAACGCGAGTCGCCGTCGAAATATTTTTTCTCAAAGACGTCTTGCTTTTTAAGCAAGACGAAAACACAAGTGCTTAACTGAACTGAAAACGAAGATTTATTTTCACAAAAAGCTTACAAATGTCTTAACTGGAAAATTATTTCGTCCTGTTCAAGTGTTGAATAATCGTGACTTGAGAAAGAACGTTTAATTATGCGTGGGAACACGTGTCGCTGATTGGCTGTTTTTAATTGAAACTAATCGTGCGTGTCCGTACGGAGTCCGTTCTTGCAGCTGATCATTGTTTTCTACATTACAGCGAACGATTATCGATCCCGAACCATTCCCTTGGGATTGCTAACAGCTTTTTTCATATAACAAAGAGTCTAATGCGCATGCGCAAAGCGCACGCAAGCATTAGACTCAAAAATTAAGCATCGCATCACCAAGAAAAAAAAACAGTTTAACGGTTTAAAAAAGCTCTTTTTAGTAAATTCAGCGGTCAAGGGGCTAAAGCAAAACGCGAAAGAAATTTCATTCCGTTCACTTCATACCAACGCAACGAGGACTACTGATGTGTTACTTTAATGTTTTACATCTAAGAATTGAAAGGCATTTGTTAAAGTCGATTAAATCCTTCCGTTTTGTTCGGCTCCGGTCGGTCCATGTTAATACAATGTAAAGGCTTCTTTATTTGATCTTTGTTGACATCTGTCTACTAAACAGGTGTCTTAAAACTTGTGGCCCATTATTTAACAATTACCATTAAGCAGTTAATGACCAATCACATCATCAAGTTTTTGATAGTTGACAGACGTCCAGCCAAGCAGTCCCCAGCATACAGCGTAAAATTATAAACATTTGCGAATAATAATCAACACTTAAAAACAAGTAGAAGCTTAAAAAGCTCAATTCAATCATCCACTCCGCTTCGCTTCCAGTTGTGCCACATCACTGTGAGTTTCAAGCCCAAGCGTTTCCTTCATTAAGTAAACGCTCATCGATCGGTTCTGTGGGTCGAACTCCATCTATTACTCTAAGGTCGAACGAAAAGTAGAATCATGAATAATTCACTCTGTAGGGCGCAGCTACAGAACTCAAGTTCCACAGTTTTACAAGTTAAAGATCCGCTCTATTCATCCCTCATCGCTAATATTGCAATCAGTGGTTTTTTCTGTCACAGCACCATAATGCTCAACATTGCAACAATCCACGCTCTGCGGAAAACGTCTTCGCTATCAAACCCTTTAAAAACGTTATTCCTAACTCTTGCTGTTTCTGATCTTGGTGTTGGTTTACTTAGTCAACCTTTTTATATCGTTTATCTGGTCGAGAAATTGGGATGCAGTCTTCGACGTAGTGTAATACCCATCATTTCAGGTATTATTGTGAACATATTTGTCCTGTCCTCTTTTAGTAGCATTATGGCCTTAACTGTGGATAGATACACTGCCATTGAAAGGCCTCTACAATACCAGAATCTGTTGACTCACAAACGACTTGTTATAATTGTAGTCGCCATAATATGGATGTTTACAGCACTTTTTCTTCCTTGCACTGTATTTCTGCTGCCGCCGAACATCTATTCTGTAATGTTTGATATCGTCATATCACTTGCCTTTGTTGCTACAACATTGTCTTCTGGCAAGATATATTTAACTGCAAGATGCCACAGAATCCAAATTCAAGCTCAAATACAGCAAATTGCGCAAAATGATGACATGATTAATAATGCGAGACTCAGAAAATCTGCTCAAACTGCTTTTTGGATCTACATCGTATTTTGGGTTTGTTATCTGCCGAACGCTTTCATTTCCATTATTCGTCAAATATACGCACGTCAAAGCATGGTTTTAGACTGTCTGTTTGTGTCGTCGGTAACCCTGGTGTTTCTCAACTCCTCTCTCAACCCGGTCATCTACTGTTGGAAGATGAGACACATTCGACACACTATAATGGCCATTCTTCAAAACTTATTTCGACGATGCATCGGAGATGAACTTGTGTTTAGTACACAATGAAGACACATCAACAAGTACTTTCTACGGGACGTTTTTTTTTTATTTATGCTCATATATATAAAAAAAAAAAAAAAAACACAAGTTCTAAAAAAATGGGGACAGGAATCTTTTTTCTATACCTCTGGCTAATAACAATACTCAAGCTATATTAAACTCCATGACTAAGTAAGAAGCCAGTCACTCACTTGAGAAGGTTCCTGCCGTTTAAAGGCAGCTGTAAATATCAAGGCTTTTATAAATGGATCACTTGATTGTGAAATCCCCACCATGAAATTGAGCCAACAATTTTTGTTATGAGAGTTGCTAAGCAACATGACGTATCCTCGTTGCGCCATAATGACGCGAAAACGTTTTTCTGTTGGCATGGGAATTTCCGTTAAAGAACGTGTTCCATTTGTCCCCAAAAGAACCCACCGTTTCGGTTAAACCGAAACGGCATGGTCGTAAAAGCTAAAGACCAAGAACTGGTGTAAAAGATGTAATACGGGAAATGGAAAACGAATTTCCATTTGGAACGTTCCATGCATCGGTTAAACGGGACCACCTTTTTAGAAGTTCTGTTCCTGCCGGAAATTTCCTGGTGGAATGAACCAAAAGGTTGTGTTCCATTTATATCCCAACCGGAATTTCCGGAAATTTTTGTAAATGATATTGTAAACAACCTGCATCCTAACTCCGTAGATTTTCAATAAACCGCCTGGGAGTCCTGTAAAATGATTCAAGTATTTTAACGTGGTTGGTTGGAATTCGACTATGTCGCCATTTTGAACTATTCATTTCGGGCTGCACACGCACTAGTATAAAAAAATGGCGGATGGTCCTGACGACATGATTTGGTGCCTCAAGGATTGACGAATTTTTGTTTTCACTTGGAAGCAAGCTACCAAATGTAATGTATTTAACTCTAGAAAAGACTGTGTTAAAGGTCCGTTCAGTGTTAGCCATATGCGTCCGGTCATGAACAGATATATTGCCATTCGGATGCATCTAGGACACCAGGAACTTGTAACTCACTAACGAGTCGCCACTATTTACGGTCTTCACAATAAGATGTATTCAGGCCCAGAAACAACGGGTTGCACAAAATAACATCATGGTAAATGTTGAGAGACTCAGAAAGTCTACCGAAAGTACATTTTGGACTCGTCTCGTTTTTTGGGTTTGTTTTATTCTTTATATTATATTACATGATTATTGAACCATACTTCAGACAAAGCATGATCATTGAAGCGTTGTTTATGTTGTCAGAATCCATAATGCCTCTGAATTCGTCGATGAAGCCCGTCATCTACTGTTGGAAGATAAGACACATTCACACGCACAGTAATGGATTCTTCGAGACATATTTCGAAGCTTTAAGGAACTGGATGGCAGATAGTTTGTGTTAATAGTAAACAAAACTACATGAAGGATTTTAAATGTTATTATTTATTGCAGACCTTCCAAAAGAACGAATTACAAGTCGTAAACGGTGGTCGAGAATAACAAAAGCTAGCCATGCAAAAAGGTTGTTGCTTTTAAACTAAACATTTTTCTTTAAAAAGACTTCATGCGGTTAAACGAGATCCGTCATGACGTTATGGGGGTGGTTATTGACGACAAATTGAATTTTTTGACCAATCAAAACAAGAAGAAAAAACTTAATCAGACGCTGGCTGAATGACTTACAAAAGGCACATATTTCGCTATGAATACTAATTTCAATCAACAAACGTTTATGAACAAACAATAGAGCAGGTTTTGTTTTCGCGCATCACGAGTGTAAATTTCCCTTGGTATTCGACGGGAGAGAAACATTTTTAAATACAGCAAAATAATTGATGTAGATAAGCATGTCTCTTAATATGTTATTTTGATTTCTGTTTTGTAGTTTTGTTCCTTCAATAGTTTTCTGTTTTCAGTTTAAGTCCTAACGTTTGATTAAGGGTGTTTGATTGATGTAGTTTGATGCGCGGCCTAAAACGTCTAAAACGTTTTACATTTGCGACAAATAAAGAAAGGTGTTCCATGTCTTCATTATTGTCCTGCTCAAATCAACGTTGCTTGTGTTAAAGTGAAAGGCCCTTTTAATGTTGTCCTTTATTCGCATCCTTTGTCTACTTCGTAGGAGAGCCCACTGTAGCTAGCCCAAAACAAGGAGCTTAGTCAACTACACTTTTAGCCGGCTAGCACAGGAGAAGTGTTTTTTTTTTATTTTCTTTTGAAAAAAGTTGACCAAATTGACAACTGGTCTCAGCTCAGCATTCAATTTTACGGATAAAATAAAATTAACGGAAGAAAAGTGACAATTTGCTCAACGGGCAAAGTTACAGTGTTATTAAACGTTTCCATGACCAATCAAATCACTAGTTTTTACGGCAGAACACCTTAAGTTGGGAAGTGGTCTTTTAAATGAAGAAAACCCATTTGTTGCATTAATAGTTTCTAATTTAAGTCCTGCACCTGCAAACATCTGTGAGCACTCTCACAACAGCCCAACTGAGCTTCTTGCCTCGCCGACTTCACGGTACAGTAAAACCCCGGTAACTAGAACTCGGATAACTCGAGCAACCCCGCTAACTCGAACTAGCTTCCATTTCCCTTGGACCCACTTTTTAGTCATTTTTACTCGGTTAACTCGAAAACCCACTAACTTGAACTGTTTTTCGTTTCCCTTCAGAGTTCGAGTTACCGGGGTTCAACTGTATTTCAAAAGAACATTATTTTCTCGTTCATTAGAATTTTAATAACTAAATTTAACACTCTTCTTCTATTCCATTTCCATGCATCACTGAAACAGCATCGTCAGCCAAACAAACATCAACACTGATAAACGATTTTGGAGATCATCAGTCGACGTTCATCCTTTCGCCTCTGGAGCTCCGACGGACCTTACCTTTGGTGGCAGTCCAGAATCAACTGAGATTCTTCCTTCCACTAAGTATCTGCAAAGAAAATTGTTTTCTCGTTCAGCAGAAGAAGTTTGACAACTCAACCTAACACTCTTCTTCCATTTCAGTTGAACTTCCTTGCTGTAGTGAAAGAGCTTCGTAAGCCAAATAAACAATCACAGTGGCAAACAATTTTCGGGATTGTCAGTCGACGTTCATCCTTTCGACTCAAGAGCTGTGTACCTTAACAACTCAATCTTACACTCTTCTTCCATTTCAGTTGAACTTCCTTGCTGTAGTGAAAGAGCTTCGTAAGCCAAATAAACAATCACAGTGGCAAACAATTTTTGAGATCGTCAGTCGACGTTCATCCTTTCGCCTCAAGAGCTGTGTACCTTAACAACTCAATCAAGCACTTCTACAATTCCAGTCCTAAGCATCAGTGAAAACTCTTCGTCCGGCAAACAAATTCTCGCAGTGAAAAACTATTTTTACGTTCAGTCGACGTTTATCCTCCCCGGTGCCTTTAAAGTACCTTAGAGAACGTTGTCCGTTGCATGACAAATAGAATAATGAATGATTCACTTTCCGGCGCGCGGCTAAAGAACTCAAATTCCACAGCTTCACAGATCAAAGAACCACTCTATTCTGCTCTCTTCGCAAACGTCGTTTTCAATGGCTGTCTCTGTTATACCACCATTATGCTGAACATTGTCACTATCCACGCTCTGCGAAAAACGACTTCGCTTCCAAAGCCTTTAAAATCGTTGCTCCTATTAAGCCTTGCTGTTTCTGATCTTGGTGTTGGTTTACTGGGCCAACCTTTACATATCTCTTCAAAGGCCAAGGAGTTACATGTCTAAGGCAACTCTCTAAGTCATGGAATTCTTATCCTTTCTACTAACGTTGTCTTGAACATTCTCTTTCTATCTTCGTTTTATACTATTATGGCCTTAAATGCGGATAGATTTCTTCCCATCCAAAAACCACTACGATACGAAAATATTGTCACTCACAAACGAGTTGTTATTGTAGTCACCTTAATATGGCTGTTAAGTATATTTCTTGCGTTGTGCACTGCGTTCTTTCTCCTTTTGAATATAGCTATCGTATTAACTATCATCGTATATGCTATCTGCTTTGTTGCAACGACATGGTCTTCATACAAGACGTATTCAACAGTACGTTACCACAGAATGCAAATTCAAGCTCAAACACAGCAGGTTGCACAAAACAGCAAGATGGTGAATATTGCAAGCCTTGGCAAATCTGTCCAAACTACATTTTGCATCTATCTCGCGTTTTGGGTTTGTTATCTCCCGAACTTTTTTATTTCGGTTGTTCTTCTGATTCACAGGAATCAAAGTGTTATTAACAGCATACTGTATGACTTCTCGTTGACCCTGGTCTTCCTAAACTCCTCTCTCAACCCAGTCATCTATTGCTGGAAGATGAGTCACTTTCGACACATGCGTGATGGGTATTCTTCGAAACACATTCCGGATATAATAGAGAGGTTAAGCATGACGTTTACGGCAAACGGCAAACGGCAAAAATAATTCTGATTTTGCTCGCTTTTTCTTTAGCACTTAAATAAAGCCAGTCGAAAAATAGGAAAAAAAACTCTTAATCATAGTAAATGCAAACAATTTCCCTAAATTGTACAAACGGCCAAAATCAGACACCAAAAGTTCGATTTTTGCCGTTTGCCGTTTGCCGTAAACGTCATGCTTACGGAAGATAGTTCTTTAAGGAGCAGTGTCACGAATATTTAGTGCTACTTGAAATTCCAATGAAGGTGTCTGTATTGATTAGAAATCCACTAATAGTGCCCTGGCCTTGCTAAAACGTACTGTACTAGTCGTGAAAATTGTCACAAAGTGGTGTGGCCATAGATGGGCAGGAAGAAAGTGGCTTAAGACCTAAAAACGTCGGGCCGACGTTTTCATGTTTGACAGTGTTACTTGGAAGAAAATAACATAAAAACCATAAATCAAGGTTTATAGACAATTTTGAGAATGTATTTATGCAGCTTTTTTTATTTTTTAAAGGTTATTTTGTTGATAAGTGAGGGTAGCCTCATAGTTCTAGCGTTGTTTAAGCAGAACTTAGAAGACTTCGCGTAACACTGTCCCGTTAACAGAAGTAAGCACTTCAGGACGTTTTTCACTTTTATTGATTACCTCTCAAAGGAACGAAACGAAACAAAAATTGGGTAAAGGAGACCTACGAAATCTGGCCGGCGCACTCACTGGTCACAGTATCGTGGTGATTCGGTGCAGATTTATACATGTATAGATGTTGAATATTCGCATCAGTAAAATAAACAGATAGACTTGTACAAATGTATTGAAGCTTTCGTATTTTAAACTGATCGTATGAAGTAAGGCATTTCCTATCAAAACTTTCACTCATAAGTAATTTACAATCAGCATTATTTTTGCTTTTTATTCGTGAATTTATGCTTCAAAGTTATCGCTAATACTGACAAGACTGCAATCTCCCGCCGGCCTCTTAAAAACCATTTTTGTAGTTAGATGGTAAAAATCAGTTCCACTTCAAGCAAACAAATGTAGAGTTAGAGTTATCTCTTAGCAAATGCATAATTACAATATGCTCTGCTGTTTGAACAGCCGGCTTTTGTCAAACCAATTCGGTCAACTCGGATTACATGATTTTAATAACTCAGGCAAGCTATCATGAATTAGTGTTTCAAGAGTCTGAAGCGCCTAGTTATTGTTAAACTCGTAATTAACTTAAAAGGAATTTCTCCTCAAGTCTTAGGAACTGCTGCTCGTTGCATGGGTAATTTATTTACTTTGCTCTTGTAAAATGCGGGGTAAGAACATTCTCAAGTAGCTTACAAATAGTACTATTATTTACTTACATTTTAAGCAATATCCTGGAGTACATCCTGTACGGAACAGACGGAAGTTTAAGTGTTGAGCAATTTCGTTTCTAGAAATCGACATTGATAAACTCGAAGTAGTTGTTTATTTTGCTGTCAACTTCATTCAAACTTGTAGTTTCACCTGTCGTTAAACATTTGAGTTGCCTACGAGTTACAATCTGATGAGTTACTTTGAGTCAGTAAAGAAGTCAAGAGAGATCCAAATCTGTGAGAGTCCTTGCTATTATGCTGTCCGACTGACAAGAGACAACGACCCTGTACCTCTAGCTTAATAACGAGTGCCGTGCAGCTAGCCTGTGCTCTGCCATGCTTTTCCCCGATCGAGTCCGTCCGTCCGTCCGTTCTCAGCGCCCCAGCTGAGAGTTCACATCCATACCATTATACTTCTGATCAGCCTTGCTGTTTCTGATCTCGGTGTTGGTTTACTGGGCCAGCCATATGCTTGTAAAACTTTTGGATATTGGTCTGAAATAGGATACGGTTTGTGTGTTCTCTCGTAAGTAATTGGATGTATAAATTCTTAGAAGAAACTGCTGTTATCATTGTCATTATTTATCCCTTGAAAAGTTCCTGGCGAAATTTGTCTAAATAAGGAAAAACAATTTTTTGGTCAGGTCTGAAATAGGGTAGGGAAAATCGCATATTTTGGTCTGAAATAGGGAAAGTATTTCAAGAAGAGCGCCGCACACCTCTATCCAAATTTTCGGGAGTAATCCCTGCCTCCTCATACCTCCGATATCGTTTCTGCTGTTGCTCACAATTTACTTCATTTTAGCTAGTTTGACAGCGTTCTGGCCATACGTGTAAACGGATATATTACCATTGATGCCTCTGTGATACCACGACCTTGTTACACCGGACTTGTGACTCACAAACGAGTTGCCTCTTCGGTCTCCAAAATATGGCTGTCGATGTCCACCGCTCTAGTTTTTTCGGTGCTTCCTTTTAAAGATTGATTGATTGATAAGATTGCGCAAAATGGAAATTCAGGCTTAGAGACAACAGTTTGTACAAAATAACACAATGGTAACAAAATAAAATAAAAATTTGGCAGCCTAGGCAGACATTTGTCAAAGCACGGAAAAACAAGAAAAAAAAAGAATTTCTTCCAAACACGGAAAACTTAAGTGACTGCTTTTCTAATAGGTTTTGCTGCACTGTACCTTGCCTTTCAAGCCAAAACAGGTAGTTTTGCATTTCCCGCTAGTTTTAAGCTTTTTTATGCTTCTTGTTAAACATGTTTTCGTCTGATCTAGCCGGCCCAAGACCAAGAAGTTTTAACAAGTCAACTATACTTTTAGCGTTTTAGCAAAGAAGAAGTGTTTTTTTTTTTTTTTTTTTTTTTTTTGCATTTTGACATAGACTGAGCAAATTGACACTGAACTGGTCTCAACTGAGCATATCAGTTTTATTGGTAAAATAACGTTAACGTAAGAAAATAGCAATTTGCTCTACGGACAAAATAACAGTATGATACATATCTCATGCAAAATTAAACCCCGGCAGTGCCATTATGCACCGCCAATCAAATCAACAATTTTTACGTCTCAAACCTTAAATTAGGAAGTAGCCTTTTAACTGAAAATAAAAACCTTTGTCGTGTTAATAATTTCCGGTTTAGGCCAACACCTGCAAACATCTGTGAGCACGCGCACATCAATTCAACATGAGCTGTTTCTTTTGTTCCACTTAGTATGTGAAAAAACATCATTGTTTTCTCCTTCAGTAGAAATTTAACAACTTACACTCCTCTTTGATTCCAGTGCCGTGCATCAGTGAAGCTCAGTGAAACAGCCTTGTCAGTCAAGCAAAATCGTAGTGACAAACGATTTTGGTGATTGTCAATCGGTGTTCAGTTAATCCTTTCGTTTTTGGAGCTACGTACATTTGCCAGACCAGACTAAAATCAATCTACCAAAAAGCGTTCATTGATGCATGGAAAGAACAATCATGAATAATTCACCTTGCGATGCGCAGCTACAGAACTCAAGTTCCACAGCATTACAGATTGGAGACCCGATCTATTCTGCTCTCCTCGCTAACATCGTCCTCAATGGCTGTCTCTGTTATACCACCACTATGCTGAACATTGTCACTATCCACGCTCTGCGAAAAACGACTTCGCTTCCAAAGCCGTTAAAATCGTTGCTTCTAAGCCTTGCTGTATCTGATCTCGGTATTGGTTTACTGGGCCAACCTTTATATATCTCTTCTAAGGCCAAGGAATTACATGTACAAGGCAACTCTGCAAATCATGAAATAATTATCCTTTCTATTGCATATGACGTTGTTTTGAACATTTTTTGTCTAACTTCGTTTTTCACTATTATGGCCTTAAGTGCGGATAGATTCCTTGCGATTCAAAAGCCTCTACGATACGAGACTATGGTTACTTACAAGCGAGCTGTTATTGTAGTCACATCAATTTGGCTATTTAGTACATTTCTTGGGTTGTGCATTACGTTCATATTTTCATGGGATATCACTCTCGTAACTTTTGTCATCATATATTCTATCTGCTTTGTTGCAACGACATGGTCTTCATACAAGACGTATTCAACAGTCCGTTACCACAGCATGCAAATTCAAGCTCAAACACAACAGGTAGCACAAAATAGCCAGATGGTGAATATTGCAAGTCTCAGCAAATCTGCCCAAAGTACATTTTGCATCTATCTCGCATTTTGAGTTTGTTATCTCCCGTTCTTTTTTATTTTGGTTGCTCGTTACAGGAATCAAATTACTATTCTAAACACAGTGAATGAGTTCGCGTTGACCTTTGTCTTCGCAAATTCCTCCCTCAACCCGGTCATCTATTGCTGGATGATGAGACACATTCGACACACCGTAATGGATATTCTTCGAAACATATTTCGGCGGGTAATAAGTCATTCGCAAGATAGTTCTTCTTAGGGAAGGTACGTTTTTTATTAGGGGGGTGGGCCGGGGTATTTTAGAATTTTTTGGCGAAAAAATTCGTGGCCCTCGCACTTCCTAGAATGTTTTGTTGCATGACCCTTCACAAACACCCACACAAAAACATGTGACCCTCCCCCCACCTACTCAGCGGTTCCTTGGAAACAAAAATAACCGGAAGTGTTGCTGACCTAAACGTCTTCTGGTCGCTCCATCTGCACACAAAGCAGCTAATGTACAGAGTTTTTAATAACAATCAGATCTAGAATAGACGGCAAAAGTTTTGGAGTAGGCGGAGAAGGGAGTACAGCTCTGAAGGCTCAAACTTCTAGGGGGGTTCGGGGGCATGCTCCCCCGGGAAAATTTTAAAATTTGGGCCTCTAAGAGTGAATTTCGTGCATTCTGGAGAAAGAATAAGGTTATTTCAACAGAACGGTACATTGTCATTTTATTCAGCTAGAATACGTAAGTACTCTTAAACGTTTTTGATATATTTGATTCTAGCCGATAGTGGCAAATCATGAACAACCCTTTTACCACAGACGGCCAGTTTTCTGGCCAAGCAGAAAATATCCCATTCCATCACTGATGGCCGGAAACCGGCCAAACAAAACGAACGATCTTCCTTTTGGAAAAACTGGGCACTACTTTCCATTTTTGAAAAACTAATTTATGCAAGGGAAAGCACATGCTTTGAAAACAGAATGGCGGTCTGTTTCACGAACTGAAGGATAATGAAAGCATTGTGAAACGAAGAAGACACTTTAGGGTCTTTTTTCAAACCATGCGTTGTCCATGTGTTATGTTTGTTGCCGCTGTTTATGTTTTGTTTCTTGTTAATTTATTTTTCCATGCCGAAACAAAGTGTAACCCTCCCCCTCCTGTGAAAAAAGCTGGTTTGGCCCTCCCCAATTTGTAAAATTTTTACTGATGACCCTCCCCTCTGAGGCCCCCGGCCCAGCCCCCCCCCCCCCCCCCCCCCAATAAAAAACGTACCTTCCCTTAAGTAAACAGAGGGAATCCCTTTTAAAAGGTTTTCACTTTTATTGATTAACTCTCGAAGGAGCAAACACAAGTCGGGAAAATTAAATTTTTGAAACTGAAGGAGAACTACAAGATCTGGCCCTCTCACCAGCTCACGGGTCACGGTATCGTGGTGACTCGGTGCTGCTTTAATTTATACATAAGTTGAAGTTTCGCATCAGTGTAATAAGCAGATAGTCTTACAGACACATTTATTGAGTATGTTGTGTTTTAAACTGAATGATGTAAGGCATTTCCTATCAAAACTCGCGCTTATAAGTAATTCACAATCATTATTCATGCTTTTTAGTCACGAATTTATACTTCAAAGTTATCGCTATTACTGACAAGACTGCAATTTCCAGCCGGCTTCTTAAAAGCCTTTTTCAGTTTGTAATTACATGGTAAAATCAGTTCCACACTACGCAAACAATTGTAGAGTTTGCGTTATCTCTCAGGAAATGCATAATTACAATATGCTCTGCTGTGTGAACAGCCGGCTTTTGTCGAACCAATTCAGATTACATTATAGTGAATTAGCTTTCGCAAAGTTATTGTTAAATTCGTAATTAACCTAAAAGGGAATCTCTCCTTAAGTCTTAGGCCTATTATTCGTTGTAATTTATTTACATTGCTGTTGTAAAATGCGAAGTAAGCACATTCGCAAGTAGCACTATTATTTACCAACATTTTGAGAAATATCCTGGAGTACATCCTGAACGGAAGTTTAAGTGTTGAGCAATTTCCTTTCTAGAGATCGGCATTGATAGACTCGAAACAGTTGTTTATTTTGCTGTTAACTTCGTTCAAACTTGTAGTTTCACCTGTCGTTAATTATCACACTGTAAGCGTATATAAGTAGCCTTGAACAGTCCAACATTTGAGTTGCCTCGAGTTACCAGTTGTCAGTTACTACGAGTCAACAAAGAAGACAAAAGAGTTCCAAATCTGTGAGAGTCATTGCTGTAATGCTGTCCGACAAACAAGAAACAACAACCCTATACCTCTGGCATAGTAACGAGTACTGTATGCGTGCAGCGAGCCTGTGCCCCGCCAAGTTTAGCCCTATCGTCCGTTTAACAGTCCGTTTAACAGCGCCACAGCTCAGAGTTCATATCCGTTCCGAAGACGCGCACTACCATCAAAAACCCATCGTTACAATATGGATTTGAAGAGGATTGTTAAATGTCTGTTTACGGTATCATCCGAACGCTACACAGAGCGACATAAAAACGACGATGTTATATACCATGAAATTTCCATCAATGACGTAACTGTTTGGGTTTGACTTTTTAAACAACCGTCAAGCCATGAAAGCGCCCCATTCCACCAAAATAGTTCGCGACTTTATCATTATAAGACCCTTAAAACGCAAAAAAATGAATTAACTTAATTGTACAAGCTTAGCTGTTGATTACGTACTGAAGGCGATGTGATGAAGTAATTGAACACTTTTGACCAATCAGAACACCGCGAAGTTCAAAAACAAAGAGAAACAGTACACCTCTTTCCAAATTTTCGGGAGTACCCCCTGCCTCTTCATACCTACGATATCGTTTCTGCTGTTGCTCACAATTTGCTATATTTTACCTAATTTGTCAGTATTATGGCCATACATGTAAACAGATATGTTAGTTATTGATGCCTCTGTGATACGAGGACCTTGTAACCCGGGACTTGTGACACAACCAATCACGAGTGGCTCACTAGTCGCCACTACGGTCTCCACAATATGACTGTCGATGTCCACCGCTCTACATTCGTTCCGTTTCGCTTTAATAATTTTTGTCATTATGTTGAGTAAGTTTTTTTACGCTACAGCTCTGGTTTTTTGCACGCAAAATGAATAGACAACAGCTTGTACAAAAAAACAAAATGGCAATAAAATAAAATAACAATTGCTAGCCTAGGCAGACATTTGTCCAAGCATGGACAAAAAAGCATTTTACCAAACACGGACAACTTAAGTGACTGCTTTTCTGATACGGTTTGCTGTACTGTACCTTTCCGTTCAAGCCAAAATAAGTAGTTAAGCATTACCTGCTCTATTTTAAGCTTCTTTAAGCTTCTTGTTACACGTGGTTTTCGTCTGAAATGACCTCGTTTTGCTTTTTTTCACTTTTTTCAAATTTTAATTCAAATTGAGGATCTTTTAAAAAGATCTTCAATTTTACCTTTTCAGGGTAAAATAGCTTTACAGAGCAAGGTGGTCTTAAAATTATAATGTGGTCTTTTCTAACACTGTTGTTAGCCTAAGATTTGACTTTTACATACATGAGGATCAGAGTGAGCAACAACGCATCAATTAAGGAAATGTTTTCATAAATTTATCCCGAAATAAAAACTGTTGTTTGTTTCTGAATGCGATCGCCCATAAAATAAATATTTTAATTTCAAACACAGTCTGCCCAACAGTTTTCATCACAAGGAAAAATTACGACAAAATTTTATCGTTTTAATTTTGAATCAACGGTGCGTGATTGACGTAGTTTGGTGTGTGGTCTTAAACGTTTCCCATTTACGAGAATAAAAGAAGGTGATTCAGCCAATTAATACTATTTTATTTTCCGGCTCAAGTCAACGCTGCTTATCATGAAAGGCTCTTCAAATGTTGTTCTTTATTCGCATCCTTTGTTTTCTGTACAGGTATAAAGGACTTAACCAATACGCTGTAACTATCGCAAGACCAAGAATTTTAACATGTCAACTATACTTTTAGCTCGTTAGCAAAAGAGAAGTGTTTTTCCCCCCTTTTGACACAGACCGATCAAATTGACACTGAACGGGCCTAACCTGAGCATATCAGCATATGGGTAAAATTAAATTTAACGTACAAAAATAGCAATTTGCTCAACGGATACAGTAACAACATGATTTGCTTATGTAAGATTAAACCCCAGCAGTGCCATTATACACGGCCAATTAAATTAAATCACCAATTTTCACGACTCAAACCTAAAATTAGGAAGTGGCCTTTCAAATGAAAATAAAAAGGCTTTGTTGTGTTAACACTTTCCATTTTAAGGCCTACACCTGCAGACTGAACATCTGTGGAGCACGAGCACATCAGCTAAATCGAGCTTCTTCTTTCCACTTAGTATCTGAAAAGAACATCGTTTTGTCGTCCAGTAACAGTTTAAAACGCAGTCTGACACTGTTTTGTAAACTCCAGTTCCATGCATAAGTGAAACAGATTCGTTAACAAACAATTGCAGTTGCAAACGAATTTTGACATCATCAGTCGGTGTTCATCCTTTCGCCTCTGGAGCTGCGTACATTTGCCAATCCAGAATCAAATGATATTCTTCCTCCCACAAAGTATCTGCAAAGAACATTGTAAACTTGTTTAGCGGAAGTTTAACAACTCAATCAAACACTTCTGCAATTCTCGTTCCGTGCACCAGTTACAAAGCTTCAGTTCGTCGGCCAAACAAACACTCACAGCGGTAAACGATTTTTAAGTTCAGTCGACGTTCATTTTCCCGGTGCCACTGGAGCTACCTACATTTGCCAATCCAGAATCCAACTACCTTGAAAACGTTGCTTGCTGCAAGTAAAGTAGAGTAATGAACAATTCACTTTGCGGCACGCAGCTTAAGAAGGCAAGTTCCACAGCTTTACAGTTTAAAGACCCGCTCTATTCTACTCTCCTTACTAACATCGTCCTCAATGGCTGTCTCTGTTGTACCACGATTATGCTGAACATTGTCACTATCCACGCTCTGCGAAAAACTTCTTCGCTTCCAAAGCCGTTAAGATTGTTGCTTCTAAGCCTTGCTGTTTCTGATCTTGGTGTTGGTTTACTGGGCCAACCTTTATATGTCTCTTCTAAGGCCAAGGAATTGCATGTACAAGGCAACTCTCCAGATCATGAAATTCGTATCCTTTTTACTACATATAAAGTTGTTTTGAACATTCTTTGTCTATCTTCTTTTTATACTATTATGGCCTTAAGTGCGGATAGGTTCCTTGCCATTCAAAAACCTCTCCGATACGAGAATATTGTCACTCGCAAACGAGTTGTTATTGTAGTGACATCAATATGGCTGTTAAGTACATTTCTTGCGTTGTGCACTGTGTTCGTTCTCCCACTGAATATCGCTCTCGTGATTACTGTCATCGTATATACTATCTGCTTTCTTGCAACGACATGGTCTTCATACAAGACGTATTCAATTGTACGACACCACAGAATGCAAATTCAAGCTCAAGCGCAGCAGGTTGCACAAAACAGCGAGATGGTTAATATTGCAAGCCTTGGAAAATCTGTCCATGCTACATTTTGCATCTATCTCGCGTTTTGGGTTTGTTATCTCCCGAACTTTTTTATTTCGGTTGCTTTTCTGATTCACAGTAGTCGAAGTGATATTATCAGCATACTGCATGACTTTTCGATGACCCTGGTCTTCCTAAACTCCTCACTCAACCCAGTCATCTACTGCTGGAAGATGAGACACATTCGACACACCGTAATGGGTATTCTCAGAAACATATATCGGCGGGTAATAGGTCCAAGTTAAGAAACAAAAACGCTAAGACTCTTTTCACTTTTAATGATTACCTCTCAAAGGAACAAAAAACACGTCATTTAAGCTAGATCTGGCCAACTCACGGGTCACGGTATCGTTGAACTGTTTTCGCATTCCCTAAATAAAGCAGATACTCTTACAGATTATTGAACAATTCTGTTAAGTTTGCTACTTTTTGAACTGATCTTATGAAGTAAAGTTTTTCCTATCAAAACTCACAATCATTAGTATAATGATAATAATAATAATATTAATAATAATAATTAAAATAAAAAGTGTAATAATAATCATAATCATAATAATACTTTATTTATAGTGCGCCATTTCTTTTCCTAACGAATAGCGCTTTACAAGTTATTTGATGTAAAATTACATATCTATATTAAACAAAGTTACAATTTGTATATAATAAAATAAAAAAGATCAATAAAAGAAAAAATAATAAAAAGACTAGCTTATTCACCTACGTTAATTGTAAAAATACACTAAATTATAAAAATATCTAACTAAAAGCTTTTCTAAAAAGAGAAGTGTCTTTAGTTTGCGCTTAGTCTGATATGCCATTGCAAGATTGAATATCAAAAGATAAGACATTCCACAGTTGTGGCGAGGCTACAAAAAATGCTCGAAATCCTTTGTTGCGCAAATAATAATTATTGATATCAATGGGCTTACAGAATCTATTTATAAGTTTGCTTATACCCTATGTTGTGCTACATTGGAGAACCGTCCAATTTTAGGTAACTTGAAATGAAAGGTCAGCGATTCTTGTTGTTCGACAACGTTTACAGTTTGTGCGCCGTCCCCTTCTACCGCCTTAGTTATATAAATTTTAATCAACTTATTTAAAACGTGCTCTGGATATGGATTTTTAAGATAAACAACACTTGGTTAGGTTTTCATAATGATATCCAGAATTTTTATGTAATCATGCTCACGAATCTATATCCTGAGCACGTTTTAAATAAGTTGATTAACAGTTAACTTATGTTGGACGGCCAAGCCAAGTCTGTGCTTTCTTGGCTTGGCCGCTGTAAAGAGTTCTAAAGGCAAAACAACGACGTCACTGTTCAGACTGAAACCATGTGTAACAAGAAGCTTAAAGAAAAAACAAGTTTGATATCAATGGGCTTACAAAATCTCTTTACAAGTTGGCTTACGCTATGTTGTGCTACATTCTCTCAGATCCTCAAATTTACCTTTGGGGTAAAATACGATAAGAAAATGAATTCTGCTTAACCTATACTGGGGAGCTTGTTAACAGATAGTATTTTGCCATTTCAGTCTACAAAGAAAGGCCGAAGGAAAAGTTCAGTCAGTCCACGTTGCAGGGATCCTCATTTTTTGCCTTTATATTTTCAATGTTATCTTCAGGTTTCCAGAACAAGGTGGTCTTAAAATCATAATGTGGTTACTTCTAGCACTGTTGTAAGCCTATGAGTTGACTTTCAAATACATGAGGAGTGAGCAACAACACATCAAGAAAATGTTGATACGTTCCGAAAAAAATACTTGGGGTTTGTTTCTGAATGTCGATCGCCCGTAAAATTAATGTTTTAATATAAAACACAGTCTACCCGACAGTCTTCTTCACAAGGCAAATTACAACAACAATCGTTGTAATCTCGAATAAAGGGCGCGTGATTGACGTAGTTTGGTGTGTTGTTTTAAACGTTTCACATTTACGAGAATAAAGGAAGGTAATCCAGCCAATTAAATTCTTCCTCATTCTCCGGCTCAAGTCATTCTGCTTGTGTTAAAGTGAAATACTCTTTATAAGTTTTGTTCTTTATTCACAGCCTTTGTTTACTGTACAGGTGCAACGAACCTAACCAGTACGCTGTAACTAGCCCAAGACCAAGAATTTACAAGTCAACTATACTTGTAGCTGGTTAGCAAAGGATAAGTGTTTTTTTCTCTTCCTTTTGACACAGACTGCCCAAATTAACACTGAACTGGTCTTACCTAAGCATATCAGATTTTTGAGTAAAATAAAATTAACGCAAGAAAAAGTAGCAATTTGCTCTACGGACAAAGTAACAGCATGATACATTGCTCGTGTGAAATTAAACCCGGCAGTACGATTATGCACGGCCAATCAAATCACCACATTCTGCATCTCAAACCTAAAATTAGAAAGTGGCATTTTAATTGTTAAAAGAAACCTTTGTTGTGTTAATAATTTTACAGTTTAAGGCCTACACCCGCAAGTATCTGTGAGCACGCGCACTTCAGTTCAACATGAGCACTTAGTATCTGAGAAACATTGTTTTCTCCTTCAGTTGAAGTTAAACAACGCAATCTAACACTCTTCTTCCATTCCAGCTCCATGCATCAGTGAAAAAGCTTCGACAGCCAAACGAACACTTGCAGTGGTAAACGATTTTAAAGATCTTCGGTCGACGTTCGTCCTTTCGTCTCTGAAGGAACATTTGGCGCCGGTCCAGAATTATTCAACCTTCATCCTCTCGTTTCTCAGCCCGTGGCTACGTACATTTGCCAATCCAGCATCAAACTACCTTGAAAACTTTGCTTGTTGAATGGAAAGTAGGGTAATGAATGGTTCACTTTGCGATGCGCAGCTACAGAACTCAAGTTTTACACATTACAGATTAGTCTGCTCTACTCGCTAACAAAGTCTTCAATTGTTTTCTCTGTTATACCACGACTATGCTTAACATTGTCACCATCCACGCTCTGCGAAAAACATATTCGCTTCCAAAGCCTTTAAGATCGTTTCTCTTATGCCTTGCTGTTTCTGATCTCGGTATTGGTTTACTGGGCCAGCCTTTATATATCGCTAATAATGGATTACATGTAAAATGCAACTTTTCAAATCAAGGAATTCTTATTGTTCCTACTCAAGTTGTTTTGAACATCTCCTGTATATCTTCATTTTTAAACATTATGGCCTTAAGTGCGGATAGATTCCTTGCCATTCAAAAGCCTTTACGATATGAGACTATGGTCACTTACAAACGAGTTGTTATTGTAGTCGCATCAATATTTCGTACATTTTTGCGTTGTGCATGACCTTCGTGTTTCCACGTGCACTGGCTGTCACTATCGTAACTTTTGTCATCATATATTCTATCTGCTTTGTTGCAACGACATGGTCTTCATACAAGACGTATACAACAGTAGGTTACCACAGCATGCAAATTCAAGCTCAAACACAACAGATAGCACAAAACAGCCAGATGGTGAATATTGCGAGCCTCAGCAAATCTGCTCAAAGTACATTTTGCATCTACCTCGCATTTTGGATTTGTTATCTCCCGAACTTTTTTATTGCGATTGCTCGTTACAGGGATCGAAGGACTACTTTGAGCACACTGAATGAGTTCGCGTTGACCCTTGTCTTCCTAAACTCCTCTCTCAACCCGGTCATCTACTGCTGGAAGATGAGACACATTCGACACACCGTAATGGGTATTCTTCGAAACATATTTCGAAGGTAGCAATTGTGCAGCAAAAGATAGTTCTTCATCAAACAGGAGGAAGCACTTTACAAAACGTTTTCACTTTTATTCATTAACTCTTGAAGGAGCAAACACAAGTCGTGAGAATTGAAATTTGGTAACTGAGGAGAACGACAAGATCTGGTCCACTCACAGGTCGCCGTCTTTGGTTGATTCGGTGCAGCTTTTCAGTTGAAGTTTAATTCGCACTATAGAGCATTACTAAAATAAGCAAATAGTATTACAGGTTTTTTCTCGTCGTATGAAGTAAGGTATTTAAATCAAAACAATCATTTGTAATTTACAATCAGCAACTAACAGCAAGTTTTTGCTTTTTAGTCGTTCATTTATATACTTCAAAGTTATCGCTATCACCGAGAAGACTGCAAATTCCAGGTGCCCTCTTAAAAGCTTTATTTGTAATCAGATATTATTGTACTTCAAAAGAAAGAATATAATAGCGACTGTTAACTTTTATTTACTTTTTTATCCAAATGCCACACAGAGTGACATGAAAACGACGATACTATCATGAAAATTCCATCTTAGGCAAATAAGCCAAGGAGGAAACAGATCCGTCGTAACGCTGGGGTGACCTTAAATTACGCTTTTCCAATGTCTTTCCGTACTAGTTTTATTTTTTATTTTTTTCTTAATGACGTTGCTGTTTTGGTTTGACTTTTAACAACGGCCAAACAATGAAACGGCCGCAGTTTGCCAAAAAGTCCGCAATTATCATTTCAAGGCCCTGAAAACGCAAAAAAAATAAATTACATTAATTTTGCATGGTAAGCTTTATCTGAAGGTGATGCAATGACGTATTTGAACAATTTTGACCAATCAAAACATCGCGAAGTTCTAAAACAAAGTTAAACAGGGAATGTCTAAATGACTCATTGAAGCACATATTGTGCTTATAAATTTCTAGTTATTTTCGAATACAAACGTATCTGAACGAAAATAGGCCAAATTTTGTTCACGTACAAGTTAGCCTGCGTAGCTGGCGGTATTGTTGGGTTTTAAAGCGCGCACAAGAGCGGCGAAGCCGCGACAACGAGCAGTGCAGCCGCGAGTGGCTTGGGGTGGAGGAGTTGAAATACCATATATTATTTCAACTCCTCCTCCCCAAGTCACTCGCGGCTGCGCCGCCGTTGTCGCGGCTTCGCCACTTGCTTGTGCGCGCTTTAAAACCCAACAATACCGCCAGCTACGCAGGCTACGTACAAATAATTTTTCTTGCTAATAACGACAGAGTTTTAATTATCAATGAAAACATAAGCGAGTTGTGAGGGCCATTCCGTAAACTAGGGTCATAAAATAATAAGTCGCTAACATAGCAGCCATAAGGTACCACAGCGGAAACAAAAATAGAAAGAGAATATATAGTCACAACTACTGATGGGAAATAGTTGATCACTATATTCACATCCTTTGTGTAATGCACAGGTGTATTTGGTTTAAAGAACACAGTAGCTAGCCGTTGAAGTTTAGTCTTTTAAACCTGACTCGTCCCCAGTCGTCTTCATATACCCATCTCACCTTGCGCACCCTTTCTCGGTACCCATCTCTCCCTACCTTTGCTGCGTGCTATATGAAGACGAATGGTGACGAGTCATTGTTTCAACTTAATTCTTACCGGTTAGCAAAGGCGATTTTTTTTGCCATTTTACTCCAGCCAGAGCTCGAACCTGGACTTGATCCGAGGGCTCGGCGCACTAACCATTAGGCCACCGCGCCTTTTATTAGCCATCTGGTCGCGTTCCCTAACGATCTGAAATGAACTTAAAATACTAGCAAAAAAGAATAGGTATTCTCATATCAAAAACAAAAGGGTTGAGCATAGATAACTTACCAAAATTGTTTCTGAAGTTGTCATTAAAAGTTTTCTGATTTTCAGTATTAAGTGAATGAATTACACCTTTTTATTATCCGAAAGGAACATAAAATGGCAAGAGCATCAGCGGGGGTGTTCAGTGTAGGCGTATTTAAACATCTTTATGACTAATCAAAACATAAAGTTCCAAGGGACCGTATTTCTGTCAAAAGTGCATGTTCCCTATCAAATTTTAATACTTTTTCAAGCTGCAAATATCTTCTCCTATGCACAGGGTAGCTGAAAACCAGCACACAGTAGCCAGCCTTACAATTTAAGAGGTTAAGTCATTTAAACGTTTTAGCCGATTCGCAGAGGAAATTTGTTTTTCTCATTTGACTCCAGCCAAAGCTCGAACCCGAACCGCGCTCGATCCGGAGTCAGGCGCACTAATCATTAGGCACTACGTTTTCCATTAGCCATCTGGTCGATCCTTAATTATCTGAAATACCCTTAGAATACTGCAAAAGGATAAAGTATTTCCATTAAAAAAAAATCGAAAGGCTGAGCATGAGAAAAGAGCACTCATCGAAATTTTTCTGAATTTCTCCGTAAAAGTTTTCTGAATTTCATCAGTAATTACACGTTTTTTATTACCGAACGAAAAATGAAACCTGATGGCGAGCGCATCAGCAGGGGGTGTTCAGTGTAGGCGTATTTAAACAACTTTATGACCAATCAAAACACAAAGTTCCAAGAGCAAAGTAAAACATTGGCCTGAATGCTGTCAAAAGTGCATACTGCCCTATTTGCAAGAAATTCTAGTATTTTTCAAGCTGCACATGTCTGTGAATGAACAAGAGATAAGGTTTCTTAATCGCAAGTATATTCCTTGCATGGTTAATAAAGTATATCACGTTCTCGTTGAGTAGAGCTGTGGAGAAAGTACACCAATTCTCGATTTCGTTTCAGTCGTTCTCGTTCCCGCAGTCACCCAGCGTTAGCATGCGCAAGGAAATTTTAAACATTCATCCACGCGTTTTTTTGACGGGAAAAAGCGTTTCAAGTTCCACTGATGTAAAGGCCACTGAATAATGGCGGACTCACTTGACAGCGAACTGCCAAAGAACATTACTTCGAGTTCCGAGCCCGTTGAAGTTCAAGACCCGCTGTATTCCATTCTCATCGCTAATATAATCTTCAATGGGTGTCTCTGTTATACCACCATTATGCTGAACATTGTAACAATCTACGCGCTGCGAAAAACTTCTTCGATTTCAAAGCCTTTGAAAACACTTCTGCTCAGCCTTGCAGTTTCTGATCTCGGTGTTGGTTTACTGGGCCAACCTTTAGAAGTCGCTTATCTGATGGGGATGTTACGATGGAATAATCGAAATCGTGCCATCGATATAGTTTCTGCTGTTGTTTTGGGCGGTTTTTATTTATCGTCGTTGTGTAGTATTATGGCCATAAGTGCAGATAGATTCATTGCCATTCAGATGCCTCTGCGATACGATGATTTGGTGACTCGCAGACGAGTTGTTACCGTAGTTATCACAATATGGTTGTTTAGTGCGCTTCTTAGTCCTTGCTCTGTCTTACTTCTAACATCAAATGCTACTTTCGCCATTTTTGTCATCATAGAGTCAGTTTTCTTTCCTGCTGCAACACTGTTTTATTACAAGATATATTTCACTATAAGAAGCCACAAGGAACAAATACAGTCTCAAATTCAGCAACTAGCGGAAAACAGTGACATGGCAGATAGAGCAAGAATCACAAAATCTGCCCATAGTACATTTTGCATTTATCTTCTATTTTTGCTGTGTTATCTACCTCACCTTTTCATTTCCATTGCTCGTCAAATACACGGGAGTAATGGTACGACTATACGAACGTTGTATGTGTCTTCGGAGACTCTCGTTTTGCTTAATTCCTCTCTCAACCCAGTCATTTACTGTTGGAAGATGAGACACATTCGACACACCATAATGGACATTCTTCGAAACATATCTCGGAGTTGAAACCGCATTTATCTCTGACAGTAATTTATTCCATGTCTTTGTACAGTTAGTAGGGATGTTAATTTTCTAGTTTTTCTACTTAAAAATTACTTAACAACATTTAAACAAAGTTATTAGTTTCTAAAGAAACTGTTATTCTTCTTTGGTGAGCATGTGTAACACTTAGTTGATTATTAACTGGAAGTTGATAAATTTTAATGGTAAATATACCGCCGTAGCGAATTTTAAAAAGCTGATTTTTCGCCCTTCGTCGGAGCAAAGTCACTTTGAGCTACTTTGCTCCGACGAAGAGGGTTAGGCTCGAAAAATCAGCTTTCAAAATTCGCTAAGGCGGTTTATTTACCTTTTTCAACTTCCAGTTGATAATCAACTAAACATAACAAGTTGGTTTGGCAACTTTTGCAGTAATCGTGTAGTCGCGTTGGAATCGAAAACAGTTCGGACACTTTAAAGAAGATTTGCCGACAGCACCTGTTCCCCATTTGAGAACTATAAACAAGCCTGACGGAAATGTATAATACTTTATATTTGTGCAATAACGAACAGCTGGTAGTGTCCTGTTTTAATGCTTGTTTGTTTGCTTTTTTCATCAGTACCCAGATGAAAATAACTTTTTATCGGCGACGAAGCAGTATCTAAGCAGTATTAATTAAGCCTGGTTTTCACTGGCGACGCAAGCACAAGCGCGATCCCGCAAAAAGGACAAATTTTGATCCTTGTGGCTTTGCTTGCCACACGCACAAACAGAAGCATCAGAATGCAGTGCGCTTTTGCTTATGCTTGAGCCGAAGCCGTTTTTACGGAGAAATAGCAGCTGTTATCTTTGCGCTTGTTCTTGCGTCGCTAGTGAAAACCAGGCTTTTGTGTCACCAATTAGTGTGTAAAGCGCTAGAACAATTGACACTTAAATAAAGTTTACTACTAGTACTATCCTTTCTCTTATTCGACTATCTCAGTCTTGTACCGGCCGCCAAACTTTACTACAGCACGTCAAATTACATAGTAAATTGGTCTTATTGTACTATCGCCTTTACCGATACTTGCTTTTTATATTGTCCTTGTTTTATCAACAGTGAGTATTTTCACTCCAGTAGGACAAATTTGCCGTCAGCAGTGGACAGCTTTTAGCCCAACTCAATTTAAAATAGGGTGATACGCCTTCGGAAACAGCCATATAAGAGCTCGTCGCTCGGCTAGTATTGAAGTCGCCGCTGCAAATTCGAATTCATAATTAAGTCACGTTCGCGGAGCGGCGTTTAAACCGGGTCTCAGAAATTTATAGTGTAAATGAAGAAATCCAGCCTAAGGAGGTGGCTACTAACCGACTCCAGTATGAAGTACGTGCCTGTTACACATATCTCATTGCGCGTTATCATTTTCCTTACCAGCAATATTTAGCAATTATTGGATGAGGCTGAGTATGATATGAAGAATTATGCAGATCGAGGAGGGTATATTGGACAATTGACGTCATTTAATCGTCGTATAATAGGACCTTTCTCCAAATTTGGTCAGCGCTAGCCGGTTAGCTGGATTGACAGGGGATTGAAAGCCAAGAAACGGAGAAATATTTTGAATGAATAATAATAGAAAATAATATCTTCTCTTGTTCAATGTAATCAGGCCCTTAGGCTTTCGTAATCTCTAACGCGTTCCAAACTAAAATGTGGCGTTACAATTTAGACAAATTCCGCTAAATGTTATTGCGAAAGAAACGGGCTGACTTTATGGCAAAAAAATGGTTAGCCTGTCAAGTTTAGGAATGTAAGACATTTTCCCCATTCCGTCAGGTCGATGAATTTTAGGAAGAAGCTAGTCGTCTTTCTCTTTGTGCTATTCAGAATTTCTGACCCCAAAACATAACTGAACACAAACAGCTATCAAGCCCAGAATTTCTGATCCCAGTGAAGACCCCAATTAAGTATTCAAAAATTGTGATCCCCTCACCTCCTCACGCTTTCTTCGGTAATTATTTAGGCTATATATAAACGGGTTTCTTGTTTCTCAGTTTTTGCTGGTGTGCATCGACAACACTTAAATAAACCGAAATCACAGACGTTTACCACAGCGCGCTTTATTTAATCGCAACATTACAAAATAATTTAGTCGACAGTCTTATAATCATCTTTTTTCTGGTCTTCATTAGATTTAATAATATTTTTGACAGTAAAACGAATTATATGACACCTTTCGTGGTGCAAAGCGAGGTGACTGATGTTAGGAATGCTGGGACAATATCCTAGCATTCCTTTGAAGTATTTACAGTTTACGCTTTTTGCATCCCTCATGGGTATAGGTCAATTATATATGTATAAAAATTATGTGTTTCTTTTTGTTCTTTAGCTTTGTCGAGATTAAAATACGCGTTAATTCATCAGTCCTTTGAGGAAATACCAATAACAGGTGAAATCCCATCCCAGCCTGCACTGCAGACGTTTTCCATGGCCGCGCGAGTTATCAGTATTTTAACTCGCGATCGTGTAGATTCGCCGCCATGTTGTATGAGGATGGAGAGAGGCTTGGAAGCGAGAAAAAGCGAAGGGAGAGTTTCCTTCCCATCACCATCCCACCTCATTGTACATTCAGTCTCACGCCTAGGACGCGTTTTCTCCTCTCTCCCCAAATCTCTTCCGTGTACGAATCCAAGATGGTGCTCGCCCGTTCAAAATGCGTTCGCTCGCTAAAATGCACCTGCATTGCAGGCTGATTCCATCCCTGAATATTGACTGTGCCTGCACAGGAGCAGCGCAGTTGCTAAGCAAAATGACGTATCCTCGTTACACAGGATGGCGTAACAATTTCTTGGAGTACTCGTGAGAACTCGCGCTAGCCTTAATACTAATCAGGTTTCACAAAGAAGAACGCAAGCGAAGCGATTCAATAGCTTTTAGTATAGTTCGTTGGTTGTTTCGTATTTCATATCGGCGCCAATTTAAATTAAAATCTATTTTGGGCTCGCGCACGCACTGGTACAACAAAAATGGCAGATGATCCTGATGACAAGATTTTGTGTCTCAAGAATAGACCTTTTTTGCTTGGGCGGGTTGTTTTCCCATTACAGACCACGTGATGTTCTCTAGAGAATTTTCCTTTTATCCACATAAAATTTATTTATTCATATACACGCGACTATTTGAAAATTTGAAAGCAAAAATTCTCAAGAGTATCATCACATGGTCTGTAATGGGGCAACAAAACGCCCAAGCGAAAAAGGTCTATTGATAAATTTTTGGTATATCATGTAATGAATTGCTTTGTAAATGTAATGCTTTCACTCGCAAGGCTAGTGAAATATAGGCCTTGTTTCCTAGTCCCTTCTGGCCCGAGCTCTTTACGCACTGGCTCTGAATCGGCGGAGAAAGCTCGGTCGGCATCTTACAGTAACGACCTCTAATTCGTTTTTTAAGCGGTATATATTGCGCTTGTTATATCAGCAGCGAGCATTATTTCCCCAATCGGACAAGTTTAAAAACGTCGGGAGGCAGTCTTCACCTAACTCAAGTTGAAACATACAGTGATGGATTAAAAGTGGCTTCAGGAACAATCCTAAGACCGCAGCGGCATAAATTCCAGCAGATGATCCCAATGTGAGCATGCCCATTGCAAACTCTCTTTCTGTTACATCTGTGATTTGTTCGCTTATAAAAGACAGTGAATTGGCATAGCTGCTTCCTGTAAGAACACCGATGACGAAACACAAAACCATAATAACTTCTACTTCTCTAACGAAGTTAAACCATGATGCAAACACAAAGCAAAACATGAGCGCATTTCCAAGTGCAGCTAAGATCCAAGTCTTCTTGACTTGCACGTGACTAGTTACGCATGAGCACGTGATTGAGACCAGCAGCAGGTAAGAACGACCCACGAGTCTGCCAATATTGTGGACTAGCATGTAGTAAGTGAAATGACCAATCAGATATTGCGACTTGTTCGGAAATACAAGCGATGTAATGACAGCTTGAACTGTAAGGTTATCCGCAAAGTATTGCAAGAACAGATAAGTCATGGGCATGAAAATATCCCATGAGATCAAAAACTTTTCCGCGATGTTGAGTTCACGGGTGCGCTTCTTTTCTTGTTGATCGTCAACAGCATCGAAATGGACGCCAGCAAATGAGATGCTTCTGGATTGCTGTTCCACAGGGGATTTGTCCAAGATGGCGTACATTATAGGGAAGAGAAACACCAAAGGTATGAGGACAGACACTGCGATTCTGGGTGAAACACATGTCCACGTTGATACAGCTGCAAAATGAAATACATTGAACTTAAATTTGGCGGTTCTTTATGAAAAGTGGTAAAGATTTGACCATTTAAGTTTCAAATAGGGTACTTTTGTGCACTCTGGGTTTGAACGTTTGTGCAAAAAATTAAAAATCTCTGTTCACTGGGCTATCATAAGCAAAAAACAATCCATTGAAGCGCAAAGTCTGCAAGACATGGGGTGGTTAGTCACGTGATAACCAGACAAGAGGTAGTGAGCAACGAGCACCTCCTTTACAATGCCTAGATTCCAAAGAATAAATTCTCTGAAAGTATGGGTCTTCGGAAGAAATTAAAAGCCTACATTTGCAAGTAATTTTCAACTTAATGTAAATATTTCTCGCATTATTTCGCATAATGTGAATCTTTCTGTATTCTCATCGAAATGAAAACTTTATCATTTCTTGTGCTATTTCCTTCCTGCGGAAGAGACTTCTACGAGCCATAGCACAATCCTTCCCTGAGGGCTAATGAATACAAAATAAGTATATTAAACAGAAGCAATATCATCTCCTTTCTAATAATAAAGCAAAACGTATGAAGACATGACATTCAACATTTAACTGCAAAATTGGACATAAACAGTTTAGATACTAAGACTTTTACGCATAGCTATCGTGAAAGGAAATATCGCATTCAAAGACATGTTTAGATATATATATCATTCCAAAACTGATGAAATTTTTTTCCTGACTGTTACCAAGACATTTGCATACCGTAATCAACTGGAACTTAGCAGAGCGAGTCTGTCTTGTTTCAATTTCTCAACGATTAAATCTATTTCATTGGGGCTACATTTCTTGGATAAGAAAAAAATCTTACGATTAGTAAAATGCTCGTATATTGTATATTGTGCACTTCATCAGTCAACAATAAAATAAAGCTGGTTCTAGCCACGAGTTTTCGCGAGCGATAAGCGCGAATTGACTCAAGCGTGCATTGTGAAACAATTCGATCATCCGAAACACTTTAGTTGTCTTTTAAATATCAACAAAGCTGTGTTTTACATAGTTCTTTTTAATTTTACAACTTTCAGATAAATTTAGCCATTCGAGCCTTCCACTTCTTTAGCCATTTCTGTCTTCCTCTCCGGAATCTATTTCCTAATTCGGCCCTCCTATGTCTAGCTGAAAATACGTATACTAGTGGTTTGGCTGCTGAACCCTAGATCGGGAGTTGCGCGATTTGAATGCTAATCGGGATCATTGTTATCTTGTTTTTTTGTGCTACTATACACTTTACGTTCGCGGCGTCTCTCTCCATCCAGGAGTGTAAATAAATACTTGCAAAACGTTATAGGACAACATGATAAAAGTACTAGTGAGGTTACCGATGGGCTAGCTAGTCTGTGGCAAGCTTCAGGAATGATGATCCATCTTGCTTTGCCAATTCATTGCATTGGAACAAACTTCAACCCTTTACCTTAAATTTCTTGTCAAGTTTTCTAAAAAAGTAATTGTATACACGTACCTGAGTAATAAAAGGCACCCAGTGCAATACCCAAGCCACCTCCTGTCACAAAGCTATTGATCTCGAAGTCCCCATAGAAGGCCGCCAGGGAAAGAAATACGACTTCTGCCATAGCTCTGCCTGACTCGAAAGCAATAACCCCTACAAGCCGCGCACCAGACGAATTGAAGACAACAGTGATCACAATACCCACGGCATACAAGCAAAACAGCAACGCGATTTTACCATTGTATGATACTTTATGGTAAATCCATGGAAAAAATAATTTTACGATTACATGTGCACATCCTGCCGTCACTATTGCTGCCTTCATTGTTGCAGGACTTCCAGCGAAAATGTCCACCGACGCTGCGGTGATCACCTCGCCAAGGAAAACCATGAAGTATCCAAGAATGAAGAAACAAGCAATGTTACGAAAGCGCTCGCTTATTTTAACTTGTTCCATGTCAGTTTCTTTCCTTGGAGGCTGCTTTGAGGTAAGGGATAAATAAGAGATATATAATGCTTAACGTAGTATATTGCCCTACTGCGGTTAATTTGCGAAAACAGAAGTCAAAACAACATGCTTGAGTAGCGAAGTGGAACAAGTTTGCTTAATTTTTGACATATCATTCTACACTGATGTCAAAAAAAGCCTCTTAGCTTCTTACGTATTTAAAGGGCTCTTAGCTTTTTACGTAATTATAAAACTTTCAATCATGAAAGTGTAATTTCTACCTCAAAATTTTAAAAACAAAACATAAAATGTAAATAGCTAGAATGATGATAATAACTGTCTTTATTTATTTGAGCACAATTTGGATGTTTAAAAATTTAGATCCCCTAATAGTTTCCCATCTTCATTGCAATTAGACTAAAACTAGCAATTGGGATTTTTTTTATCATTGCAAAGCAAAAGTTCTTTTATTGTCACTATTAGTGTGACCGTACTCAAATTACAAAATTGAACTGTTAAATGGCGAATCGCTTCAGTAACGATCAACAAGCATAGCGGTAGGTCCGCTGGGCGTACAAAGGGCGTCTTATGAGGAATTTCAAGAAGAAAAGTTGTCGAGCCAAGAGCCCAGTTTTGAGTAGTGTATGTCATGATCATTTCCAGCGATAGAATCCAGTATAGAACAATGATTGTCGTCAGATGTGCCAGTGGCATAGCGGTGGCGGTACTCGCCTATCAAGCTGATAGGCATGGGTTCGAATCCGTCCGAGTTTTTTCTTTTTTTTCGGAAGGAGAAGAGCTTTCTTGACATTTATTGGTTCGTTAGTTTTTCATTGTTATTTTTTGGCTTTCTTGTCATTTTTGTAAGTTTTTTTAGTTTGCCATTGTTATTGTTTTTGTTGTTTTTACTAGTGTGTTTTTTTGTGTGTCCTTTCTTTTCAGGGTGGGGGGAGGGGGGTGGTGGTGAGGGTGTCTTTTACGGTCACAAAAAATGTTGTCGCCAAATAAAGAAACAAACTAAAGGACACCAATGAGTGCCATGCATTGTTAAGATAAAATTCAAAGACAAAAAAACTGACAGAAAAATTCAATTCGTTATCGGTCCCCTCCTCCACAGCCGTCAAAAACTTTCAGAAGTAGCGTTTTGTTGGTTAATCACGACCACTACATGATTTGCGTTTACTGATAGGACTTCTGGTAAGTCAGTTTCACCGGAGATTTTTGCCGTTTATTCCCACCCTCCCTCCCCCCCCCCCTTCCCTCTCCACCCTTTCATTAATTTTCCTTTAGACATGACCCGTATGTACCAATACCCTGATTAACATATTACTCTTAAATTGTTTTCAAAGCGTGCACGTTTTTTCATGTCAAATGACGTATCTGCCAGCGACTGGTTGATGCTTCTCATCCATATTCACGACAAAGTTGGAATCTACCTCAAACAAAACTGGTTGCGGTGGCGTGAAGATGTGGAGGGAGACGAAGATAAAGACGGCGATAAAGAGCAAGAAAACATTTCCTGGAATTCTTAATCACTGACGTAAAGACGGATGGTAAGTTTTCTTTCGGTGCTTTCAGCGTCTCAGTAAATTTTATTTTGTGCGCATTTCGTTCACGTCTGCTAGAGTTCATTTTGCACGTCGCCCAGTGCAACGACAATTTACATTTATGTTATTCTCAGAATGCTTCGTTAAGAATTATGAGCCCACTAAATGTCTAGCGAAGCGCTTTGGAAGTTCAGTTTCAAAAAACCGACCGAGTACACTTAAATTTTGAACAGTTTGGTAAAATTGAAACCTTCGAGTCTTACCACGTGGCGAAGAAATTTCGCGGCGGCTTTACATTTACTTCGCCGCGTCACATGCTTGAAACATTTATTGGTAATTTGCAAAGAAAATAAAGTAAACTTTCGACTGTTAGATTTGCTGAACAAATTGCTGCCAAATCTTTTACTGTTCAGTTTGAGTAGTTTTTAAAAGACTTTGCCACGTTGGCCGAGAATTAATTCATTACACTGACTTTATTATTGCTTTGTATATAATAATGTGTTCTTATAGTCTTTGAGTAAGTACTGTTTTATAATTGGCAGCATTTTGTGGCTTGTCTAACCAGTTTTTGTTTTCCCTACTTTTCTTGTAGAAATGACGAATGAGGAGAAGCGATTAAACAATGAGGCGGATGAAAGACAAAGCATTAGTGGATAGAGTTCTGCAGAAGGCTACTTCAAAGATAAGAACGTTATGTATATTATTCGCTTTTCTGGTAAAAATGGTGCTATGTACTAAAATTTTAACTGGCGGAATTTTCTAAGAGCATACTATTCCTGTAAATGAATTCAATTTGAATAAATAGTGTGAATGTAAATTCATTCAGAGTATGTGTATTTTCGGAGAAAACGTTTGTATTAAAAAAATATTATGAAAAACATCGCAAAATGAATTTCAAAAGGGCACCATTTTTACTGAGTTGATAAGGGTAAAACTATATGGATTGTTTTCAAAGACGATTTCCACACAAATAATACTAATACAGTCAACTCTTAGTCGATTGTCCGCGTACAAGAAATCGGAGGGCCAATTGGCTGTACTCCTCGGGAACAAATTTTAAAATCGTTTGTTGGGAGTTGGATTTTTAAGCGTTTGACAAGATGGGGTAGGGGGTTTTGGAACTCTTTCCGGAAAGGAAGCCAAATTTTCCAAATAGGCTACTTGAAAGATGTTGTCTTGGGTTTGAGTTGACTGTATGCTGAGTTTATTTTTCAATCCTTTAATTCTCAAGAATAAACCAGTTTTAATTTCTCCTTAAAATATTGGTGTTCGTTGTCACATAGCAAAGATATTGTCTTGATATTCTTCCAAATTCTCTGAACTAGCCTCTGGAAAAATACTGAAATTCAGTTAGGAGAATTAGCAAGTCATCAACTAGCAATACTGATAACCACAAAATATTGTCTTGATGTACCGCAAAATTCTCAAAACAAGCTTTTTTTACAATTACAATTTGAGTGTTTGACTCGAAGGGTCATTATATATTTGAACGTAATGAAAACGAATTTCGTTGTTTATGTGGAAATCGTCTCTTTAAACCTTGTATTTTAAGGTGGCACTGTAAGTAAGATGACATGCGCATGTAAGCGATTAGGAAAATGTGCGGAAAATCTCTCACGTTTGATCTTGATCATGAAAACTTATGGGAATATTTATTGTTTTTTTGATCAAAAGTTTATAAAAGCTTCGTTTCAATTGACACTTTTTTCAACATTAGCCTGCATAAGAATTTGCACTGAAAACTAAATTGGTTTACAAACTGCGCGAAACAAATACTGAAAATATTGATATTTCGTTAGTATTCTAAAATTTATTTTACCTTTTCTCTACAACATTTCATTGATAACTTATGGCGTTTTCTACCATTCATAAACTCTAACTGAAAAGTACCAAGTTTTTATATTTCTCAAATTTAATGGAACAGTATTTTGCCACCAAAATTCAATTTTACAATTAAATTTTCAAATATTATAACTGATCATTTTGTGTGTTTGTCGCAATGACATCTAAAATTAAAGTTTTGCTGTTTTGTTTGCGCGTATATGATCAAGAAACATCAATGTTTGCAACACCACATATATAAGCTCGAACTTTTTAACAATTGTAGGGGCAGTTTGACTGATATTTTTTATATTTTTTCAATAACAAAGCAATATTTTTCTTCGGGAAAATGGCGGTTTTAAATCTTGCGCTTTGGCGAAATTACAATATTCTTGCTCATATTTTGCAAAAAAACATTTAAAAGCCATGATGCAAACAAAACTTGACAACAAGATAGTGTCCTTTGACTTCTTTAATTCATTTTTCTGCCAACTATTAGTCATCTGTATTTCAAACAGTGCCACCTTAAAATATGATGTATCTCGTACGCTTGTTATTGACAAGAGAACATAACACGTGAAGGGTCTAATCTGAAACAAGTCAAACAAAAGTTAGATTTGCAGTAGACAAGGATTTTCCTAAGATGATTGGATTATTTTTCATACCAGATTTAATTTTCGGGGATAGGTTTTCATGTTTTTTTTTTTTTTTTTCAGTTTAGTTATTTAGATTGATGTAAGACAGGTAAGACCCCCTCAAATGTATATGTTCTCTTGGCCTGTTTTATGACTTTATAAAACCATTGTCTGGTTGAAGTTGTGTTAAGTCAGTCACACGGCCAATTCATTGCAAATTTGAGAAAAGTCAATACAAGTTGTGGACCACAAAAACGTAACTTTTTAACGGATAATGTTTCTTCTAATTTTTTTCACAAAAACTTAACCATGAACTACGATTACATGTGTAAAAATCAGAACTGTTTGTTTAATTTCAGACAAAAGTTCTTTTGTTTTCGTCGTAGGCAAATCAGTTGAACTTTCACAGCAATTTCATTAATTGTTTACTGTTAAAGCCAAAGTGCGATGATACGTGAATGAGCAACATTGATGTCTTGGTTACTTTCATCTTCATCGAAGAGTCGCCCACAAGTCAATAATTTGCCAGTTTTCCTTTACAAAACTGAAGAGCTTTCAAATTTCTATTCGATCTGGGTCAACAAACTTAAAACTGTCGGACTGCAGACATCACACTCGCTACTAAAAGTCATCCATTTTTCATTCAAATTTCCACTTTAAAATTGTTGTTTTGTTTTTGTTCTCTGGTTTTTTAAAAAAAAAACGATAATTTTTTCCTTTGGTGAAAGACAAAAGTGTGCCAATGGCAAACAATTTATTCAATTGCGTTTACGCTTTAAATATAGTTGTACACGAACTTCGGTTCAAATGTACACTTTTAATGAAAGCATTTTTTCCAAACATCCTTTAAAACATGCGCACAAAAATAATTTGTGAAATATTTCTTCAATCAAATTTTGTGTTTTTGAAACAAAATTTAGGAAAGAGACGTTTCAAAAATTCTAGCGTTTTTGTGGTCCGTTTCTGACATCTTCTAAAATTTTCAAATTGAAAACAACTTCAAATAATTTTATTGTTGTTTCGTCTTTAACCAGACTTTGGTTGTTACAACTATTATTCGTTATTGCAGTATTATTAAGTACAGTACTTGTTACAAAGGACAACAGAAAATTAAAATCATTCAATTGGTTTTGATTTGAGCAGCGTTGACCGTTATAAATTTACGAACTTGAACTATTCGACAGATTTACAAAATAATAAATGATTGTAAAATTGAATGAACCAAACAAAAAAGGAACAAAAGTTACGGCATTATTATCTTCGATCGTGCGGTTTAAACTTGGGATATATACAACAAATTTTCGTTTTATTTTCGCTTCCTATGCAACAAGTACTTAAAATGTTAACAGGGTGAAGTGGATAGCCAATAAACATTCTAAAATAAGTAAAAGACTTAAAAATTCTCGGTGAAGTTTTAATCTGCGCCAAATTTTTATGTTTATTTTGCTTTTCGTTCAATTTTTGAATAATTGTCAAAGTGGCAAAAATGGCTTTCCACTTTTCCTTGGTGACATTTATTGCTTTACACACCAACTCGTACAAGAAACTTTAAGATCATTATTTGTTTGGCGTTCGAATTTTTTTTGTTACTTGGGCCGCTTTACGAATCCAATTTCCAAAATTTCTGTACGAAATGGTGTGTAGATTTTTGGCGGGAAACTTTTCAAGTGTACCCCTGTCAAATTTTTCTTTGAAAAAGTTGCTAGGGGAAACGCTCTGCAAATTTGTTCAAATTTTCCCGCCAAAAGTCTTAGTATATAGAGGAATGAGAACTTGTGAACATTTTTTAATTAATTTTAAATGATTTTCTTTTAAGTAATGAGAAAGTTGTTAAGAGAATAAAAAAGAAGTTAGTGATATTTTTATTGTGTTTTTGAGTCATTGTTTTAATTTAATTAATAAAAGACAAAGAAAAGAGTCGAGTTTGAAAATATTTATTTTAATTGATAATATACAACAACTAATAGAAATACAATTAAAAAATACTTCTTGAAAATATTAAAAAACGGCGCAGGCGTATTTTGGGCTCCCGTATTTTTTAGTTTTTGGCGGGAAATCTAAAAATACATTTGACAAGAACTTGCAGAATAAAGTTTAATATTTTTTTTTTTAAAAAAAGGCGCATGCGTATTTTGAGCGCCCGTATTTTTTCTAAGTCTTTTGGCGGGAAAATTTAAAAATTTTGAACAGCGGTTACCTAGGACGAAAGCTTTTAGTTTCCAACAAGCATTGCACTGGTATTATCTAAATCTTTTGGCGGGTAAAATTAATTTGAAATAACTTCGTCAATTGGAAAATAAATGGCTTTGATCTTAAAACTGCAATATAATCATATGAAAAAGGTTGAGAATAACTCTGAGTATTTGCTTATGCTTGCCTGTCATTTTGAAATGACGAAAAATCGGTGAAAATATTAAGTATAGGAAAATTGCATCAGAACCTATCGCTTTACAAAGTGTATTTACTTTCTTGTGCAAGTTCCTGTGTGGTCTCTTGGTTTTCTCCTCTTAAAATCAATGTCTTGGGTTTGAAAGGCGTCCTGAAAAACAAAAATAATTTCAAATTAAACTTGTTGCCGTACTACACATTACAAAATATACACCGTAAATAAAATAGGTCATTACTATAACTGTTATTAGAAATGGTACGCAGTAAACGTTCTTCACAACAACAAACACAGATTTTCTTTATGGATCGGGCAAGAAGAGGAAAATGCGAGAAGACGAAACAAAAAACTCTCCAGAACTTGATATTTGTCGCTCTAATTTTACATACTTGGTGACATTTGTCATTTGTTTGCGCTCAAATGCAAATTAACGTCGACATAGTTCGAATGAAAAATTGCTTTGGTCAAAAAGCGGTATTTGAACTGCTTGTTTTGCCTCAAATTGTAACAAAATGTCAATGAATATACGCTTAAAAGGAACGGATAACTAAATGTGTGTATTCTACGCTACGGAGTATAAAATTCATCCAAAAAACAACTCGATTTAATTTCAGGCGCTGTCAAATCTCGAGCGTTTCGAATATGTTGATTATTTGTCACGTTGATGATAAAATTGGAATTACAAAAAAAAAAAGTCAATCAATTCAATTCCAAGCTGAAGGTTTAAAACAGAAAATTCCTAACATCACTCCCGTCCATTCAAAGCAATCATGAAGGTTTATTTCCCTCTGTTGTCTTAATATTTGGCAGTTTTGGGGGGTTATCAGTAGAGAACAAGACTTACAGTTACAGCTGGTTTCCATGTAATCACTAACTATCGGTCGAACACAGAACAATTGGGGAAAACTAAAATGGAGTCGAGCTTATATGATGTGCCATCTAGATATCAGTGAAAATATACGATCACTTCAGTATTTGCTGGCAATCTTTGCTGACGTCATTGTTTGCATTTTGCCTCATTAGCATACGACTGTGCGTAGCTATATATATAGAGAAGGCATCGTGCTATAAAAAAGTGACTTCAGATATTATTAGAAATTTTTGGCTCTTTGTTTGCAATATTCAAGGAGATAAAAGCTTTCAAAAACTGCGCCGCATACGAACATCGGCGGAGAAACTGGACACGGGGAGGCTCCGAAGATCCGAGTCTGAACAACGGGAATCAGCGAACAATGATATCCATGCCAGCGCCGGCACAGCGAGAACACAGAACTGACAAAGAAACACATCCCGAAATCGGTGTCGGCTCAGTCGTCGCAGTCGTGCAACCAAAACAACAATGAGCAGGGTCCGCACACCAAGAGAAAGACGGGAGAAGAAAAGGAACACACAAACAGGACCCCCCGAAGCGCACCCAGGGTCAGGGGACTGGTGTCCGTCGACAAACCATCAATCCATCAATCCTGAGAAATCACGCCCCCCGACATCCCCAAAATCGCCCAAAACAAACGAAAACAGAAAAGAGAACAAGCTGGACGAACGCAGCCAATGGTCAGTATCCAGCCCAACTTGGGTCAGTACACATCTCATCCGTGCAACAGTAATGGGAACAACCATCATGGTCACAGGTGCCGACAGAGCCGAAGAAGCAAAAAGGCGCACGCAGTGAAATCAGTCGTCAGCTCAATCGAAGATGGCGAAGAGAACAAGAAGAAAACATCTGAAACATCCAGAAATGCACCAGGGCACACACAACAGCCATGCAGACGGACACGCACCCCCACTGAGTGACAAGTGACTGTCCAGTGAACGTACGACCACGCCCAAGTCAAAGCAGAAGAAAAACCGCCCGAAAGCCTCAAGCCGAAGATAAGGGCCCAAATAACGTCGTGCGAGAAGGAAAAGAAGATGCCACGAAATCGACACAGAATGCACCATGCAGCACCACTGAAAGCAGGGAAAACGCAATCAAAGGCTGGAACCCACCCACGAGGAAAACAAAAACATGCAACCACAATTGGTGCACTGTGAGTAGCCGAATCAGCAAAAAGGATGCACACCCGAAGACAACACAAAACCTACTGGAAAACCCGGTCAAAGCGGAGAGCAGCCTAGGGCACCCAAATGAGTGCCAATGCCTGAAGGCAATGTCAAAATGCACGATGCGCAGACACAACAAACACCACCGGCAAATGCATGGCGCAGTGCCAAAGAACACCAAGAGATCTGCGGCCAAAAGCGAAGGGGCAACTCGCGACGACAAGTCAGCAACTGAAGTACACCTGCCGTCCAAGCCAACGTCGGAAGCTCCGTCGCCAAGTACAGAAGAACCGCAGAGACGAACTGATCAGTCGTCCACCGCCGGATCAGGGACACACACGCAGCACCCGTCGCAAGAAAAGGCCCGAACCAGGAGCGACACAACTGGCGTGAGAGACTCACAGTCGAAGATCATGCGAGGTCCGCGCGATCTCGGTGGGACTGGGAGAACCAGAATCCCAAGGCAAGGAGACTGTGCAAGGCACCCACTCATGCAACATCCTCGCTAACGGGAACCTGTCTCGACGTGTCTCTCAGCGGTGAACGGAACTCAGTCGACGTCATCCTGCCCATGCCCTGAGACTGACGTGCATGCCACAACAAGCACCTGAAGACGTGGACGACCGAGAGGAGAAATGAATATTCACTGTGCGCCGCGCAGCAGAACTCAAGTTCCACTCCAGACAAGAACCGCTCTATCTGCTCCCTCACAACATCGTCCAATGGCTGTCTCTGACCACCATATGCCAATATGTCACCTGCCGCCTGCGAACCCGCCCAGCCCTGAGATCGTTGCCAGCCGCGCGATCCGGTGTGATGGGTCAGCCTCGCACAGCCGACACATGCACAATGCACTCCCAAATAATGGAATCTCATCGTCACTCGGGTGAACTCTGCTCCTACCATGTAGCCTAGTGCGGAAGATTCCTGCCATCATAAGCCTCACGACGAATATGTCCCACAACGAGTGACGTCACTCAATATGGCGAGTATTGCGGTGCGTTCCGTTCGTGCTCCCAGAATCCCCGAATTGTGTCACCATGCATCTGCGTTGCAACGACATGTCCACAAGACGACAAAGTACGCACCACAGCAGCAAACAAGTTCAACACAGCAAGTCGCACAAAACAGCGAGATGGGAATGCGAGCCCGACTCAAGTACTGCCCTCGCATGGGCCCGAACTGTTGGGCCCCAACACAAGTACAGCAGACTGAATGACCGCGAACCCTGTCCCCCCCTCTCAATCCGGCCGAAGAGAGACACATCGACACACCGTAATGGGATCTCCGAACAAACGGGGAATGCATCGGAAGACCAGACAATGGGAACGAGCACAGACGTCACACCCCAGGGGGGAAAGAGAAGGAGACGACAACGGCACCACGGTCACGACGAGCAGGGAGGCGCAAAACAGAAAAGAGAGCGAGAAGGAAAATGAAGGCCGACGTAGGCACAGCCCCACACAACAGAGTAAAAGTCCGCAATGCGCACGGAAAACCAAAGACGCACTGAGAAGACTGCAATTCGCCGGCCGAGCGAAAGAGGAAAAAACCTGACAGAAGAAAAAAGGAGAAAAGCGGCGACTCATACGCAAATGTCACTCAGAGGAGGAAAACGTGACACCACATGAAATTCCACTAGGCAAAGAGCAAGAGGAAACAACGGAACGTAGAGAAGGTGCCACCAAAATAAGCAACTGATGTCTCTCATATTTGTGATTTGTACATAGTGACGTTACTGTTTGGCCCACACCGCCAAGCCAAAAGCGCCACAGTGCCGAAGTCCGAAAGACAAAACAAGGTCCGAAAACGCAAAAGAAAAATAAATAAACTTATTTGCAGCAAGCTGTGAGCAATTTTAAGTCCTGAAGGGATGTAATGACGAGAAAATTGACCGGCCAAAAAAACACCGACGCGAGTATTCTAAAACAAAAAAAAGGGAAGCAATGAAAAGCAATACTGAACTTTAAATTCTAGTAAAAAAAAGTGAACGAAAAAGAAAAACGTGCTCTCGACATGTAACTTTTCTGCTACTGACGAGAGAGTTAAATGTCAACAAGCGAGTTGTAACGCCGGGCACCTAAAATTAAGGGTCATAGGAAAGAAGTCGCTAAAATAATAACCAATGATTCACAGAGGAAACAAAAGAAGAAAGAGCCGCGGAAACACATCACAAATACTATGAAATGCTGACCATATTCACATCCTTGTCTAATGCACAGGTGTACACAGTAGCTAGCCGTTGTGCGAAGAGTTTTAGTCTCAAAGTTCTTACCGGAGCAAAGATATTGCATTTGCCTCCAGCCGGACGCCCCGGGGGGCACCCATAAATGGGCTAATGGGGATGTGCCGCTGGATGGGGTCGCATTTTCACGACTGGACTGACTATAATGGGGTCGTCATCAAGATATAGGGACTAGAATGGGGTCACACTTTCCGGGATGAGAGTACGAAAATCTGGCAAGTGTGAATGAACGGAAATACGCCGAAAAAAATGTACCGTATTATTGCTAATATGACAAACAGCTCCCAGAAAGGACTAAGTGGGTAAAAATATACCCAAAAGTGACTAAAATGGGGTCAAATTGGCAAAATAAGACTAAATGGGGTAGGGGTTCTGAGAGGCCAGCGGCACACCCACAAAAATTACCCAAGTACCCCCCCCCCCCGGGACTTGATCCGGGGTCTGGCGAACTAACCATAGGCCACCGCGCCCCCTAACGATCTGAAATGCGCTAAAACACTGGCGAAAAGGATAGATCTCTCAAAAACAAAGGGTTGAGCAAGTAACTCACAGATGAACTGTCAGTAAAAGTTTCTGAATAGTAAGTGAATGAATTACACCATCCGAAAATAAAAAAAATGGCAAAGCGCATCAGCGGGGTGTTCAGGTTAGGTGTATTTAAACATCTTATGACCAACTGCATAACAAGCGAAATAAACGTTAAAAGCCGACGTTTCGGCGTCACGTGACACCATCTCAAGGCAAAGTGAATAAATAATGCGATATCAGTCATAAACAAAACATAAAGTTCCAAGGGAACGAATTACTGTCAAAAGTGCATGTTCCCTATCAAATCAATAAGCTGCAAATATCCTTTCCTATGCGCAGGGTACTAAAACCAGTACACAGTAGAGCCTAACTTACAAAAAGAGGTTATGTATTTAAGAGCGGAATTCTCATCTTAGAATTTGCGGACAAAAAGGAAAATCGAATATTACGCCAAAAAGACCCTTTGGGTGAACTATTGAAAATATGTAAAACTTCCAGCGAGTTTTATTTTTTGAGAAAACGAGGAAAGTAATTCGAGCTCATGCTGTCTGAACGCCGAGGAAAACTAATAATTGACAGCAATTTCGTGGCATTTTCGATGCGCCGTTCTCAACTTCAGAAACTTGCCTTGAGTTCATTTTACATAGTATTTACCATCCCTAGTCTTCCTTTAAACAGAAAATCTTCCTAAATATGTAATTGTTGACAAATTTACCCCGTAAAAATTACATCGCAATTTAATTTACATACCGAATTTGACCTAACTTCAGAGGGCTAGAACACCAAGGGTATACGCTTCTATCGGTAAAACATGGTTCTTTGGAAAGCCCTATTCTTCCTCTATCATATCCAAAGCGTTAGTTTGGCCCGTGAAAAATGAGTGCGCAGCACGAAAAATAGACAGCATTTTTGACATGTTTCCGCCATAATTTCCTCTGCAGTCAACCGGGTAATGTCGAACTAAATTGTTAAAACGAATTAAATTTGTCTTATGCGTCGCCGTATCAGTTTCAATGAGTTTAATTTTTGCTACAAAACTCCAATATCTCAATTTTTAACAGAAAGGAACAGTTTTAATAAAAAATAAATAAACAACAAACAAGACATGCTCACCTTGCAATTGTGCCGCCGTTAATTTATGCGAGGGAAGAGAATTGTCGCGTATTTTTTTCATTTCCACTGAAGCGTTTCCTCCCACTTCTCAGTTTTTAAATAGAAGAATACCTTTTTACGATATACATCTATTTAGACGACATTCCTGACATTTACAAGAATCTTATCCACCAAAACGGCAAATTCTCTATTGCACTGTATGTGTTGTTTGACTTTACTCGTCACGCAAGAGAATTTATTGATATCATATTTCCAACACAAGTTGACGTGACGTAGGGACGGACCATTGAAATGACCGGTGGGGTGTTGACTTTTTCCAAAAAAACTGTTTCAAGAAAAAAGGGAAGTGACATAGTGCATAGTTAAAAAAAATAAGGTAAAGAAAGAACCAAAACGAGAAGTAGTTGTCATCTTTTAAAGGAGGAGTTTTATTTTTTAATTTTTAATTTTTTTTTTGAGGGGGGGGGGGGGTGGAGGGGTCGTATTAAACATTTGGATTTTGTGGGGGAACAGGGGAAGACGTTCTGATAAAGAAAGGGACAATATATTTAACAGGCATAATCAAATCCCTCCCCTTTAACCCCATCGGCAAACTAAACGGTCCCAGGAGCCCCCAAATGTCGCTGCAATGCTTGTGCCCTAGAATAAAATCCTCCAGACAAGTAGGCCAAAAATGTTTGCTCCCACCCTCCTCCAGCAAAGTACGGAACTTGATACAGTGTACGGGTTATTGGGCAATATATTTGCGTTGGCTCTTCGAGCTGGTGTCATTTAGATTTGCTACACCGCATTGAGTCCCAATAAGAACGAGAAAGCTGTCTGCGGTTGCAATCTTCTGTATCGGTTCTAGTCGCGGTGGTGTCTCGCAAAGTCAACCTTTCACGTAATATACGATCAGCCTTGCTTTCAGTTGTCTATATTTAATTGTACGTCCATTAGATAAATCTGTTGTTTTTCCGACTCAGGTTTTCTGCTGAATTTAGAATGAAAATATTCTTATGAACATTCTAATACTCGTTTATATCGTTTAACATTTCTGTTTAGTACGCAATGGGTATCTATTGATCATGTCAGTGCCGTAGCAAGGGTAAAATAAGGGAGGAGGGGCACGTGAGCGCCGGAGGCGCGAGCTGCTAGCGGTTCTGGGGGCATACCCCCCCCCCCCCCCCCCCGGCAGAAAATTTTGAAATCTAGAGGCTTGGAAATGGTATTTCCAGCATTTTCCAAGAGCTATTTGTGATTTACGCATATTTCGAATTCTTTACTTCCTACACTGTCTTAGCAAACCAATGCACATTGAAGAGAGTATAACACTATTAACGTCAATTACAAAATAGAAAACCGACTGTCTCTGTATCATGAAACCAGCAAATGTTTCACCTTTTAGAGTCATCATGGTAAGTTTGTAGTTATTTAAAAACTGTCTGAGTTGCCTAAGAACTTTTAATTAGCACGTATGTACGTTAAAAAATGAGAAGAAGTACAAATGTTATTGTTTCAAACCTCTCGGGAGATAAAATTTTATTTTTCAACATTTTATACAGGTCTGTTTTTACTTTTCGGGAAAAAAACTGGGGGGCACGTCCCCCTGGCCGGCCCCTCCCCTTGCTACGGCACTGCATGTACTGTTCATCGAACTATCGTGGGCATCGAACATTTTGGCTAGTGCAAATTTTTATCGTGTTATTGGATAGTAAAAGGTTTTGCCGTTTAGAGACGATCCGTTCCATTATTACAAATTCAACACAAAATTTTCTTCAAAATCTCAGCCCAGATTTTTAAAATTTTTAAAACGCACCACTAAAAAAAAATAAACCAATAACTACAAAAATCGAAAAGGAAAATCCAGTACCACATATACTTCACCCGTTTAGATATATTTCTATTTTTTACCGTATCTCAATTAAGCACCCCCGGCGAAGATGATTGGTGGACCCGGCGTTTATGAGCGGTCCGGGCCGAGCGTTATCGAAGGCATCTGACGAGACAAGGGACAAAAAGGCTTCTCCCCGAAACTTCCTGGGCATTATTTTCAAACGGAAAGATGCAACAGAAGAAAAAGCGGTTCTCACAAAGAGATAAAGGTTAGGAAATAAGCAAACGCCCGAACGTGATTCACGCCGTGCGACAGTGCCACCAAGCACCACGAACGCCCCCGGCGTTTATTAAAAAATAAGCAATTTTGACCCGGCTTTTATACGAGGCCGGCGTTTAATCGAGGTCCGGCGTTTAATCGAGAAAATACAGTAATTTAAACCATGCGGCGGCTGAAATTTTATCCGCCAAACGTAAACCGGACGACCATTGCTAATTTCTATTGCTTGTAGCTGACCAAGAACCCTGGTGAACACTTTGGGAGTAGCACGAAAAAATGCGATTAACGAGAATAAAGGCGAGCGGAAAAAGTTGCGAGGGTCTTCTGGAGGCGAAGTAGCGGAAAATTTATTCATTCTCCCTGTCTATCAGAACAACCCAAAACTCTTTCTTTTCTATTTATTTTTACACACAATTAAATTAATTTTTTTTACTTATTTATTTATTATATATTCATTTATTTATTTTTTGCGCTGCTCCAAAACTAATACCTGAACTATAAACCGACTGCCTGAAGCTATATCAGGCCCGCGAGATCAGGCTACGGCTTGTTTGGCGGACAAAATTTTACCAGGTCTGTAAGAAGAACAGTGGACGTCTATATCTATCACATATAGCAAATAGATTAATTTAATAATTTTCCGCTAAGTTGCACCTTTCATGACGCCTTAACTATAGTAAAAATAGCCCCCAGTATACATTGTGGTCACGCGGACGCAGAGTTTTACCTGTTTGTGACCTATTAGTGACCATTAGCTGGAAGGGGGGTAGTGGGCCTACTTGTCTGCAGGATTATATTCCAGGGCACAAGCATCATGACGTTCATTTTTGCCTAAAGATACAGGCCCGTAACGCAGTAAGATTTTTTCGCAAGAATTATTATAAATATCATAACTAAATTCATTTCTCTGTCAGTTGTTTTCTGTATTAAGCGACATTTGGGGGCTCCTGGGACCATTCAGTTTGAATGGGGTTGAGTGGGAGGGATTTGATTATCCTGTTGAATGTATCTCCCCTCTCTTTATCAGAACGTTTTTCCCCTGTTCACCCCACAAATCCAAAATTTCTAATACGAAACCTTCTCCCACCCCCAAACTCCTCCGCTAAAAGATGACAACTACTACTCGTTTTGGTTCTTTCTTTGCATTATTTGTTTTTTCAACAATGCACTATGTCACATTTTTTGAAAAGTTTTTTTTTTGGAAAAAGTCAACACCCCACCGGATATTTCAATGGTCCGTCCCTACGTCACGTCAATGTGTTGGAAAAAATAATAAATTCTCTTGTGACAGTATAGTCAAACAGCAATAGCACGATTGCCGTTTTGGTGAATAAGATTTTAAATGTCAGGAAGTCGTTAAATTGAGATGTATATCGTAAAAAGGGTACATTTAAAAATGAGAAGTGGAAGGAAACGCTCAGACAATCTCGTCCCTAGCATAAATTAACGGCGGCACAAGAAGGTGAGCATGTCTTGTTTGTTGCTTTATTTATTTTTTTTATTAAAACTGTTCCTTTCTGTTAAAAATTAATATGTATTTTGTAGCAAAAAATTAAACTCATTGAAACTGATAACGGCGAAGCAAAGACCAAATTAATCGTTTTAACAATTATTCGACATACCCGGGACGCAGAACGGAAATAGGCGAAAACATGTCAAAAATGCCTGTCTATTTTTCGTGCTAGCGCACTCACTTTTCACGGGCCAAACTAACGCTTTGGATATGATAAGAAGGAAGAATAGGGCTTTCCAAAGAACCCATGTTTTACCGATAGAAGCGTATACCCTTGGTGTTCTAGCCCTCTAAAGTTAGGTCAAACGGTATGTAAATTAAATGCGATCGATAGAATTTTTAACGGGGTAAAAATGTCAACAAACAATCAGGAAGATTTTCTGTTTAAAAGGAAGACCTAGGGATGGTTAAATACTCATGTAAAAATGAACAAGCAAGTTTCTGAAGTTGAGAACGAGCGCATCGAAAATGCCACGAAGTTGCTGTCAATTAATTAGTTTTCCTCGGCGCAGACAGATGAGCCGAATTAATCCCGTTTTCTCAAAAAATAAACGGACAATTCAAAAATAGTTCACCCAAAGGGTCTTTAGGCGTAATAAAAAAAATTGATTTTAACCTTTTTGTCCGAAAATTCTAAAAAGATAGAGAATTCCGTCTAAGCAGCCGGGAGAGGAAATTGCTCATGACTAGCCAAAGCTCGAACCCGAACCGCCGATCGGAGTAGGCGACTAAATAGGCACTGCACCATTGCCACTGGTCGACCACGATCTGAAATGCCCAAGTACTGCAAAAGGATGGAAATCCAAAAAAAAAATTGAAAGGCGAGAAGAAAAAGAGCACCGAAATGCCAATCCAGAAAGGGACAGAATGAAAAATACACGAATCCGAATGAGAAATGAAATGGAAGCGCATCAGCGGGGGGGCATTGTAGGCGAAAAGACTATGACAACAAAAACAAAGTCAAGAGCAAAAAAAACATGACCGACTGAATGCGAAAAGTGCAATGCCCATCAAATAGACAATATCAAGCTGAAATGGGAAGAAAAGAGAAGGCTCGCAAGATCTGCATGGAACAAACAATCACGCTCCGTGAGTAGAGCGTGGGAAAAGACAGCAATTCTCGATCGCAGTCGTTCTCGTCCCGCGGCAACCAACAAAGCAGTGCAACTGCAAGGAAAAACAGTCATCCACACGTTTGGCGGGAAAAAGTGTTCGTGTCCACTATGTAGGGCGCAGGACCCGCAAAAATCATTAGCAAATTCTGTGGAGTGGCAAAGCAATCACTACAGAAATCGACCCAAAATAAAGGAACCCAGGGAGATGGAAACATCATGATGTCCACGAGAGATGACCGGTCGGAGACAAGCCCAAAGTAACGAAGAAATGGATGCAAGCAGCAGCAAGCGCACAAAAAATGAAAAGCCTAGTGAAATCGAACTGTCCCACAGAAGAAACGAAAAAACGCACAAGAAGGCAGAGAGAAAAAGGAAAAACAAACATGCGCAGAGAAGGAAAAGCCAGAGAAAAGAGACACAAGAGTCCCGGAATCAACTCGAAACATCGGCGGAGAAAACTGGACACAAAAGAGGGAGGCGAAGACCTCCGAGTCGAACAACAAGGTGCAAAAGCGGAATCAAATGATAATTCGCAGTAGGCACGGATGGAGAGAGAACAAACCGGAAACGACAAGAACTCGAGAAAAAAACCAGAAACGTCGCAGTCGTCGCAGTTGGAACAAAAAATACAACATAATGATAAGGGTCCTGGGACCAAGGCCACGAAAATGGCGGACCACTGACAGCGAAACCGACGAACCCGGAAGAGACCGTGCATCGATCACGAACATTGTCTCAATGGGTGCTCGAACCACCAATGCGAACAGAACAACAGCGCGCGAAAAACCTAAAGCCGAAAACACTCTGCAGCGAGTTCGATCTCGGTGTTGGACTGGGCCAACCAGAAGTCGAATCGATGGGGAGACGACGGAAACAAATCGTGCACGAAAGCATGTTGGGCGGATCGCACGGAAAAAATCACACGCTCAATCGAAAAATAGTGAGCACACAGCTGGGAAATGGTGAGCAGCCATCAGCAAGTAAACACAGTAAGAAAACGCACGCCAGAAACAAACAAGAGCGAGTACCGAAGCGGCAGAAAGAAAGAAAAGTAGTGGAAATGAAAAGCCTGACAGAGGGAGAATCGCCAACGTCGCAAAAATGAAGAAAAAAAAGTCTCAGTCTCTACGCGCACGGATCAAATACCTCAATGAGTGGGAAAAAAAACAGTCACGAGATGACTGAATCCTGGCTGTGTGACGACACATGTGACGGAAAACGCCCAAAAAAAAAGAAAAACTCAAACAGAAGCGTGGGGCGCGATTGGCACCAAACTCCGATATCCTCGCTATCACCCGAGCAACAAGAGTAGAGGGGACGAAAACCGGACACAAGGAAAAACAAAGCGGCCTCGATGTGAGCAACCGTACGGACATACCCGACACACAAAACAAGATGGGGCAGACGAACTCTACTCTGGCGACGACTCGATGCAGTCCGAAAGAAGAAGATGACGCTTGGTCTCCCCACTACATGGAGCAACTGGGCAAAAACGACTCGATCGAACGAAAAAACAGTCAAAAGTCACCCTCGGGCAATATCTCACTGTTGAGAATCAAAACAACGAACCGAAGTGGAGCGGCAGTGGTGGAAAAACCCGCCGCCGAAGCTCGGTCATGAAAATCCACCACAGCAACCCATTGTGAAAGGAAATAGTGGCAGGACCGCACAGAGCAGACAGTGTCAGAGTCGACACCTGGAACCCGACTTCGGGATGGAGGAGCAGTCAAGACCAGGACATCAATCATCAGGGAGACGAAAGCAACAAAAGAGAAGACAATGGCACGAACAGACGAGAAGAGAAAAAAAAAACAGCAAGCACATCTCAGATCAAAAAAAGAAAAAGAGAGAGAGAGAGAGAGAGAGAGAGAGAGAGAGAGAGAGGGAGAGGGAGAGAGAGAGAGAGAGAGAGAGAGAGAGAGAGAGAGAGAGAGAGAGAGAGAGAGAGAGAGAGAGAGAGAGAGAGAGAGAGAGTAGAGAGAGAGAGAGAAGAGTAGAAAGTCTAAAGAAGCAGTCACAACAAACGGTGGCACAAAAAAAACAATCAAAAAGCAACAGAAAATGAACCAAAGAAGACAAAGAAGAAAAAAAAAGACACAACAAAAGTGCGTGAACGCGACAGGAGAAAAGTCAGCCCCCAAGAGCTCTCCGTTTGGGTGGGAGCAAGTCAAAATACATGGCCAGTGTCACTGTGATCGGAAAAGATCACTGTCCCATCAAAACATCAGAATCGAATGATCATGAAGCCAAAACGATAGGGGAAAGAAAGTGTAATGATCAAAATGCCGATAGGGGAGCCCCACACTCAATCCAACAGAAATAATGACAAAATGAGTGAAGAGTACAAGCGATCAGTGTACCCAAAATGCAACCAAGAAAAAGTCGGCAGCAGCCAGAAAGAACGTCAACATGAAGGTCCCAGTACAAGGACATGGAAGGTAATCCCAAAGTTCAGCACTCCCAATCCAAGCACTGGAGGAGGAGCAGGCGAGTAGTTCGCATGCAGTAGCATTTCCCACGTTTGACAAATAAAGACATCCTATGTTGGCGCCCAGCCCAAGGCAACTGGAGCGCCGTGCAGAGTCCCAACAGGTACACAAAGTGATATCATCGGCAATCGAGATCCGTGGAACAACAGCTAACGTTCACCATCAGAGAGAAAAAAGTGGCCCAAGGACACCCTGGCACTCCTCTGAAAAACATAATCAGTATCTTCCATCCACAACGACCCTGTTGCGGTGCCAAGGAAGCAGATCCAATGATGAAATGGAAACATAGTAGCAACTTCGCAGACAATTGTGAGAGACAGTGTCAAAAGCACAAAGTCAAATGACAGAACCGAACAAAGTCACATCATCATCAGCCACCGAGCCAAATGTTGACACAAAGCGCCATGTGGTATGCAATGTAAAGCAAACGATCCAAAATACAGACAGCCGAACGTCCAGTTGAGACAGCCCCAAACAATCCAGAAAGTGTGAGGGAAGGTCAAGCGGCACACGAAGACAGTGGAGACAGAATGGGAAGTGGAGCTCAGGAAGAGGAACGACGCGGAACGACGCGTGAACCCGATCAACAATCCGGTAGGTTTCCCGGCTCGAACACCAAGGTCCTTTCCAGGGTTCACCACGAAGGCCAAAACTCCGCCAGAGAAAGGATCAAGAGCAGGAGAAAGCGAAAAAAGAAGGCAGAGAAAAACGAAAGGAAAAGGAGCAGAAAAAACGAACAGGTCAGCCAAGAAGTCCCAATTGCCTAGCGCAGCGCAAACGAAATATGTACAGCCCAAGAAAAAAAGGCTTCAGCAAAGGTAGAACAATTTTCGGATGGCAAAAGCGCTAATGAGCCTAACATTCTTTGTAGTTTTCCAGCGAACTTGCGTAGCAGTAAAAGCATTTTATACAACGTGCTCAAATTTATAGCGAAACTTAATCATACCGTATTCTTTCAGTATCCAGAGTTGATTTTTTTTGTGGCTCGATCAGAAAGTGCGGTACTATTGCAAATAAGGCAAATATTGTAAACAGAGAGTTCCCTATTAACACCCCATACTTTACGCCTTTCAGGGCCGTAGCCAGACTTAAGGCATAGACGAGGCAAGATCTTGCTAGGGGGATCTGGGATTATGCCCACAGAAAATTTTAAAATCTAAAAGCTCTGATACGGCTTTTTTCAACATTTTTACAAGGTATTTCTTAAGAAAAATCAATCTTGTTCAACTGAGGATTATTTTCCCAACTAAACGTATTTTGTTTTTCATTTTGCGTTAAAATCTAGAAGAGACAAGTGTTTCGTCTTGCCTCTTGCTAGTTACGGCCCTGCCTTTCAGGCGCGAAATGTATGAAAATGTGTGGTTTGCAGTCATGGCACGTTGTGATATCAAGGGTCCCGCAAACTAAACCTGCTTGGAAATCTCATGAAACCAAAATATACTATTGCTGGTTTTCACTGTCACGCAATCAAAAAATAAATTCGAAACCATTCAACTACAGAAGCTACGAATTTCAAATATTATAGACGATAAATAGATAAACAATTTCTCCAAGTTTCAGGTCTGTGCGGTGTACCGTTCGCGAGTTATTTGCCGAACCTTTCCACGCAAATTTATAAAGCTTAGTATGGAGATGCCATAACTGTGTCCTTCCAAGGGACACAAATATGGCCGCCGTGATGTCAGAGAAACAATCTAGAACTCAATTCTGTTTACAACAGCGGCAATCTTTGGCTCTTGAGCTAGTACAGTTTCACATAAACACCACTTAGTATATCTGAAATGTTCGATCTGCTGAAAATTAAAAGGAAAGGCCTTTTTCAAACATAACAGCTTTGTCACGGCACTCAGCTTGATGTCACATACGACGGAGAACTCAAATATTCAAAATACTTTGTTTAAAAAACGAATGACACTATCGATCTGGAAATTTGCAAAAATATGTATTTTCAGTTTATCTTACGTCTAATGACAACGAAAATTTAGTAGGCCTAGTGAATTTTGATTTAAGAATTTTATGACGTAACATGAAAACCAAGAATTGACAAAAATATGACATTACTTGCTAACGTTTTAACGGAATCAACAGAGTACTCGCAGCAAAATAAAATCATATTTACGAATCAGACACGTTCGTAGAAAATACGAGGGTTGCTTGCCAGCTGTTTACGCTTTGATGATTGACTCGACAACTGGACGTAAAAATGGCCAGGCCTGGCCTCTTTTCAATGTCTACCAAACTTCTTTTTTAAGGCATTGCAACCAATGAATTTGTCAAGAAATGTTTAACGTCACAAAGTGAAAAAGGATTGAACGGAAATATTTGCCTTTTACCGTTAGATATCACGAGTTACTAAATTTATCCTCCTCTGACATATAATGGGTAGTTTTCACACTATCACTAGAAGTGTTTTACGTAATGTTCAATAAATGAGCAGCAGTGTTTTATCAAGTTTAAAACACGAGGCGCAGCCGAGTGTTTTAGACTTGATAAAACACGAACTGCGAATTTATTGAACGGCTTAAAAATCTTCTGATGTAGATCAACTCATTTTTGCACTATTATTTAGATTTGGGGTTATTTTGGCCTAGAAAATTGGACGTAAAGTTTAGCCGTGTCTCAGTTATCAGATATAGACACTCGTTAAACATTTATTTCTTTTGTATTTTCTTTATATGAATTTTTAATGAGTTTTTTAACATTCCTTTAACTTACAACGATGAATTTAATTGCAAGCATTGCGTTACTGAAATAAAGCAAGGTTGGCGCAGCTTTATCGCTACGGGAAAAGAAAAATAGCTCAATTATCATTTGTCTTTATATCCTGTTATATTCATTGTGATTTGAACGTTTATTTTCAAAATGTTTCTCAGGCGCGTAGGAGGGGGGTTCGAGGGGTTCGAACGAACCCCCTTTGGAGGTCAATAATGGAGGACCGAAAACACAAACTGTTGATTTTCAGCTTTTAGCAAATAGTGGGGGAATGGAAAACAAACTTTGAGAGTTGCAGCTTTTAAATTACCCTGCACGAAAACGCTAAAAGTATCGGGAAAGTATTAAATTGTTAGGAGAATGGATCTTAGTGCCCTAGTATTATATGTAGTCAAAATAATCCCATTGCTGAAAAAGTATTTCCTTAAAGTGCTACTACGATCAAATTTTCGATTTCCATATTTTTACATTTTCGTGTACAATAAGACTTTCTTACTCACCTTGCCAAATTTCAATCCATTACGAACATCAGAAGTCGTTGTATTATAACATTTATTCCAGAGAATTTACGGCCGCCATTAATCAACCTTGTTCCAAGGCTTGGTTGCGAATATGGAGAAAATGACGTCAAAGGATAAAATACCTCACGGGTTGAAATTAGAATAACAATCAGCATAGAAAATTGCACGAAAAACAAGCCAAAAGTTTTTGTTGCTTTTCGCGTGATTTTCAATACATATTGTTATTATAATTTCAACCCGTGAGGTATTTTAGCCTTTGACGTCATTTTCTCCCTATTCGCAACCAAGCCTTGGAACAAGGTTGTTTAATGGCGGCCATAAAATATCGGAAATAAACGTTAAAACAAAACGACTTCTGATGTTCGTAATGGATTGCCGAAAATTTGCAAGGTGAGTAAGAAAGTCTTATTGTACACGAAAATGTAAAAATATGGAAATCGAAAATTTGATCGTAGTAGCACTTTAACAGGCGTCCGGGATTTGATAAATGGAGTATCAATAAACAAAATGCGGGGATTACAATTTCGGGGGACCCAGGTGATACGTGCATTCATAGTTAGTACTAACTATGGTGTATTTAGTGCATATTGACGATTTGACGCCGCTTTTAGTACATTGAAGGTGGAGCCGGGGTGGGGGCTTAACCTTTGCAGCACACATCAAGCTTTTGTAAAACGTTTAGTGTACTAAGCCGGTATGTATGTATGAATGTATCAAGTTAACAAAACGCCGGAAATATTGTTGTTATGACTAAAAATACCTGTTATTTTACACTCCATCGAGTTTGAAATATTGACGTACACAATGCTGAAAATAGCATTTCCGGGCCTCTAGATTCAAAATATTCTGGGGGGACATGCCCCCAGATCCCCCTAGAGGTTCGCGCCTTCGGCGCTCGTATTAAATAACCCCCTTAATAAATATTCCTGTCAATACGAACACCCTTACAAAAACTTCAGCTACGCGCCTGTTTCTAAGGTTTAAACAATGGAGTGCCCAGCTGCATAAATTTTCGTACAACTAAGGATAGGTGTAGGCCTCATTGACATTTAACATCAAAGATAATTGTTACAAATCTTGGGTGATTTTTGAAGTTCTTTGCAAAGGCTGATGAATGTCGTGTTTTTAGTTCACACAGTTTCTGTGCCTTTTTGTCCCCAAGCAGAAAAATAAGCCCTTGACTATCAAAAAACATGCCATTTTGTACAGAAAAAATAATCACCCTACTATACTTGGGACAGAAGTATTTCACACCCCTCTACCCCTATCGACCTTACTCTATTACCAAAAAGGGTGTACAACCTGAATGTTCGTTCAAGAGCAAAACTGGAAAATTCAAATTTTCGGATAATTATAGGGCAGAAGAAAAAGGTCATCCATGCTGCCGCGGTAAAAGCAGTTTTTTTTCTTAACCCTGAGAGAAGTGATTCTGAGGCCCGCTTCGAAAATATGTAATTTCAAAAACGTTAAAAATTTAGTGACTTCTCCCAAGGTTTAACTGTGTAAATTTCGACGGTAGCGACTCGCGTTTAACAATGTTGACGTTTGCAAGGCAACATTTTTTATTTTTTTTAGGTAAAATTGTTTGTTTAGTCAAGTTTATTTAATGATAATAGAATGAAAATAATTTTCTCGTTATTAATTGCCTCAGGATTGTAATTGTAATTCATTTCTCCATAAGGAACTTAAATTTTACCGTTTTTTCCCGAAGGCCCAAAAACTACCGGTATGAATAGGAATTAAGCTTCGTTCAGCGTCGACTTTGTGACGTCACACATACACAGACAAGAACATATGTATTGTCCCTTGTTTTAGATCTATCTCTGTGAATCACGAAGAAACTTTAGGAGTTACAAATTTCATTCGATGCACGTCTTTCAAGTACTGAGAGAAATGATTCCAAACTTGCTCTGATCACGAAAGAAATTTGTTGTGGATTCGACAAGTGAATTTGGGGATACCAACAGCGCTAGTGATCGAATGGAAACCAGCTTCTCTAAAGTGCTAAAAGGTGGACCTAATAAATATACTAACCTGTGTCCATCTTGCCTACAAACTTCAATTGTCCATTCATCCAACACTGTTCACACTCTATGCACATCGCTCGCCTAGAAAAGAGAGATAAGCTGAACATTAATAATCTATAGCTTAAAATTAAACTGAAAACTTTTATTTGACCTTGGAATGATCAGTGATCTAATATATTTTTGCCAAAAAAAATGGTGATCCACGATAGAATTCTCCCATCCATGCGGTTCCACTGAATATGTAGGTCAACGGTTAGGAGAATTTAGGACTTCCAGGTGTTCAGGAAAGGTATTTGTGTCCACTGTTGGTACATGCTTTTTTGAAGTTGACAATTTGGATCGTTAAGTAGAGGCAAAACGTCTTTTAGAATTTTGTTAATTTTTTTTTCTGTTATATCAGTTATGGTTTAACCGTTGTTATAGTAATAAATTCCCACTGGGAGCACCCACTCCCAAACGCCCCAGGTTGGGATAAGATATGGGAAGAGGCGAGCCCAGAGGCGGAAAGGAGCGGGAGCTAAAACACAAAGGTAGGCCATCGCTGTGGGGAGGAGGGTGGGGCGACGATCTGATGTCCTGCGTCCGTTTAAGCGAAGAGAGGGGAAAACATGATAAAACAGGCCTATTTTTACTAATTTAGCCAAACATTATGCACAGTAGACTCCCTAGAGTATATACAGAAGCAGGGAAGTAAAATGATATCCCAAAAGAAATAGGGGCGTTTGTGTTTGAGGGCTCCCAGTGAGAATAGTTGAAAGATAAACGTTTTGTCGCGTTTACCGTCCGCCTCATGAGGTAGAGTAGAGACCTGCCAGTTAAAAGGCTAAGCCTTTGTATTAATTTAAGATTATTTAGACCGCCAAATGTTAGTTCACATAATGGAGTGTACTGTGGACGCACACGTGCAAGTTGGTATCGTAAAGAAAGAGGGGGGGGGGGGGGGTACCTCGTACCTCATCTAACGTCTGTCAGTTTTATCAGTTACAATTTTGGTCATTTTCCAGTTAAAGTCCAGAAAAGCTTTAGGAAAGCTGCATTATCTCTAAGTACAGTAGCACTTAAGGTTCTGCTAGGTCACTCATTAAATATTATGGTCATCATGCTGGTGTATCAATCATCATTTTGCTTTATAATAGTGCACGACAAAACAGCTTAAGCACCCCCTGGATGTTTTTTTTTTTGCAGATTTGAAGATAATTCGCTTTGGACAGACCATTAGAAATAACCGGTGGGGGGTGACTTTTCCCAAAAAAATTCCTGCAAGGGAAATTTGACTAAAACAAATTTCTGCAAGCGGTTGACCCTTAAAAAGATATTCGTGTAACGGAGAAAAAAATTCTTGCGGACAATTAGGACTAAAAAAAATTCCTGCACCAAAACTTCCCCCCTGCAGTAATTTCTAATGCTCCGTCCCTAATATGATGAAATCTTTCAGTACCCGTTCATTCCTCTCTTGCGAAAATTTTTATATTTCAACTATGTGTCCACGATTATTGACATTGTCATGACAACCGCAAAATTACATGCAAGTTTAAAATGATAAAATAAAACAACGCTGTCGAAAAAATTTGGGCAAACATAAATGTCAAAACACAGAATCGTGGACATAATTATGGTGAACAGCTACGGAATGTTTTAACATCCTGGAGTTGAGCCCTTTTCAAAATCATAGGGGACGACATCACCCCCTCCCCCCTTTTGCAACCCCTGTACCGCCTGTAGTGAAAACAAAACTGACTGATTGGAACTTAAACATGTAGTGAAATGAATAATAAAACTGCTAAGTAATCCGCGGAAATATATAAATAAATTAGTACCCATTTTAATAACGTTAACTCACTCACCTGTCTAGAAACACTATTCACTTGGGCCAGGCTTTCCATGTTCCAAAATTGCTTTCTTCTTTGATCAATCATTCTGCCATTACAATTGTCCTGGATACAGATAAAGAAAATAAGTTGAACAACTTTTAACTCAATTTATAATATTAGTTACACACTGTTTAAAAGATTTCGATAGGCGTGCTTCAGTCCCTTCAGTAGATGTGTTTATTTTTCCGCGAGGAAACCTTCTCTGTCTCCTAAATAAAAAAGTTGTGTGTACATGTAAGAACAACAAGAAAACACTGACGCACGCGCACGGTACGTCTTCTTGGTCCTGGGACACTGAACTCAAAAGCCGTCGGCAGATCGTTGGTTCGTTCAATTATCACATTGTACAGCTTCGACGTTTAAAGTAACAAACCCCAGACTAAAATTAAACTACAACTAAACCAATATTTACACTTAGACACTCAGTACACTAGCGATATAAAACGGCAAAATAATCTAGACTTACCGAGAATATTGATAGAACCCTTTGATGTTTCTCCGACCTTTCTCAACAGTTTCCACTTCAGAGGAAGGGATTTTTCAAAAGTGCAGCTCCGTAGGCCACGTAGAATCAATTACCCGCTCCAGTAACATTGATTTGAAGATATTATTCGTCCTCAAAGCCATCGAAGCTTCTTTCTTAGTTTCCTCGTGCAAAGGTGAGGTTAAAAATGAATATTAATGAATTTTTTGGCACGAATTTGAAATTCAATAGCCCAGTTTAAATATTTAAATTCTACTTGGGGAGCCACCGAAGCAATAAGTCTAGTTCGTTACATAGATATTTGCGAAAATGCTACGAACACTATCAAAAGATTCTTACTTTATGCAGTTTTATTTTAATTTTCTGACATTTGGATAGCCTAAAATATTTTCATGAATTTATTCCGATATTTCTTTCAATCTTCTTTCCGTCCGGCCCGTCGTCTCCGCTTTTTGACTTGTGGAAGTAGAAAAGAGAAGAGGGCAGGTCCGAAGGATGGGTTAGAAATTTCATTCTCGATGAATGATAAACAATATTTAACGCTTATATAAATGATTTTTTTTTTGGTAAAAAAGCAAAGCACGATAGCCTGGAACCGAGAGCATCCGGGCGAGTTAAAGCAAAAGCACGATAGCCTGGAACCGAGAGTATCCGTGCGAGTACTTATGGGATTGTTTTTATGGAACAGGTACATGAACATCAGAATTTGCAGAATAACAAGGGTGAAAACCTTTTGCTGCATTGAAATAAACTTTCTTATATTGCAATCTCCTGTTGTTGTTTTTTTTTTCGCGCGGGAGTACTGGAACACATACATACATACATAAACTTTATTCAAGTGTCAATGGTATTTAGCTAAAGAGCTAATTGGGGACACTAAAATAAATATACAAATATAAAAATACTAATATTATATAATATTATATAAATAGATATAAAATATAAAAACACTAGTCTTCTTTCTTTAGTTTCACGTTTTTAGCTTAGTTTTGTTCCAGTACTCCAACTACTAGTTCGTTGTCTTCTCTTTACTTTTAACCTTGAAATCACCTCAAGGAAACGCAGAGAATAACAAAGGAAGCATCGCACGGTAAAAGCATCTGTGAGCGTAGAAGGTAACGCACGGGAAAAATGTACGGGTAACGCACAACCAACGCTTGGAGGGTACGAAACGCGCAAGGAACTCTGCGACGAGAACACGACACGCGAGAGAAAGCAAGAGGTAACAGCAAGGAAACGCGCAGAGAAAGTCATAGGAACGCCCGAATGAATTCAGGAAGTGCACTGGGAAAGCACGAAGATACGCAGTGGGGGGGGGGATGAACGAAGGAACGCACAGGAAGCGCTCAAGAGGATGCTGACACACGCAGGAGGCAAAGCAGTAGGGACACACAAGGGGGCACACGGGGAATTGCAAAGGGGAAGTTAAGGGGAACTTACGGGGAGCGCATGGGTAGACGGTACGGAGACGAGGGAGCGTATAATGCAATGTAAGAATTAGCGTTCAGTAACCCTCAGGAAGCGTAGGGAGAACGTAAGGTAGCACACGAAGAGACGAAAAAAGGAACTTGTGGGAGAATGCACAAGGGAACGCACAAGGGTTGAGCGTCGCCAACGGTTAGCTGTAACCCAGGGGTTGGTGTAAGCCAAGGTTGGATCGCACGGCTCGCACAAGGAAAGCGTGGCGAACGCAAGAAGAAATAGACGCGGCCGGGCAAAGGACGCAAAATCATTAAAAGAGAAATGAAAATTAGTAGGTTGAAATTGTTTGATAGGCTCATCCACAAACGAGATCGAAACAGGGTCTGCGTCAACAACGCCGACATGGGTAAAGTGGGGCGAGAACATGGCGACAATCAATGGAGAAAATAGAGTGTTATGGCAGTACAAAGGGATAGAGATTTACTAAGAACGATGGAGAACGAGTTTGGGGGGCTAGCTTATGCGCCACCTAGCACGAGGCGGATAGTTACAAATTGGCGCTCATAATAACGTCTGATACGCCAGGAATCAATTTGACGATTATATCACGAAGCACAAGGGATTGTTTAATTTATATTACTTTTATTCGTTCAAGCTTTCAGCCTGCCTGAAGGTACAGGTAATTTGTCTTTATTCTTATGGATTGTATGCATCCTTTGTGATCGACCAGTGATTACTTTGGTTTTGGTTTTACGTCACTCAATTGAAAACTGCTCTTAAACCTATAAGTTAATAAGTATATTATAGCGAGGTAGAAGTTATTATAAAGGTCCATGCTTCCATGTCCTCTCTCGAGTTTAGCACAAGTTCACTTGAAAAGACTTGTTCCTGTAAATAGCTTGTCATTCTGGTCAGAATTAAGTGACCACGTGTGAAATGGATTTGTTTGTTTGTTTGTTTGCTCGTTACTAAATTTTTTTACATTCAATTCATCGTCAACACAAGCAAACTAGTAATATCGAATTTGTATCCCATACTTATTTAATTTCCCTATCTAAATAATGAATATTTTCCGACATCTTCATAATTAAATCTCATTTTTGACATTGACACATTTCATTACGATATAACTTCAGCGCATTTCTGCAGATATTTAAATTCTTTATTTCTACAGAAAACCATGGTTCTTTAAACCAGGCTTATCCTAAGAATAACTTAATTTTCTGTTCTTGCATTTACACCAAAGCTGTTTAGCTCCACACGATTCAAAACTGTTTTAAAGACACGAACAATTAATTCAATTTAAGCCCATGGTAAAATAAGGGAATTAACCTTTTGTTTTTTCTTCAGAGCTTTGTAACTAAACAGGATTTAAATTAATTGTGAACCGACAAGGTATTAAATAGACCTCCCCCATTATTTTTTGATGATTCAAAAGTCACTATTTCATGTACTCAGTGAAGTCTGTAAGACCGGTGACCGGTAGAGACGACAGGCGCATCCCAAGTGATAAAGGAGATATCTTGCCGATAGGACTGCTGGGAACTGAGAAGTTCTCCGCCGCTGCCTTGGTGCGCACGCGCTTAATCTGACGTAATCGCTCGAGCCAGTTACAGCCATACGCGTCTGTTGGCCGCTTCTGACTTTGATGAATAACAGAAGCCATCTGAAAAAAGAAGAGTAGCCACGGTTAAAGGGTGTTGTAGCACAAAATGGACGCATCAGATCTACTGAAAACAAGTACAGTCAACTCTCGCCTTGCGGACACCCCGCTATTACGGACACTCGCTATTACGCACAAAATCCAGATCCCCGGCGAAAGAGGTTTGACTGGAAATAACTCCCGCTATTACGGACTCTCGCTATAACGGACACTTAACGACGCCCCAAGAGTGTCCGCTATAACGAGAGCTGACTGTATCTTGTGTTAAAAATAAACTACAAACCATTCACCTATGCAGACTCTAGGACTGTTTCTTCGTCTGTTTAAAATGTTTTCATTCTGTTCTGTTTTGTTTCCAAATCCCTTTTATGTATGTTTTTGTATTAATGATCATTAAGTGCACGCTTTTCGTAATTATGGCTTAAGGCTTGTCATCTCTTCCTTAGCACTCACTGGAGCAACAATAATGGATCCAAAACCGTGAACAAGGTGACGAAGAAAACCTGGTCATTGTTTTAAGCGGGATTGTTATCCCCCCCTACGCCTCCTTGCCCATCCCAACCCGGCACTCCCTACCTCTACTCCCTGCCCCTCACCCCCGTAACTGACACTTCCGATATGTATGTCAGTATCACAGGACAAATATCAGGACCCCATATATTCAATTTCATTAGTGGGGGTTGCCTGTTCCAGGCTCTCTGTAGTTGGGGAAGAGCGAAAAACACGGGCGGGCGAGGAAAAAACGAGGGGCTCTCCCCCAACTACCGAGAGCCTGGAACAGGCTATAGTGGAGGGCGCGCAGAAATAAGCTGGGCCCTTGGGCTCGCTTTCATCCGCGCAAATCCTCATAATCTACGTTTTAACGCGCGCGCGCGTTCCGATACATAATAACAAGTCATTACTCACATTAATATGTACGACAAGCTGCCTGACCAAGCGAGGAAGGTTGTTATCCGAGATGACTCTAGTCCCTGTGTCAGTGAGTAGATCCTTCAGCTCATCTTTGAATCTCACGGTCACCATGTTGGATGCGTTATCGAGCGGTTTAATCAAAACCTCAGCAAAATTGAACTGACCCTGAAGATGGAACAAGAAGTGTAAAAACGTGCGGATACATTGAGAGAACAATCATCTGTGATATTTCTTTTGCTGGAAAACGCTTTAAAGGGTCCTTTGAAGTTTGATTAAAAATTCTAGTAAATTCGTCTATGGAGAAATGACTCCGAAATAGATTTGACTGATGTCCACACAGCATGTTAAACGTCAAAATCACATCATTCCAGCGACAAGTTAGAAATTATAATAATGGCTGCCAGCCTTTACAAGAAGGTTTTTAAAGATGTTAATTTTTACTCCACAAACAACGACCGATGGGTGGCTCCTCAAACTGCTGTCAATCATGGTTAGGACGCCAACCGAACAGTGCAAAGTGACGTTATCTATAGGCCTCAATAGCAAATCGAGCTCGTCTTCACCAATCAGTATTCACCCGACTGCAGTCAAAACGTTCCTCAAATTCAACGCGCGAGACACACTTCGCATTATTCACGCACTATGAAAAAAAAACTTTCATAAAGAAATAAACTCATGATCTAGCCAAAACTATGATCGACAACGGCTTACTGAGCCAGCCGTTAATCGACATTTTATTCTCTTAGTTCGAATTATTTAGAAATGAAGCGCCAACTTACCTTAATTCTGCCAAACTTGACCGCCTGTTGTGAATCGTTGAATACAATGGTCACAAAGTCGTTACCAATGTGCATCTTTTTGGAGTTGCAGCCTGGGTCCGAGTCTCTGGTTGGCATCAACGTGGCCACATGGAAAATAACTGATAAAAGAAAAGCGACGCAAACCAATTTTTAGAGTGAAAAGAGAAAGAAAGAAGGTTCCTTGACTATACAAAATAATTAAAATGGTTCAAGAAAGCGCTTACATTTTCTTACTTATTTTGATAGTTTCCACTTTGCACATAACACTACATAAACAATTACCTCGCTTATCCCGCTTGCTCGCGGGCGATTAATTGAGCGCGCGAAGACAGACGTTTGTTTACTCAAACTAAAACGTTAGGCTGAAAAGTGCGAGCCACCACCTGAGAAACGAGCAAACTTTGTGAAACTGGCTATTCTTGAACGATAAGTTTTGGATCTTTTTTAACTTTTAAGTAATCTCTTCAGCTATACATTTCATTGGTTGCATTCCCTGTTCCCTAAGCAGTACTACAGCGAGGAAAAAGTGACAGAAAAAGCGATTCTCTAAAAAGAATATGTTTGTACCTTGACAAATATCATCCTGCCAGCTGTATGCAAATTCACCGTCGGCTCCATTCCTGTCCAGTCCCCCAGTGTATATCTCGGCAGGCGGACAATCTCTCAGCCGTACAAGCGTTCCGAGACCCGCGAGGAACTTCATGTAACGGGACGACCCGTAAACATTACGTAAAATCGCAGCCTCGTTATCGTGTTGCCCAGGACCGACATAGATGACGCCGATCTTGTGAGTATCATACGGAGGAATGCGGTCCAGACATTTGATGGCTCGTTCAATAACCTAATGAAGAAGACGAGAAACTATGTAACTATGTATTATGTTTGCTTGAATATTAGGCATTATAGTTCACCACTAAATTTTCTCCGATTCCGATTGGTTTAAATTGAACACGTGACGCGATAGTGCCCGTCCGCCGGAGGGCACTATCAGCCCATAGTGCCCTCCCGTGAAAAATGCCCGGATCGATAGTGCCCAGGCCCGTGACTGTTTTTTGTAAACAAGCTGCCTGCAGACAAAAAAACCCCAACCAGATTCACTGCATTTAGTGGGTTTCTTGTCTGGTTATGTTTCGTTTGTTAAATTTCGGCTTTCAATTGAGTTTTTTTATCCTGAAAAGTAAAAATAATTCACGATGCTCGTTTTTGTATGTGCGCGCGGAAGAAAATTTAGTGGTGAACAATAAAAAACAATAGAGTGTTTCTGTCCGGAACTATCGGTCTGATAGTTGCCCCTTGGAAATTTGATGTTCTTAAAACTAGCATATTTGCCCTCGAAGCTTCGCTTCTCGGGCTAATATTTGTTTTAAGAACATCAAATTTCCGCGGGGCAACTATCAGCCGATAGTTCCTCGACAGAAACACTCTATTGTTAAATTAGGATGAAATCAATTTCGATAATGATTTCGATTTAGATGGTCACACCATAGCATTTTTAATCACAGGCTTAAGAGTAAGAGCTACATTACAGGTCTCCAAAATTGACTCTGAGGTGAAGCAAACAACTTGAACCACGACACTGACAACTCACCTCGCCATCAGGAAGAGGCTGCGGCTTCTCGTGGACTGGACCCAAGAAGGACGCATGGTACAACTGCAAAAAGACAAAACAAGGGTCCAAGGGATACCTGAAGGACTCTGACGGGGTCACCAATATAGGAGGCTCTTTAGGTCCTGTATCCGAGAGGTCTCCGACCAATGGTGCTGGTCTAGATGACTTGCTTGTGGACTGAGGGGCTCCTCCGGGTCTGGATCGAGATGCCAGCCGCTTGGCAGACTCGCTTTTACCGAGTGTTGGCACTAGACAGGAAAGCACGAAGTGTAAGCTAAAATCATTTATTATAGCTCAAAAAATCGTCCTTTTAGACTTGCTCTTGTTTTCTAGGGCGCTTTCAACTAGTCACCCCGTCGCTTTTTTCTCAATAGATTTTCTTCAAATCGATGGAAACGCAAAATAATAGCTACTAAGGTAGCCAAACTGAAACATCAAATAGAAAATATTAAACCAAACTGCAACAATGACGGTTAAGACTGATATCAGATTACGAAAAAATAACTTAAAGATTTCGCCTAATTTTTGAAGAAGCACCATTCATGTAGTTCTTTTAAATACAACACGGAAAGCCATCTTTTGTTCAATGAAATTACCAATGGTATTGTGTACTGAAATATCATGCACGTCACTTCTTTACACACTTTATAGTAAAAAAAAAGCTTTGTCGCGATACACTTAGAACACAGTAAGAACTTTGTTACCATAGTTACCTTTAGGGAATGCGGGTGGTGAAGACAACTCCGGTGATGACGTACTTTTCTTCGGATCGCCGACGCTGTTCGTATAACCATGCCTATCCTCAGCTTCCTTGCTCTTCACGCTTCTTCCCTGGCGAGGAGAGGTAAATGGGGAATGCTCTGAATGATCCAAATCTCTTCTACTTCTAATTGGTGAACTGATACTTGAAGACTTCTTCAACTTGACTTTCTTAAGAGCCTGGGCACTAGGGCCCGGGTCTTGCGCATGTCCCCGTGGGGAACGTGGTGAGCGCGAGGGAATGTGGTGACTTCTGTTTGCGCCGGAATCGAGACTCGTAGTAAAATGTAATTTTTCCTGTTCAGTGAATACTCTGTCTAAAGCAAACTCAGGGCTTTCCCTTATCACCGGAGGCTCAACGTTGAGGGATTTTGGCCTCTCTGCTTTCTTGGCCGGGCTGACTGTACGATGTTGAGACGCTTCTGTTTCTGGAGTCTCCATCTTTTGGTGGTCTCCTGAAATCGAGAACAACGAGGATCAGTAATTTTTCTTAGAAGAGGGGGAAGGTGGAGAAAGGGGCAATACAGAACGCTCGTACCTCGGGGATCTGCAGGTAAACCCATGGGTATACCCTAACATAAGAAAATTAGGGTATCTAATCAAGGGGCTAGGGAAAAATTGTCTCCTCCATTTTATTCACCAATTTAAAGAGAACTTTGAGCAGTAACTTTGTCGTCTGGTAAATACTGAGTTATATTACTGAACTTGATCTGGGAAAGCCAATCACATGTCGCGCCCCTGGTATATGGGGAAATTGCGGCATAATGCGTACAGGCCAACCCTTAGAAAGTAAAAGTGAAGAATTGTAGTGTGAGTAGTTTTAGTTCGATTCCCTTCAGTGTTAGTTATTAGCTGTGATTGTCTTGGGCTGAGGTTCTGCTCTACAATTGGTAAACGTTTCTTACCAGTGTGGTCCGCACTGTCTTCAACATTGAGTGACTGTACACTCTCCTCGTCACTTGCAAGCTGCACAGAAAGGCAGATATCACCATAAACACTCCGACAACAACACAAAAACAATGAAGTCTTTTTCATGTAATATATCAAACGCAAGAGACAGTGTTTTATCGGCATATTCAAGCACCGAGAAGAGAGTTGAAAATACGACGCGCGGAGGAGTATTTTTGACGAAATTCGAGGTGTTTGGATAGCCGATGAAACACTGTCTCGAGTGTTTGATATATCTTCACAATCGAAACAAAAACTACGGAGTAGACAGAGAAATACAATTGTAAAAATCTAAGCTAATTAAGACCGGATATCCAAACCTCCTTCACGGTTTTGATTTTCTTTGTTTTAATTAGATGAATTATTAATCAACGGTTTACTGAAAAACTTCAATAGAAATATTAAAACTAAAGTTGTCCGTCGTTTCGATGTAGCTAATGTCAGCGATACAACGCTTTACCTTGAAAATGATGTTAGCTACATCGAAACGTCGGACAACTTTAGTTTGAATTATTAATCAGTTTAAGAAACTCAGAGATAAAATACTCTTCCCAAATAAGTTTTCATTTCAAATGACTGCCTTTTTCAGTCGAGCTATCTTACCCGGTACATCTCGGATGACGAGAGATATCTGGTTTCGTCTCTTCTCCTTTGTTCCAGGTGACTCAGTCCTGGGAGAGAGGAGACTGTGAAATGGTCAGCGGGGGAGACACCCAGTTCAGGCTGAAATGGAAACAGAAAAGAAATGAGAGAAGTGCTTGAGCCTTGCTAGATATTGCTAAGGCTAAACTGTGCATGAACTGCAAGGAGTTGACAGGACATTTGGCTACAACTCAAGTCCTTAAAAGGACTTGTTACACTGGGAAACTATCATACAACTTGTACCGCATCTCTTATTAACTGAGAGGAAAATTGCATAAAATGTTACACTCCTTGCTAGTAGAGTTGAATTTGACTTTCCACAACCGTTGTAATAGTAATTGTTGCGCAGTAGGTGACATGATGCAATGGAAGTGATGCAACTTGTTTCACGACTTTTGGAACACAATGTGAAGATAAAAGGAGTTTTACAGTCGGACGTGGATCTTCAATGGCATTTCCAGATTGTACGAAAATTGGATTCAAAAGAGCGTCCTTAACAAAATTAGTAACAGTAAGAAACGTACATCGTCGCAGCAAACTGTTATGATCACTGTAAAACAAGTGTATTTTTTTACCTTTTCAAAGTGCATCTGTTTTCTGGTCTTGCTGGGAGGGACATCTGTAAATTAAGGGAAAACGATCTTAAAATGAATTTCCTATTCATTGGCAGATGGATGGAACAAATGAAAAAAAACTGATAACGTTAACTTAAACAGAGCGGCTTGGAGAACAATAAATTACTTTACCCTCAGTTGGAGTGGTGTCCAAACTTCCAGCTACGTCAGAGCATTCCGACTCTCTCATCTGAAGTGCAAGAAGGACCAACGAAACAATACATTTCGTAGAATATTTGTTTAAAAATCAATGAGTGACAGCAGTTTCCATCATAGTTGTTAAGTGGTAAATCGTTCAAGTCAAATCTTATATAAAGGTCATGCAGTGACTATAGAATATCATTGACAGCTCCATTGTTAAGTTTAGTTGGAAATAATTTTTGTTATTAGAACAACATCAAACAGAAAGTAGATCCACACTAAAATGCTGCCTGCTCAAAAGGTACAAGGCATCGTGCTGTCAAAGCAGAAACCAGCAGACAGTTTCAAAACTCACCGTAAAAACATTAGGTCCCTTCCTAGGACTCCTGCTAAGAAGCCTGTCCCTTCCTTCAAAGAACTCAGAGTCCACGGACCCCGCAGGTGTGCTTGGTGGAGTGGACGTGCTTCCGGCTGGCGAGTAGAATAGGAGGGGGTCTAGCTGAGGAGGTCCAAGGGTATTTTCTCCATCAGTACTGTCAAGCTGCCAGCCAGGAATAGGGAGGGATTTTTCATGTGCTATTGACAAAAGAAAAAGGAACGTTAGGAAATTGAGAGTTCTATGACACAGGGATGCCCAGCTGGAGAAACAAGTTTCATTTTTTCGACTTTTTTTCCTTGTTTACAAGCGAAAGTAGGAGAATAGCAGTTATGTGGGACAAAATTTGGAACCACATTCTTGTTAACTCTCAAGGGACTTTTTAATTTTTTTTTGTTAATCCATAGCCTTGTAGAAGTCTTCGGAGGGTTACCGATTGTTATCATCCAACCAAAAACTAGCGAGAACACGTGCACTCCTAAAGATGTCTTGTCCGCAAAGTGCCATGGAAATACGTCAAGTTAATGAGCAACATCTCTGACAGATTCCGTTAATTAATACTGTCGAAATTCTCATCAAATAAAGGACTTTTTACCGAATAAACGTAAGACAAATGGAAAAGTAAATGCTTATAATTAGAAGTGACTTGTGATCAAACTTCTTATACACGGCCCACGGAGAGGGGGAGGGGAAACTCCCTCGCATGATAAATATTGGAACGCCTCAATAGATAGCATATGGTGGGAGTGGGGATTTCTGCCTTTTAATGGACATTGCTGTTTAGGTGGGGTTAATGTTAGTATTTTTGTTGTTTTTTTGCGGTTTCTTCCCGAAATATGGATCTTCGGCTTGACCACAACCGTAACAAAGAACACCCAGTAACTAAAGGAATCACTAATTCCATAAAATGAAAGTTCCCATGGATATACTGAATGACAAACCTGTGTCATACGATGTGACTCCACCCATCCCCTCTGGGGTTTTGATTCGTTGCACCATGTCAACAATAACAGAGCCACTATCCGTACTGGTGCTCAGGACCTCTCCGTGCTTTTCACTATGTGGAGATAAAACTAAACAGAAAAGAAAAAAAGCTTAAAGGGACTGTGTCACGGCTGAGTTAGTTTATGTTATTAAGAAACTCACTTTTTGAAAAGAAATTACTTCTCTGGATCTAAATGACAAAACCACAGTTTCGTTGCAACCAAAAGTGTCTCCTGGGCATTATAATTCAAAGTTACAAGCAAACAAGATTAACTTTGAAAACTGTTCAGCCCAACAACATTTCAAAAACCCATATCGTAATCCGTTTAAATCTTCGTCACTTTTGGGCATCCGTACCTCCTTTTGTATTTGCTGTGTTATTCAAATGTCCCTTCACTGTTTTGAGAAGTTATTTTTATTTTTCGCTGAATTTGATGCTCATTCCCCATGCCTAAATTTTACTAAAATCCCTGACACAGTCCCATTAATTTAACAAACATCAGCAGATCCACAGGAGACTGAATAAAAGCGATGTATGATATGATCTGATCACTGCCTTCATTGCAAGACTCGTTCCACTTATAATAACACTTTCCAAAGAAAAGTGGTCCTGGACATTAGACTTGCTACCACGTACAGTTGGCCCGTCGAAATATTATTCCACTACTGACGTATAAACACTACTTCTTTCTAAACGACCTCTTTGGCTTGTTGTTTGTTCGGTTCAAAAGACATTCATGTAAACTGAACAAAGCGAACAATCCACCGACAAGTATGAACATGAAAATATACTACACATGGTGCCAGATTAAGAAAACAATTTTCTTAGCTTTAAATCAGCACAAATTTTGTAACATCAAAAGCGTTTTCGAACAAGACACTAAATCATTTGAGGAAAATCTGGGAAGGGGAAAAAGAAAGTAGAATACTGTCATTGAGTTGAAAATGTTTACTGAAATTACTATAAAAAGAGTTTCCAGGTGGTAAAAAAAAAAACAACAACTCACAGTCACCAATTTGAGGATCGTCCACAACAGCAGTACTGACGTCACCATCCAAACATGGTGACGTAGCCCTATTCTGAATGCGCATGATCCAAGAGATATTTCCGCTGGGTCGACGGATAAAGATTTCGGCCCAACCTTGGCACACACACTGACAGTTCTGTGGATTGATAGGAACAAACGGCTCGCTGTGCCGTCGGTCAGAAACAGTGCTGCTGCGAATCTCTTTTGTCTTTGGAGTATCGGGCTTCACGGATCCCTCGCTGCTGCTCTGCTCTGCTGCGTCATGTGTTTGGTCACTGGAAGTCTGGGAAGCAGAATCCTCTGTCGAACCATCTGATGCAATGTTCCTCTGTTTGACATTTGTATCAGCTTTTGACTTTTCTTTGTGTGTAACATTCGTAGTCCTTTGTCTCAGTGCCAGACAGTTGTCACACACGCCATCCAGCCCAATGTACGTACCAGAAGTGGTTATCGTCACAATAGTGTTAGCGATCATCCAGGTCCGTGAGTGACCATTGGCCAGCATGAACTCCACAGCTTTAGTCCTACATTTTGAATGTAATATATTTAAAACTCGATCGTGTTAATTTTTTGGATGTAGAAAATCTTACTGCAAGTGTCACTGTACGCTTATACAGTCGAAGCTCTCTTAACGGACACTCTCGTAAGCGGACAGCACTTCTTACGGCCGCCTTGTTTGAAACCCCGATGTAACTCCCATACAAACTCTGTATTTTTACATTCTCGTAAGCGGACATTCCCGTAAGCGGCCGCGGACACTTTCTGAGATTACGACTTAGACTTTTTCGTTGTTTTTAAGCTCCCGTAAGCGGACAACCCAAAGAAAATCCTGTTAACAACCTCTGTATCTTGATTTTCTATCAATCAACTTCACATCGCCGTTCGTCACAATGATTTACAGTAATTACAGTTCCATATTTCAGAGCTTGTTTTGTCGTCATCCACGTTCGTCCGGTTATTGTAAGCTGGGCAAGCTCCCGTAAGCGGCCATATATCTCCCACACCTCTAGTGGCCGCTTACGAGAACCATTCTCGTAAGCGGTCAGCTCCAGTTACGGACACTTTTTTCGCGTCCCGAGGGTGTCCGCTTACGAGAGCTTCGACTGTACCTGACTGTATTCTAACTATATCGGTGTTTTTGGAGGTAAGATTTTATAAAGTAGTATGGCGTGTTTTCGCTGGGCATAAGCACAAGCGTGGACAAGCCATGCAAAGACAACATAAGAAGAACAAGATAAGCCTGTTCGTTCTTCTTAGATATTGGTGCTTGTGCTTATGCTTGTACTTACGCCCAGTGAAAACTACATCGACAGGGACAATGTTGACAGTTACAGGAAATGGAACTTGTTAATAAACAGTGCTCGAATAATTTGGTTATTCGCCAGTTAGTTCATAAATAACTGTTGCACAGAGAATCAATTGGCCTTGACAGTGTGTAATGGATACAAAAGAAATTGTGGGAGACGCAGTGACCAGCAGGACTCTGAATCCAGTGAGGATAGGTTCGAGCTTAGCCGAGATCTTTGTGTTTTGTTGCTGGCCAGGAAACTCACAGGCTTCTTTACTCAGCAAGCATCTAACTCAAGTGAAGCAGAGGTACTCTTAGACAGTATCTGTCTGAACCTACTGATTCTTCCGATCATCATCATCGTCATCATCATCATCATCATCATCATCATCATCATCAACTTTATTTTAGCTCGAATTTCAGAGTAGCTTGACAAGCTAATATTTCCGGGAACAAAATATTTGATAACGAAATATTTTAATAATCCGTATGATTGGAACATACTTTAGCCTTACTACAAGACAATCACAAGAGTGTCACAATTCTGACCTGTTCGGCTGTGACATACAAGGAGCAAATGTGTATCTGGCCATCATGTCCATACACACTTCACTCATCTCGGAATGCAGCTCGCACGCAGCGTCAGTCTCCTTGTGAACAACGGGCGAATTAGACCGATGAAGGACCTGGGGTGAGGGCTGATTGGTGCAGCTTCCACTACGGGATCTGGATGCTGCTAAAGCAGGGCTGTCTGGTCTAGAGTCATAACGCTCCGGGATTATAGCACTTGATTTAAGACCCTATAACAAAAAGAATGACCTTAGAGGTTTCGCTTGGTTTCAAAATGATAAATTAAAAAAATCTACTTGGCTAATGTTATCACCTTCGAAGTATTGATTTGAGTTGTATTTCTATGTTCAAAGCGCCTCTAAAATGACATTTTTGACTTTGGAGTGGTTCTAATTGTGTTCATGGCCTTAGACGGGCAATTGTTACATATGACCGAGCAATTCCCATCTATACAGGTTTCTACGTCATATAACCCCCACACTCAATCACTTGGCTTGGAAAAATTTTTGACAACAAAATTCTTACAAATTCAGGTTCAAACGAACTTAACTTAAAATTTTGTACTTCAGGTTTCTAATTAACATGCCATTTCGTATGCATAGGGGCATCTGATTGAGCTCTGATGTCAAGTCTCTCTCTCTCACCTTGCTCACAAATCCAACAAATGCTTTGCGGTAAGCCACACGTGATCGCACGAACCACGCGGCGATCACGTGATAGGCAAGTGTCACGGTGTACTGAGAATATCTGTGGCGAAAGAAATGTGAATTTAAAACGAGGCTTTAATGTTCCAAACATTGAAGATCATTATAAAACCTTTGTAACCCATATCTAAGAAATTCCATGCTGCAATACCGTAATAATTCGATTTAGCGCCCTCCTTCCAATAAGCGCCCCCTTCCGAAAAAGCGCGCCCTTTCGAATGTGTTTTTGTCAATAAGCGCCCCCATTTTTATAAGCCCCCCTATTCTAATAAGAACCCCATTGTGGATAATTGCCCCTACTGAGGTCATCGACGTCGAATAGATAAATTCGTAAAATGGATATTTACTGCTAAAATGAACAATTCTTTTAAAAGTAACTGAACTTTCAACAATTTGTTACTATTACAGTTTCTGTTGTTGTTAGTTGTTGTAATATTTATTAAAGTTTTGTTTTGAACATTTGGTTGTTTCTCAAAAAATTAAATAAGCGTCCTGTCCCGAATAAGCACCCAGTCTCAAATAAGCACCCTCCCGAGGTGCCAAAAGTAAATAAGCGCCCCGGGCGCTAAATCGAATCATCACGGTAAATGCCTTGCCAATTTAAACACGAACCCAAGCCAACGTCCTTGAATAGTCCTCACTTACAAATGAACCGTCGACAGATAACTATTATTTTCGCATGTATATGCTTCACAAAATCTCTTTTGCTAATGGTTATTTGTAGAATACTGTTCTACAAAACCAAACAATTTCGAATGGGATTCTTACGATCTAGTTACGATTTTGTTGTGTCCATACTGGAAACCCAACGATAATCCAGAAATGAAGAACAAACTACTCCAGTCGGCAAGCTAACTTCCAAAGTCCACCGACCTTATGTGACATCCGGCACAAATAGCAATTGAGTATAGAGCGATTTTCACTTGAGTGTCGAAAGTAATTTGCGTTTACTTTTGTTTTGCATTACTACGCTCAATGATTGGCTTAAAAATCTCGCGCCAATTTCTCAACCAATCAGAAGTAAAACAAAAACCAATCGCAAGTAAAACCAAAACCAATCGTAACTTGCTCGCTCAATTTTTTTCCGCGCTTCGTGTAATTGCTTCGAGTTTTGATTGGACAATGGGTTGCTCTACGTCCTTTGTTATTTGCCAGAGTAGTTACTTTGGTTTTGATTTTACGACACTCAATCGAAAACTGCTCTAATGGACAATGCAAACCCTGACAAATAGAATTTAAAATAATGAAATCGCTTACTTAAAAGGATCAGTGTAAGGCAGACAAATGGCGAACACGCTTTTGTACTGACTGTCCTGGAAACTAGCGTACAAATGAGGCAAGTGAACCAAGCCTGTCAAAACAAACAAACAAACAAACAGACTTACAAGTATCCATGAATTGCAACCATCATGTTTAAGCTTAAAGAGGCTGGGTCGCGTTTTGTGCGTCTATGTGTGTGTGTATTTCTTACCATGTCAAAGTTCAAATTGGGACCACATAAGAGTAATGCCTCACAGTTTTCATTTCTATGGTCACATATAAGGCTTCTACCGCCACCTCCGTTGAACTTGGGTTGGACTCGAGATCGAGCAGTCCGGGTTCAAGGACTGGCTGGGGTTTTTGTGTTGTGGGCAGTGCATGGGCCAGTTAAGTTTGAGTGCGGACCTTCCTTTGGATTTGAAAATGCAAAATGTTTGCACTTCCTTAGTATTCAATGTAGTGTACTATAGTTAAACCTCTTTACTCAGGGCTACGTTAACTATCACACGTAAGAAGGTAATAAGACTCACCTGAGAGAAACTCTAGCATAGGTGCTGCCATGGAAACCGTAGCAGAAATCTGAGTCAGCCGGACTAAAAGGGCTGGCAGAAGACTGAGAACAAGAGGAAAAAATCAAACAGAAAACAGAAAAGTGAAACTTGAATTTTTGATAAAGTAACATAAAAAAACACCTGAGAGAAACTAGTAAAATTATTCTATAGTAACGGAAAGCAAAACATGAAAAAAGAAAGAATACCGTTTACACAGGAGAGAAACTAGTAAAATTATTCTATTGTAACGGAAAGCAAAACATGAAAAAAGAAAGAATACCGGTTACTACTGGTCAATATGCGTAGGTAAGTGTTTCTATACACGGCCCACGTTTACATAAGCTACATCCGTCTACTAGGTGGCTGTGTGGCATTGGTATACAGCGCCTTGTTACCATCTCAAGCGTGAAAACCCTGAAATATCGCTCTAGATTTAGAATGGTCTGGTGAGGAAGATCGCTCCCTACCCTCCCTTCCCTTACCCCTAGCCCTTACCCTCCCCCTCTCGTTCCCCAGTGTTTCCTTTCCATCCCCAAGCAAGGGACTACTGACAGTGGTGTATTTATATAGTGTCTCGTGACTGGCTCACCTTTTCATCACTGCCTGCATTTCCATGGTACACAGAGTCAATGACGAAACACACAGGACAGCACACTTGGTTACTAAACCCAGTTCTAACGTCTTCACTAACTCAAACTACGAGAGACCAAGCAGTAAATGTTATCTATTAAAAAAAAACGTTATGAATGTGTTTCATAAGAAGTGAGAGCAATTCATTACGGGCAACTGATTAAAAACTATTTTCTGGAAGACAGACAACAAATAAGTTATCTTTCCAATTACAACTTCTACTCCTCAAGGGTTAAACTTCTTAATCCCAGATTTAAGAGCGCTCAAACAACCCAGAATTCTGTTATTTGCTTCAACAAAGGATTAACCCTCGGATATTTAAGTTTGGATTGTCTCGACAAATGGCAGGAACCTATTAGGAAGTGAGGATGGCTAACAATAGCACGGATGTAAATTGATATATCATTGATTACAATACAGACAAAGGCAAAACACAAGCCTTACCTGTCGCCCTCTGTCCAAGCTGGAGTGATATGTAGCAAGAACTGTTAAAACCTGTAAGTAAAGAATCAATTTGACCTAGATTAGTGCGATTTTTTACTTGAGTGTCGAAAGTAATTCGCGTTTACTTTGGTTTTGCATTTCTACGTTTTGTGATTGGTTTAAAAAAAACTCCCGCCACTTTCTCATCCAATCAGAGCTAAACCCGAAACCAATCGTGACTCGCTGGGGACGTTTTCCCGCGCTTCGCGCCAGCTTCATGCTTCGAATTTTGATTGGATCATTGGATTATTTGTGTCCTCTGTAACTGGGCAAAGTGATTTAGAGTAATTATCTTGCTTTTGGTTTTACAACTCTCAATTGAAAACTGCTCTAGCACATGTCTCAGCGGGAAATAAATAACTCATGAATTATAACGGCTGTGCCCTCCATAACATGGGAAATATATAGCCCAGTTATCCACTTCAGCCAATGCAATCGCACGAAATTATCAGTTTATTCGATATCTGTTGGCATCTTACTGGTATGCGTCTACATACCGTATGCTGTGCGGTTTAAGAGTCTTTAGGAGCTGATACTCACTGGAAATATCAAAGCTTGTAATCCTGCTCTGCCAACACCGTGAGGAACACGACGCAGATCAATGATACATGAAGGGTCTGAAACCTGTGGATCGAATAACACATTCATGGATAAGTGATGCGAAAACTACTCAATCGTAAGAGAACTGAAATGACAGATTCTCTGTATTTTTCGCCAATAAATTCAACAGGGCATAGGACAAAAAGGCTCTGGTCACTTCAGGGAAAACATCTTGGCGTAAAAGACTCAGACTTACCATGTGGCAGAGTACTGCTGTCATGGTGTTCAAGGCAGGATTGGCTGACAGAATAAGGCTCTTATTTTGTAGGACCTCGGGTAGTGCAATCAAAACATGCTCCAGTACTGTCCAGTCCCACTCCTGCAAAATAACCAGTCGCGGAAAGAATATAACACACTTTGCGGAGCTTTCAACTAACATAAAGATTATGCTCTCGCATTTTTAAAACTCGTGAGTTTTCTGTAAATGCTACCAGTTATGAAACTACGCTAATTTTAATTAACTACGCTAATTAAAATTAGCGTTTCATAACTGGTAGCATTTACAGAAAACTCACGAGTTTTAATCTGTACACTTTGAGACCACTTGTTTATGCTATAACAAGATAAATTGTTTTGTTCGTAAATTGATGCATTTTGAGGCCATTTGTACGAATTAATTTCATGCATGCGCTTATTATAAGGCTTAATGTCCCTAATTATTTCTTATTTGCCTTTTTTCTTTTTCCTTTTTTCTATGACAACCTTATTGCAATTAGGTGTATGTATGGATTCAAGATGAAAGTGCAATTGAGCATGGAAAGCAATTATCCGTGAATTTCTTGAGCCTTCATGTTGTCGATGCTTCAGTCCCCTTCGCAGCCGTTGTTTGGGCTTGTCATGCAACGCTCCCTCCACAACAGGGAGAAGCATTGTGTGACGATCCAAATAAGGGCTGCGAAGGAGACTACGACGTAACATACCTAACACGATGTCGTTTGAGTAGCATTTACTCATTTTTTTGATTCGATTTACAGGACTGAGATGGCTTTTTTACTTAAAGCATATAAAACGCAGTGAAACAGCCGAGTGGGTGATGAAAATCAATAACCTACTGAAAAAATTTTTTGCACTATGTGAAAAAAAATTTAAGACGGAATCCACTAGGAAGTCGAGTAATATTTATTAAAGTTGGACAAAAATCAATTTCCAGAATAATTTAAATCCTATTGCGTTATTTCCTACCCTTAATAAAAGGTAAAGATGTAAGTAATTATCCGTGATAACACCAACAACAATTTCTTATCAGAGTCTGAGAAAATGAATTTTAAAGTTTACAAGGTATGGGCAAAATCTCACGTGTAGCCATTTTGTGAAGTCGCCTTAAGCGATTCAGTGGAATTCAGCGGAACTTCAAAATGCGTTTTCGATGTGTGGTGTTGTTAGAAAAGATTTCTTTTGATAAGATATTTGAAGCAGTAACAAAAAAGTTTGCAATAAGGTAGAAATAATTCTGGTACAACAATTTCTTATCAGAGTCTGAGAAAATGATATTTAAAGTTCACAAGCTATGGGCAAAAGCTTACATCTTTTAAGCAATTCAGTGGAATTCAGCGGAACTTCAAAATGTGTTTTCGATGTGTGGTGTTGTTAGAAAAGATTTCTTTCGATAAGATATTTGAAGCAGTAACACAAAAGCTTGCAATCAGGTGTAAATAGTTTTGGTACATAATTTTGTCCAATAACTACTCGAAGTCCTGGCGGATTTCCTCTTAATAACATATTTTGCGGCACTCCATTTCAGTTTCAGAATTTTGAAGTTCTGGCCTGGCGTAAATGACTGTGAATGATTACAACCGATGTTTCTATTAACGAAGATGAAATTAACGATTTTTTGATGATTATCCAGCTCTTAAGAAAAGATTTGGCAAGAATACCCCATAATCATTCCACTACACTTTTGGGCAAATTGCACTTTAAATTTCGTCGTAGCCAACAAACGGTTAAAAGAAAGATAAAAAGGTGGCAAAATGTTGAAGTACTACTTACATACTGTAGACAGTTCAGAATAACTTGAAAAACGTCTGAATAAGGTATCACACCAAGATGTGAAGATGTTGAGGTCTTGGTGTCAGAATCGCTGAAATAAAACAAATACTATTCACCACAGAGGTCTTTACTTTTGGAGAGTAAACATTACTTTCTGGTGCCCCGTCATATGGGTTATTTTCGGGGTTTTTTCCTGTCCACATCCAAAATGGGGTCTGGCGATGTTCAAAAATGTTTAAATGATCAAAGTCTCTTCGAGATATCGACGTTTTTGCATGAAGTATGAGTCGAAGGTTTATCCTGTGCATTGTTCTTCAAACTTATCATTACAGTATCTTTGTAGTTTAATTTAACAATTTCCTATCTTCGCGGAGGAAATGCAGCCATATAATTTTGTCAAAAATGGCTCGTTCGCGCCGGGTATTTATACACATATTCCTTAACATTACACAAATAAACAGTGCAAATTTCAGCGAGATCTGACAATTCTATACTTTAAAACTGCAAGGACCTTTCGAGGCAGTCGATTACGGAAATGAAACAGCAAAATATGCGTTCGACGCTTTGTTTTTGCGACGCTATATTTGAATTGTTATAGGTAGACCGCCGTTCAATGTGTTCAAGGCCGTATCGTTACGATTGCTCCATGAAAAAGCACGAAAAAAAATACGGATATTTCCGACTACTGTCGGAGAAAACATTGCGTAAACAAATCGTTACACTCAAGCTGCGTTTTGTCTAGGCTCGGCGAGGGTCGGATATCAAGACCCAGGATTAAACAAAAGCCACATATACAGTGAATGCTTTCGAATTATATTTGAAGATGAAATACGAAAGAATTTTGCTGTCTTTGACTGAAATTCCACTCGAAGTGCGTAGATACGATCGCATGTTGTAAAGCCGATTCATGCAACATTGCTCTCAACGCGATGTAAGTGCTAGTGATTATTTATTCGTGTTTTAGTTACGCAATCCATTGTTTGTGCGACGCTTTTTATAGATCGCCTTTCAGACACACGTGCGTTGAGATAAGAAAGCTGACATGTCACTTTTAAAATTGTTATATAACGTTTGTAAATGTGACAAGTCACGTTTTTTCCACGAAATCGCAAGTGATCACCCACAGCGGAAAGTAATCCCTTGAGAAATTAAAACAGTCCCTTGAGAAATTAAAAAAGTCCCTTGAGAGTTTACAAATATGTGGTTCCAAATTTTGTCTACTAACCCCTATTCTACCATTTTTGCTTGTAAACAAGCAAAAACGTCGAAAAAATGAACTTAATTCACCATGTTCATCTGCATGGGGTTCTCAACACTTCATACTTCACTATTGAACAAAAAAACCTGGTAAACTGTTCAGATACTTCCACGAGAATGGCCTTTTTATTTTTTCGCCACATGCATGTAGAAGGGCTTACCTCTGCAAACACGTAAAGTAAGGACTAAACTTTGAGGTGTCTTCCTCTTCACTGGCGTTATATAAACCAAGCCGTAAACTGGAGTCACACCGCAAACTCAGGAAGCACTCAAACGCCTAGAAGATGAAGACATTGAATTGTGAGCTTTTAATCATGTCAGTTTCTTTATCGTTAATTATGATGTTTTTTGTAACTTCTACATTTAGTTCAGAAGATTTTGCAGGTTTTTCGAATTGAGGATAACTTTACACTGGTTAGAAAAACACCATATTTTGACATCTGACAATTAAACTGTTTCCCGCCAAAAGTGTTTGAGCGGGCAACATTGCAACATCTATGACGTCACAGCCGGGAGCCGTGCACAGCTATCCGCGAGTGTTGACGACGACCGCACGTCGCACTTCGTTGTGCTTTGTTACAAATCACTTATGACTGGTCCCTCAGGAAACCAGTTTATTTTGTTTCCCGAGAATCTCAATGTTTAGCTCGGTCTCCGCGTAGGGAAACTAGTTTTCCACGGGATCAGTTATTAAGTGTTATATATTACATGGTACCTTTTTGGAGAAAAAAAGTATAACATACCAAGTTTCTGATGACACTAGCAATGTAGGTACTGTAACCATGGTAATAGTGTGCCTTCATGTGAGAAACCAACAGTTCAAACGTTCGAACAGCATGACCGTGCGGTAAACGAAACAACTTGAGCTGTGGACAAATCAATTAAATATTTTGGTTGCTGTTATCTCTAGATTAGTCTTCAATGCAACTCAACGAGAGAACTATGCCCCCCCCCTCCCTCCCGGCCAACCGTCTTGGGCCACTTCATCCTTTTGCCAACAATTGGTCTATGTTTTTCCAGCATCCTCCTCTCTATCCCTAGTCTCTATATTCTAAACTGCTGTGGGGAAGGTTTCGAAAATAGAACAACAACTTTACAATTTATGAAAGAATTTTGCACTAGTATAGTTGTACTATATGCATTAACCTTTTATATTAGTCGACAGAAAGGAGGAGGTGGAAAGAAACTTTGGAGGTGAAAAGTGATTTGGAATACGTTTGTAACTGTGAAAACATAATATAAATATTGTTGCACTTGAAAATGTTGCTGAAAATCTTCAGTGACTTCAGAGTAATATTAGCATCTTAAGATAGGTACTATATCATCAAACTTGCCAGATTTACTTTTTTGTCATAAAGTTTTTATTCATTTCTTACTGAGATTCAGGCCCAATCCTCTTGCACGGAAACGCTCATTTGAACCCCACTGGTTGGAAAACCCCCACTTCAAAATAACCCAATGCATTTCTGGCGACATGTCCATTTGTCCTACTTCACGTGAGTTCTCTTGCATACGGAATTTTGATTGGACGATAAACATAACCAACTCTTCGTATACCGGTTGTACAAGAGTTTACTGAACATTACCCAAGTGGGTTAGGAAGAAACAAAAAAAAAACGTGTTCCCACCTTAAAGACCTCTACCAATCCATTGACCGCTGTCTTTACATCTTTTAACTCTTTTTCCTCTTGCAGCAACTGCAAATCGAGGATGAAAACAAAACAAGAAATTTAAGTTACTGAGAGTTAGTCGTAACCACTTCAAATAATGAGCCCCGCCACTTTTTTCAATATCAAAGTTTGAACTCAAACGATCATGGTGCAATATTATAAATAATTCTCTGTAATTGTTACGAGTTAAGACGGATTCCGCTGAAAGTTCGAGCAATGAGTGCGAAAATTAAGTACCAAAAATCTACTCATTGCACGGCAACATTTTGTATACTATTTAAAAGATCTCATCGAAATTCATTTGTCTTAGTGACCCCGCAATTAAATTCTAAAGCATTCTCGAGAAAATTAAAGTCAAACGTCGAAAAAAATGTATTAAACGCGCGCCATTTTGTTTTGAACTAGCGCAAGACGTCCGTTTTAACTGAAATAAAGACAACTTCAAATCCATTTTTCTCTCGCGGGGTCAGCTTGAGTGCTAAATTTTTGCAGGTTTTTGTTAGCTGTACTAAAACTGTTGCCATGCTAAGAGGTCTTTTTGGTAACTTTAATTTTGCCTGTATTGCTCGAAAATTGTGCGGAAACCATCTTAAATCGCTATCCTGTGGATAAGTGTTGACAAAGCAAAGTACGCTATTCCATCCTTTGGACAACCGTGTCCAGGTAAACATACTGTGACAGGGCGACAACTTTTTCATAAACAAGGAATCGGGAAAAACAAAAAGAGAGTTGCAAATCATTCGCTTTAAAGCTACATGTTTATTAAGAGTATCGAATTTTTGTCACTATTGAAAAACTAAAAAACCTTCTGGAATGGTCTCCTTTTAGGTTAACCAATTTTGAGACCAGAATTTTAAATAAGCGAGCAAGCACATTTTGCAATAACAACAGAATGACCACGTTCGGAATAAGTTTGAAGTTAAGATTTAAGTCGATCACCTGTTGCTGCTGCTCAAGTGGAAGGTGTTTTCCTTGTAGCTCCACGTGTCTGCTGAGAACCTGAAATGAAGACGTAGTGTTTAAGCGAATTGGCTGACTTGTTTTCAGTGCCAATCACCAAACAGTTCTAAAGCCTCAGCCAAAGTGCAGTTATCTCTAACTTTCATCTATACGCAGCCTAGATGCGCTTGGCTTTCGATTCGCCAAGCGACACGAAAACTTATTTAAAGATCTCAACTGCTGCAAGTACACAAGCGTCATACAATTTGTAACTGGAGAAAATACGGGTAAGAAACTAATTTTGGAAGGCACAAATAAAATACAACGGTAGAACAGGCAATTCACTGTCAAGTCTTCTTGAAGTTCGTGGAAAAATGCAGAAAGTTCACAGAACATGGAAAATCATATCGATCGTATTGTTGGGTGTTACACGTATTTTAAGAACAGTATTATCTTACTTTTCACTTTCTGTGAGTAAAAGGGAGAAAGTAGCTGAATCAGTCAAACTTTATAAACGTTACCTTTTCAATAATATCCAGGAAATCTTGACATTTCTGGGAGTCACACATCTGACACAGGTCCAGCAGAATCTGTACTGCCACATTCCGAACTGTTACATCTTGGTCTTCAGAAATGTGGTTCAGATATGGTAACACTGCGCACTCTAAAAGCTCTTCCTAAAGAAACGATCACAATACTAAATAAAGTCAGTAAAGTTTGACGGTTAAAAGAAATGATGCTTGTATCATCGTCTGCATCAGTCACTTCCCAGGGAAAAGGGTAAGAATCCGATCCAAACAACGCGTCGGTCAACGCGTCGGCCAACGTGTCGGTCGACTGTCGGCCGACGCGTCGGCAAGTATAAACCGAGGATAAATTGTGCGTCGGTGGTGCGTCAGCGGTGCGTTGGCGGTGCGTCGGCGACTTTTTCTCTTGAAATAAAAGCTTACAATGATTAAGTTTGATTTGGTGTCGTCTTTTCCCCTCCCAGCAACACAACTCATACACGTTCAATTTGACAAACTGTAGGTTCCTTGCAGTCAATGGTTCAGTATTTTGTTGGGCACCCTCTTCCTTATGTTTTGTTATTGAGTAAGACAGCATCTTTTCACAGTACTTCTCCCCACCCATGTGTGAACTTCAAAGTATACAATGGATACCAGCAAATAGTTAGGCGAACCTGATATAAAAGACCTAATATGTTGAACTCTCAAGTGAATAGTTGTTTCATTGGTTGGACATTGTACCCGAAGTTTTAAAGCAGATTAACACCAAAGCAAAATTTAAACTAAGGTTGTGTTTCACTAGGCCGATTCACTAGCTGAACTTTCTTTCTTGGTGTCCTGGCCAAAGAACTGAAGAATCTAACGGTGCTGGTGGAATTGTGTCCGTATTACAGAGGTAGTGTTTATGTGTATTTTGATCTCTTTTAGAAAGAGTGAGGTGTCCATATTACAGAGGTTGAGTTTATATGAATTTTGCTCTCTTTAGAGTCTTTAGAGGTTCAACTGCAGTGTCCTGTAGGATGTAGTAACATGATCTTAGCAGGTGTTTCTAAAACTCGTGTGCATTAAAAGCATTAAGCTTACCTCGTACCAGTGACCATATGACGTGAGTACTGATGATAGCACAGTGAGGACTTTCACTCTGACGCTAGTGCGGATTTCATATCTGATCCAAAGAACACAGCAACATTCAGTTCATATGAGCACACAGGATCATAAAAAGAATAACTTCAAGTCGATAATAACGAAATAATCAATCAATAATAAAGAAAACAAAGGAGCAAAGAAGGTTGTTGTTAAGATTGAAAAGGATTGAGACAGGGTTGAAAACTTTTTAAATGGATTATTTCCACTGATGGCAATTGACACTCTGAACATGTAGTCACAGATAAAATACAGTAGTACATAGTACTGTACCTGAAGTATTTTTCCATAAGATTGTGAAGGTTAGTGAGCCAACCGACTTGTGCTGGATGGACTGTCTGAGCCTTGAACGAAACCAAGATATGAAGAGACTTTTCCTGCAAACAATTATCAATTAATAAAAACTATCAATTTCATAAACCATATCAAAATAGTCACTTCAAAAATGCACATTGCCAGCTCTTGTCGGACAGTCGGTCAGCCATTCGCTTGGTTGGTCAGTTGAACAGTTGGTCAGCTGGTGGGTCGGTTTGCCTGTTCATGTACTTCTAACACTTAATCCTGGTGAGCCTTAAGTATCTAAGTATCACTATTGTAAGTCAAGTGACTTTTTTCTGACACCTAGTTAGTTGTTTGGCTTTCAGTGTACAGCTAAAGTCATTTGCACTCACAGAAGTTTACATCTCTCACACTTACAGGGCGCATACTAGCACTCTTCTCTACTAAACCAAAGAACCTTTCCTCTGGTCCATTGAACTTTCCAGCCTCGTAAAGGTCTTCTATACTGGTCAACAGGATGTGAAAATTTTCTATCAGGGCATTATCTCCTTGGCTATACACCTGAGAAGAGGAAAAGTAAAGAAAACTGTATGTAGTGATACAGAAAGCCAAGTGGCCATGCATTCTTCAGCAAAGTGTAAAAACCATTAGGCTGTTCTGTGTCTAACCAATGTGTTACCGGTTTATAGTTTAAATCCGTTTTCCACTGTGGAAACTGAGGTGACAATACGGCCTCACAGTCTGTGTATTTGCAGACTTTATTTCTAAAGTCAAGTTATGCTTGGCTATTGTAAGTTGCAAAATACATGTACATGTAGGCTACAAAACGGTCTGGCTTTTTTTCTTGAAAAGCGCGAGCTTCACTAATGAATATAACACACCTCTTTTTACTATTTCTTTTCATAAGGAAAAAGTGATAGATCGTTTGGTACTGTTTTGCAGTTTATGAAAACGAGGATTTACTCAATCAAGTACTCCACAAAAGTAAAGTGTTAGGAGCACCCTGATAAAGCCACACTTGTGGGTAACCCATGATGTGCACAATTAATCCAAGCTAGGAGTGTGGTAAAACCCACGGTAGCGTAATTCTTCAGAAACCAATCATATAATCACTGGTGATGACCGCCCTCATTCCACAGTTTACCTCAATCTGCTGTTGTAAAGCTTCTGTGATGTCTAACACTGCATCCCAGGCCACTACATGAAGCTCATGACCATACTTCTTCACCAGTCTTTGTAATGACAAGGTCACTTCCAGGGCCACCAAGCTGTGATGGCATGACAGGGCCTGGTCAGGAAGAGCACATCATCATGATCTTTATATACCGGTATCTGCCAATTCCCTTATGATCGAGTTAATTAAATTTTATTAATTTTCCTGCAACTAGTTTCCCTTTATGTTATGAACCGAAGTTCTTTTGCGCTGCCAAACAGTTTTCCTCCTTAAAAGTGAATGGCAAGTCTTGTGGGAATGTGTTAAAGAAATATTGCAAATAATTAACTGGAACAATGGGTCATATTCACAGGCACCAACTTGTTGCTTCCTCGTACCCAGACGCCTCTCTCTTGTTTTGGAGTCACCGCGCTCGCTTTGTTCTCGCTTTGTTACAGCGAAAATCGAGGTGCCTGAGGAGGAGGCTGAACTTGTTGTGTAGTTGCTTTGCCGTAGCTATACAACCATGGCGTGTCAATGCATTTCGATAAGCTTTACTTTTAAAAGGAATTGAAAAATGGCTGCTACTTGTTTAGTACACAACCTTATGCAAACAGAAAGGAGCTTATGTCACACCAGGTGAATAATTTTTAAGATATTTTTAATATAGTAATATATAATAGTATAATATAGTAATTTTAGTTGTTAATTGTATTTAGATTGTTTCTAGCCTAATTTTATACAATATATCTTGTAGCTTAATGTAGGTCCACATCAGCCTCTGGCTGCCTTTAATTTAACCTATATAAAACAAAGTATGTATGTATGTAAGAGCCAAAAGATACATCATGGTTGCCACAAACATCAGTTTTCAAAATTCCCTAACTTTTCCCTGGTAACTTCACTGACCGAATATATCTGAAATGTCAGATGTAGTAGCGGCCTCCAGCCCCCACTTCCAAGAAAAAAACTTCACTGAGATCACATTGACCTGAAATGTTTCTTCCAGCCATCCATTGTATGAAATCAACGGTGTTATATTCCAGTTTCCCCGGACTTTTCTTCAAAATGTCATTTTCCCTCAAAAATATAATTTCCAACTTTTCCCAGACCTTCATAAATAATATTTTTCTTTAACCATTTCCCGAGCTGTGGCAACCCTGTATATGTAAGTGATGAACTGAATGGCCTGTAACAGAAAACAAAAGAATTTTGCTGTCCATTAGAAACACCCAGGGGGGGGGGGAGGGGCGGGGGGTACTCGGCATTTCAAGTGACAGGGATGATTGAAGGAATTTTTGGGTTTGAATTTTTCGATTTCGGGATTTTTTTGGGTTGGCAAAATTTGACAAGTATTTTTTTGATTTAAGTAGGGATGTTTATGGGTAAAAAAAAAAAAACAATCTGAAGATTCGTGGAAGAGCCTTGGCTGTGTAGCTCTGCAAATAAAGTATAAACAAACATGTTTTGCTGTTGTTTTTTAAGGGGTCAGTTTTTGATCTAGGGATTTTTTGGGTTATGTTGGAAGCGCTGGAGATTTTTTGGGGGTATTGATTTTTGCCCCCTTTCAATCATCCCCGTCACTTGAAATTCCGAGAACCCCCCTGGGTAGAATTCTCACCTGTAACATAGAAGGCAAGACAGTTGAATTGGAGTACTTGAGGTTTGGTACCTTCTGTGAGCCCCACAGACACATTCCAATGAAAAACACTGAACCTCGCAGTAACATAACATCAGAGCCATGGTCACTATACATTGCCAAAAAAGGACACAAAATTGCACAATTTTTAAACAAACAGTACAAGATGTAAGTTGGTGTGGATAGACAGACCACTCGTTACCCCACATGTTAAAACTAAAATCACCTTGTTTTCTTTTTATCATAAGGCACACAACACATAAGGCACAATACACATGGGAGGCGCGATGGCCTAATGGTTAGCGCACTCGCCTCCGAGTCGAACGGCCCGGGTTCGAGGCCTGGCCGGGGGGCTGCGTTGTGTTCTTGGGCAAGACACTTTACTCTCACAGTGCCTCTCTCCACCCAGGTGTATAAATGGGTACCGGCGAACTTACTGCTGGGGGTAACTCTGTGATGGACTAGCATCCCATCCAGGGGGGAGTAGAAAATACTCCTAGTCGCTTAATGCTACGGAAATTGGGATAAGCTCCGGCCTGTATGGGCCACTAGGCTTGAAGCAGACTTTACCTTACACTACACATCACCCAATAAACATTTGGAAATGAAATCTCGTATAACTTGATCAAGGAAGTAAGCAAAGTCTTGGGTTTGATGTAAACACAAGTTTTCACTCCCAATATTTCATAACTACTGGTGTTACTGTCACTTCAACTGTTGATGTCTCTGCTGACTGCCACATTTTTTTTGCAAGGTTACTTTTTACTTAATTTGTGTTCCAGAGGTTCTATTTTTCTTTTGTGAGTAGGGTTGAACCCTTAAAAATGCAACACTCGTGGCGTTGCCCCTAACAGATCGCACTCTAGTGGCTTTGTTATAAATGGCAAAATTTATTCATGCGAAATGTAAGATCTACTATCTTATAAAATATCCACTATAATACAGAAAATAAAAAGATAAATGCATAAAGAGGGGAAATGAGTGCAGTGGTCTTTGTATCCTGTAGCCCTTTACATGCATTGCAGACATTGCATGCCATATATTATTAATAGGTCTAGAAACAATATCGCTTATTATCATAGACACTTAATGATACATGCAGAGTTTGCAATGTGTGGCATTACATGTATATACTGGAAAACCCTTGGCCTATAACATACATGTAGATACATATAATAAAACTTGAACTGTCTGATTTACTGACTGACTTTTCAAATAAAAGTAAACTTGTAAATACTAATGTAAATTTAAGTTTAAAAAATAAATATTAGCATTTACAAGTTACCTTTATTGAATATGTAAGATTGATTCCACTCAAAGTTCAAGCAATAAGTGCAAAAAATTGATTACCAAAAATCTACTGATAGTATGGTAACATTTTAAATATTATTTGAAGCATTAACATCTATATAGTTGTTAACATTTTGCCTAAAACGTAGATACATACAAAAAAACTTAACACATAAGCCCTATTCTACAACAATTACACTGGCTGCCTGTTAGCGAACGCATTTCGTTTAAGATCTTGTTGTTTACCTATAAAGCTATGAACGGCTATGCTCCGTCATACATTGTTGATCTTCTTGACCAATACGTGCCATCACGTTGTCTACGCTCGGCCTCGCAAAATTTGCTTAAATTTCCAAGATAGGCCACCTCTACATACGGAGATCGGGCCTTTTCCATTGCTGCGCCGAGACTTTGGAACACACTACCAACAACAGTAAAGAATGCCCCTTCAGTCTCCACTTTTAAAACACTTTTAAAGACATATTTATTTAGGTCGATATAATTATTTTTAACAAGTTCGCCATGTTTTTATAATAATTGTCATTTTTATTCTTATTTTTTATCAATTGTAATTAAATTAGGTTATCCTTAGCGTATTTTTATCTGATTGTAATTTAAATCGGGTTTTTATATTTTTACTTTTAAACTTCAAATGTAAACACACTGAGACGTATGTAAAGTGCGTGCTAAGAACTGTTATTATTATTATTATTATTATTATTATTATTATTATTATTATTAAACTACAGGTACGATTTACTGACTGACTTTTCAAATAATAGTAAACTTGTAAATAGTCAAATTTAATTGTAAAACATAAATTTGACTCATTACTAATTACCTTTATTGAATAAGTGAAATTGATTCCACTCAAAGTTCAAACAACAAGTACAATTTAATTAATTACTAAAAATCTACTGATAGAACAGTAACATTTTGAATATTATTTGAAACATCAACGTCTATATAGCTGTTATACCTTTGCCTATTAACATAGATATATAAAACTAGTAATAATCATAGATTCGGGAAGTTCGTTTGAGTCAATTTTGTGTGCCTTAAATTTGTCCACTTTACACAATTGGCCTGCACAATTTTCCCCGTGCGTAACAAAATCACACATGATAGAATGGCACAATAGCCACCGAGACTGAAAAAAATCGAAAGATTTACAATGCAATAGATTTCATTTGTGGCACAATTACTGCCGAGATAAACAACTCGGTAGCCAGTGTCCACGAGTCGTGATCATGTTGCTTAATGACTACTGAGTACAACAGCTGATCAGGACGTGCCTTGTTTGAGTCATTGAAACAGCATGGACATTAGTCATTGAAGGCGAGAAGGTTGACAACAAAGCAACAATCTCCTGTTTAATGTATTCACCAGACGTCACACACACCTTCCTATTGTGAGACTTTGGTAAACTATTTTGAACAACATTACAACAAAATGGAAAGGAAAGTAAGTAAAATTAAATTTTACCAAAAAAAGTTAACCGTACAAATCAAAGTACCATTGAAGGTCCATTTTGTATGCGATGTCATGTGCGGCAAAGTCCATGTGTGCACACCCATTAAATCGAGGTCAATAAAATGAAGACGAGGCATTTTGCTTATTTCAAAACTTCCCCTGGTATATATAGAACATCCAGTATGTGCACAGGAAACCACAAGAAATTAAGGATGCGTGCTCCTATGTCAAACACGATATAACTTAAACTGTGTGATTTACCGACTGATTTTTCAAATAAAAGTAAACTTGTAAATACAAAAATTTTTATTTTAAAAATAAAGTTTTTGCATTTACAAGTTACCTTTATTGAATTCTTAAGATTGATTCCACTCAAAGTCCATGCAATAAGTGCAAAAAATTAATATTATTACTAAAAATCTACTGATGAACAGCAACATTTTGAATATCATTTGAACATTAACGTCTATATAGCTGATACATATAATAAAACTTAAACTGTGTGATGAACTGACTGACTTTTCAAATAATAGTAAACTTGTAAAGAGTCGATCTGGGCTCAAAATAAAATTAACCTATTACAAGAGTGCCTTATTTAAATACTTTAGATGGGTTCCACTCAAAAAATAAATAAATTAAAAAAATTATTTATTACTAAAAATCTACTGATATCACAACAACATTTCAATACTATAATATCTTAAACATCTTAATCATACATTTTTTTACAAGGTTACTTTCTACTTAACGTGGGTGCCAGTGGTTCTATTTTTCTTTTACGAGTAACATTTAACCCATGAAAGCCTGAACTCCTGGCTTTGCCGCTAACAGATCACACTCTGAGGCCTTGCCATAAATGTATTATGAAAAACCTCTGGCACACAGGGTACTTTGTTCCAGGAATGTGAAATTTTTCTTCTTATCATGATCTGTGCCATCTGCTTTTTACACTTGCATTTTACGCACATAGTATGTGCAGAGGGTGCATTGCCCACTAGGGCTGCAAGGATACACCGGTGCACCGGTGAATTGCGATATTTTTTGTCAAGATATGAATATCGGTATTTAAACAAAATATCGTAATATCGTGAAACAATAAAATATTCTTCATCAGCATTCAGAAGTTACTAATTTTAATGACTTTTTACCCAAGTCCAGGGTTTTCATTAATATTTTAAGTAGCAGGAGAATTGTACAGGCCCGCAAATGATCCCGACCCGCAAATGATCCTGGGGCCGCAAATGATCCCAAATTGGACCGCAAATGATCCCAGTACCGGAAATGATTCGTGTAAATTATACAACAAAATATTTGGAATGGCGTGGACTTTATAAATAGTCTACGGATGGTGATATTTATAAAAGACAAGCGCCGTTGCAAAAACGCAACGATGAAAAGCGGTAAAAATACCGTGCGAAATAAAATTAACATGTGAACATTTAAGTTTTTCGTTTAGAAAATGCATCTCAAAAATATACATGAATCTTCGAAGATGTCTCTGCTGTCTAATTAATCACTTTGAATTTTTTCCTGTACAATGCTGCCAAGGTAAACACGAGTTTCCTTTCCTTGGAAGCGCACAAAATTTCTACGTGCGAATTTCGGAGGTTATGACACACTTGTAGTTTATAAGCCATTATTTGAAAACACATTTTCCTCAGTCACAATTCGCTCTTGCAAATATTAAGTTATTACAGTAAGCGATTGAGGTATTATCACAGCGTCTCTGGGTAGATTTATTTGCATACCGCACACGTAGAGCTGTCACTTTTGCACGTGCAAATTTCTTACTGTCAATCATCTCCGCCCCTGCACTGAAAGTTACGCGAAACCGTAGCCAAAATCCTGTGTCAGAATTTATTTCAGTGACCTGATAAAGACATTCGAAGGAAAAAATAAACCACAGATTTCGAAAGAGAGTAGCTCAAGAACAAGAGGCGGAGGTGATTGCAATAAGCAACAAAACTCAACTTTCTTCTAGACTTTTCAGTGACTTTTCGTCTAGACATTATCGCTTTAAACGCTGCGTGATGCGTGTGAATGAATGGCTATCAGCTAAAAGCATTTCGCTGCAATAAATATTTTTTTAGAGAGAGTTCTTATTTCTGTTGGTTGGATTGTTAAACTTTATGTCGCGTTTTAGGTCAGTAATCAGTACATATGTAGCAGCTATATCGATATATCAGTTTTGAATTAAAGTCGTTCAAATACGAAACATTCTCTGGTGTTAATTGTTTTTGTTATTGCTGTATTATAAAGAAAAAAAACTGCTTCTAATAAATGTTAAATCCCCTGTCCAAATTCTTTAGTCCACGCAAATCCATCGTTTACGGTCGGGCGACTGTTTCCGGTCAAGGGATCATTTACGGTTCAATTTGGGGATCATTTCCGGTCCTGGGATCATTTGCGGTCCAATTTGGGGATCATTTGCTGTCCCGGGATCATTTGCGGGCCGGGATCATTTGCGGGCCTGTACAGAATAGTGTAAAGTAGCCGGATAATTTTTTGTCAAAGAGCGAAGCTCTTTAACGGAACGAGCGTAGCTCGTTCCATACTAGGGGGGTCTGGGGGCATGCACCCCAGGAAATTTTGGATTGTTGAATCCTCTGAGATGCCATTTCCTGTTATCTGATAGCAAATTTTAATTCTCTCTAGCTAGCGACTAAACAAACAATGCACACCTGAAAATGGTTCTAAAGTGTTGAGTTCTTCTTTGCATTAACAAGCAAGTACTGTTCCACAAGAGCTCTAGCTCTTCTTCTCCAAGAGTAATGTCGTATACCAAATAAAATCTGAGCATTCAAATAAAAGCTATTTCTCAAAATGCTGCAAACTGATCAAGGAGACAAAAATAAACGCTGTAATAATAAAACCTATAAAATAGCACCGCACGAGACGTGAGAACATATTCCCGCTTTTTGATCTGTCGGCGACAACCGGGCGACAACACGCCAGTCGGAAAATAATTGAATGCATTCGCTCTCACCACAAAAGTCACAAAACTTTGTGTGTTTAGTTTAAAATACAATTTCTTGAATGAAATAAATTGCGAAGTATTATCAATAAATATTTCATCTTTGTTCCCTGTACAGTAATAAATAAAAGTTAACTTTTCTCAAATCATAATTAAAACAGAAATTACCGAAATTTGCATTTGCCTTAGCGGTAATTTGACACTCATATTAAAGATATCGTAAACATCTCAAATTTGCATACTAGCGCACATCACAAAAATCGTTTTTTCCGAATTTAAGTTCATTGCTTTTGGCTTTTATTTGGTCCAGTTTTCTTTCGTGACTTTGTCGATTTCAGTTGTTCTATTTTAAGCATTAACTTCTACATGTATTTTAAGTTCACTCTATATTACAAACAAGACTTTCGCGCGTAAAATAACGCCTCGAGCTAACCAAATTATCCACACAAACCGTCGATAAGTTTTTCTTTTATTAGTGTACTAAATTTAATGATTATTATTTTAGTATAAAGCCAGAGCTTAATCAATGTCAGAAGACGTTTAAATTACTCATTACTGACAAAGAGGTTTAAATGTCCGTGACATGTCTATTTCAGCAAGATGTATATAAACAATTTTCAATGCCATACATTATTTACATGAACGAAAAATAATTTTTTTGAACGGCTCCACATCTGAATAAAAAAAAATGGCTAAAGGCATTGAAATTTAGCCGGAGAAATCTACGTAGTAGCCGGAGAATTCTCCGATCCCCGATGCCTAATGAACACCCTGCAAGTCAGAGCTCTTAATAGCGATTTAACTGGGGAGACAAGGAAGTTCCATTCTGCTTCACTTCTGATCACTTATTCTTTAAAGATGTGACAAGTAGTTGTCGACTGACACAGCCTTGTGCGCCCACAAGCAAAAATGTGCGATTTATAAGAACTTCACTTTGCAAATAAGTTTTCACTGCTGAGAAAGTGGAAAAAACTGAGTTTCCAACAGAATTTAGTTAAATTATGGCACTTGTCAGTTGTATGTAATGTTGTATCGTATTGTGTATCGTATCGTGGCATTTGTATCGAGGTTCATATCGTATTGTGAGAAAGTGTATCGTCGCAGCCCTATTGCCCACTGAGCACTTTAAAACTACAGCCCTTTGCACACATTGCAGGCCTGTGGTACCAGGTACTACTGTTGGTAAGAATTACCTTCAATAACTATTATTGCTTTTATATAGGGAAATGAGATGACTCTACCTGTCCTCCATGATATTACACATGGTGTAAACACAACTATGTCCCAGATGAGTCCCAAGCAAATTTCTCATTATCTAAAATGGCAAACAAACATACATTTTAAATACCCTGCTTTGCAGACACCTTGCTATTACGGACACCCTGTTATTACAGACAGTAGCTGAAGTCCTGGCAAATAAAAATTACTGAAAATAAATTCGGCTTTGGACTTTCTCTATTACGGACACCAAGTTGTGGTCCCAAAGGTGTCCCTTATAGTGAGAGTTGACTCTATTAGACCATTAAAATCACCATTGAGACCTAAAATAGTATCCATTTGAGAGGTGCCCACTTCTGGGAGCGAGGTTAAAAATGTTAGTGTTTGTATATATTATGTGCCTGCTGGGACCCTAAATGGAGGTTGTCTGTAAGGGCGGTTTCAACTTTCCATTAGTTAGGTACCATAACACACAACAGTTACCTTCCAGCTGTGCTGGCAGAATTTCTCAATGTTTACAGCTCGACAGGCAGTGGCTATGAACTCAAACAAGGCATTAGATGGCAGACAGCTGTAACGGACGACAGCATCCAACAGGCTCAAGCATAACTAAAAAAAGAGTTCAAATGAAGAATAGTTTATATAATAAGCACTGAAATAGCATAAATAGATGCAAGTTCTCAAGTGCTATTTTGCACTTTTTTTTTGTCAGCTACAACTGCATTGGTGCAAGTGCTGAAAAACATGATTGTATAGGCTATTAATGTAGCTCACACTGCATACATCATTAATTTACTTGGAGATAGGGATCAATGAAGTGGTAAAACTACATACTTTATTTTCCAAAAAGTGTTGTTTTTTGCTTGTAGACATGTTTTAGGTCACCCTATTCAAGGAAATGGCAGAATGACTGAATGGCACCAATCTACCAGTATTGTTTGTTTTCAGAGAGGTTTGCTTGTAGATTGTTTTAATTTGCTGGTTGGACGTACAATGCTATTGATTTAACATGCTATTGATTTATCATTTAATTTTCCAACTTGGGGTAGCGAGGATGGCACGGTGGTGAGAGTACTCGCCTCCTATTATTGTGGCCCGGGTTCAATTCCCAGACCCAACGTCATATATGAGTTTGTTGTTGGTTCTCGTCCTCACTTGGTGGGTTTTCCTCCCTCCGGTTTTCCTCCCTTCGCAAAAATCAACACTGAAAATTCTTATTTGATCAGGAAGAGTGGAAGAAGCTCCACCCTGTGGAAGTGCCACAGCTGCAAATTCCCATTTATTATTTTATTTTATTATTTTTATTACATAAGTACTCCTTGATTTTGTACTGATGTGAAGAGATAATTATGTAATACTATGTGCAACCAACAGTGACTAAAAAAGCTTTGGCAAGATGCACTTAAATCATTAATTAATTATTTAATACTGTTAATTGTCATTAATTTTCAATCAATTACAAATGCTTTATTTATGCTGCTGGAAAGATATTAATCACCACAATAAAAATGTGGGTCTTAATAAGATATCCAGTAACATACACAAATTTATATATTGAAATTTACCATAAATTGAAAATTATTATACTTCATATTTTTACTGTCAATGAAGGAAGGCCTGTTATTAGCCCACTAAACAATGTTAATTCTTATAAAAGCACAAACACTGTGATTCAATGATGACTTTGACTCATTAACTGACTTTGACATGTTGATTATGCCACAACCAATCAGATGGTAAACTGAACCAAAGGCCTGCAGGATACGGTAGATTCAGTTTGGGATTCATCTCAAATCTGATGATGATTCTCTATCCCAGCATATAATAACATATGTTCACAAATAATTCTTGACAAGTGTCCACGTCTTTTTTATTCCTGCTATTTATCAACTGACTTAAGATATATTTCTTAAAAAATACCAAATATAAAAATATGTTATCTGCTTATAATCTAAACTTAAAGAATATGTACAATATTGAGCAAGTAGCAGGGCTCAAAATAACGGCTGGTCAATTTAATGGACAATGTCCCGTCAAGATGACAATTTGTCCGGACAAAGTTTCAGTTTGCTGGTCACTTTGACCGGTCAAATACTGGGATAGAAAAAAAGGTTTCAGAAAGAATATAAATTAAGCCTTGAATTACCGTAACTGTGTTGCATTTTTATTTCATCAAATGTGACTAATAAGCTTACTGTATAGACAGAGCAACTCCACAACGTTCACAGTCGCGTTTATTTCCTAATCTGAACCTCACAATATACATTTCATTCCTATTTACATGTCCTAAAACAGAATGCACCTTTTTTGCTAGTTTTTGACCCGTATACATGTACCGGTAGTTACGTTAAAGTCAGTACTTGGCAAAACTTCTCATGTCAACAAAGAGAGTGTGTTGAAAGAACATTTAAAGCTTTGTAACCAGAATCTGATTTGAGAAGGACATAAATATTAAATTTTTAACAATTATCCTGCAAAATCGCGTGGAATATCGCCTGATACTTAGCAGACGAGGTCGTAGGCCGAGTTGGCTAAAATCAGACGATATTCCATAAGATAGGAGCAGGACAATTGTTTAATTATTATTCAACAAATTGTTAACAAAACACATTTTGAAGATAGAAAAATTGTAATTATGCAGCGCTTTACAAGACTTTGAAGTGAACGAATCTCTGCACCCTACGTATATCGCAGGATATTTTTATGTATGGATGACAGATAACGTTTACATTTTGACCATATATGGGCAGCGCGCGCATTTGTTGAATAATAATAAGAAATATGCAGCCAAAAACAGTGAAGAAATGGTGTGTCATTTTATGCAAAACGAGTGGTAGTTAAAAATCATTACTTTCAATATTTTGACCAGTCAGAAATGACACGTGACTGAGCTAAAATCTGTTTGGCCAGTCAAGATGACTGAAAAAAAATTAATAATTATTTTGAGCCCTGAGTAGACAGTTTAAAGCTGATTTCCAGTCCGTACTGCGCAGACTCGGGGTTTGTTTTCGTTTTTGTTTTGAATTTGTTGAAACGTTACACTTTGGTGACAGCATACATGAAGTTTTTTAGTCCGCCATTACAGTTCGTTTCGTTCAAGAATTTCCGATGAGCTGAAACGTCGGTTTGAAATAGCGTCAAGGTTCCTCTACTCATTATTATTTGTTCTGCACGGATATCTGGCGTTAATTATGAAGAAAAAGGTAAGTTTGTCGCGGAATTTTTAGTTTTGCTTGTAAACATTCGCCTTTGTGTGGGCTCACATAAACATTGCAGCCGAGATTGCGCAGTACGGACTGGAATTCATCTTTAAGGCATTAAATATATTTAGTTAAAAGCATCAAAAATATTCAACAACTTTGTTTTGTTCTAGTTCCTTGCTACATAAAATACATGAAATACTCAGATCACATACCCTTACATTCCAGGGTAGATTTGTGTTAATCTTGCAAAGTTTAAAAGTTGTCTGCTCCAATTCTGGTAATGAAATTGCATGCCATACAACAAAAGAAATCAATAGTCAATTCTTCAGATAAATACACTAGATCACGGATTTAGTTCCAAAACTGGTCATCATAATTTTATTGTTATCACTATTGTCATCACATCCATCACATAATTTTAAAGCTGAGATCAAAAACTCTAAAACAAAAAACAGGTAATTGATTTCTGACTTAACGACAACAACTTGCTTTTAATTTGGTCCAAGTATCGCTAGTAAATTGAAGTCTTCCAAAATTCTTTCTATGGCACGGATGGTATGTTCATCAAAAACTGGACTCTTGCTTACAGAAAAGCTGGAGACAAAGTAACTACCAAGCACTTCTTCTTTGGATTCAATTAGAAGGTGTTTCATCATACCATACAAGCGTGTAAACAGCTGTTCATTGCTCCAGAATTTGTCTTCTGGGAACTTTTCCAGTTCAAAAAGGAATGCAGTTTTCAAGACATAAGAAGTTAGGACTGCACTGTCTCCCTTGCGCTGGTCACGGAAGTACTTTGCACATCGGTAACAGGTTAGGCGGTTACTGTCTGGGCTAAACATTTTTAGAATGTGCATCTCTGCAACTGAAAATGATACACGCCACAGTGGAGTTATTGGGACCACATGAAAACCAAGCTTTGTAACTTTGTCCTTCAGAGTTTTGGAGTATGATTCCCTGGCAGCTTCGAAACTTGTTAGACCACTAAGATTGCTTTTAGCTGCTTCTGCTGCAGACATATCTGTCCATTGAGGCCAGTGGAAAAACTTAATAGCAGGTGTAATGTCAATGTAAATTTCAAACTTTCTGTATTTTCGTCCATTCCAGGTCAAAACTAAGGTGATCGAGGGGCCTTTATAACCAATCCCTACTGACCTTCCCCAGCAAGGCGGAGGTGGATCCATCACATCCAGAGCAGCACGCAATACTTTCTCAAAAGCATTATAGAATGATCCTGCACCAAGGCCAGAAGAACCAGATATCACATCAGAAAAAATTGTGTTTGCAAGGAAAGGATGCGGTTGCACCAAAGGTTGACCAGGATATGCACTGTGCCACTGGACTTTACAAGCTCCAGGAAACGACAAAACTTGAATTTCGGCCATGAAGTCAAACTCATTAGGCGCCGTAACTTTTGTTCCCTCGTAAAAACTTCCACTCGGAATAACTTTGTTGATAAAACGGCCTTCTAGTTTTCCAACACATTTCAACAAGTCACTGACAAACTTTTCGACTGCGACTTGGATTTCTTGGTTTTCTCCACCTTGTTCAAGAGGCCTTCCAACTTCAGCTAGATGAGTTGAAATCGAGCTATCCCTACCAGCGCAGGAATAAATGAAACTTCCGTCATCCATTGTCTCTGTGTTTTCCCTCCGTTGGTTGTGTATGTGCGATAAGAATGATGGCATACCACCATAATGTTCAGGATTCAAGGAACCAAAGCGGTGGTGCATTGCAGTTGATTTCAGAAAACAAAATCTTTCCACGAGCACAGTCTACAGATACTTCCGGCTTCCGCAAGCTTTCGGTTTCGATCTTAAGTCAGTGGTACTCGGAGCCAGCGGAAAGCACTTTCGTTCCCAGGACCTTCTCAGATGGGTTTTCGGGGTTTGGCACTCAACTTTAGCTACCATAGACTGTGGTGGAAAACTGAAACTTTTTTAAGGTTCATTAATAAGATTTCACCTCAAACTTTCCCGATATGTGAAATAAATAATACCTGTTGTTTTTGCAGAGGTCCCTGGCGATACCAACCAATGAAATAAATTATTAATTATTTTAAAATTTAATAAAAACACTCTATTACAAGCCTTTTATATTATTTGCTATTGTAATTGATTTTTACCGATTACCGATTATATAATAATAACGGATTATTGGTGCAACAGTAAAAACCTGTCTGAGAGGGCCTTTAAGGGGGTCCTTGTTAACAACCAATTTGCTACTAAAGAAGTCTTAACTTATAACCATCATATTATAGAGAGCAGACCTCGTGCGGATAAGCTATTTACACAGGTTTGTTCCACTGAAGAGTCTTTCAAGACTTTCATAACACGGCCAGACTTGCCAAGTCATGTGACCAGAATATATACAAAATTAAAACCAGAATCAACAGATATAGAACGTCTACGATGTATCATTTTTTTGTTTTGTTTTGTTTTTAATGAAATTCGCATTATATAAAAGTTATGGCATAATAAACAGCTGTATTGGTAGACTTTTTCCAGTAGCATTTCTTTTTGTTTTTTCTGTAAAAGGTAATTGTGTGTGCGTCCGATTATAACCTGGCCATATTCCCAGGGGGGGTACTCCGGGATCCAAGTGACGGGGATGTGCGAAGGATTTTTTGGGGGTCGAAATTTTCGATTCCGGGATTTTTTTGGGTAGGAGAATTTGGCAGGTATTTTTTTGCGTGACTTGATTTAAATAGGGGATTTTTTGGGGTATTAAAATCAAACTAAAGTGCCTTGGCGCGGCCTTGGCAATTAAGGGGTAATTTGACTAGGGATTTTTTTGGGCGTTTTTTTTGGTCCAGGGATTTTTTTGGGTAATGTCGGAAGACTTAGGGATTTTTTTGGGTCCTGAGTTTTGCCTCCATTCGATCATCCCCGTCACTTTGATCCCGGAGTACCCCCCCCCCCTGGGGCCATATTTAACTCCAATTCGTAACAGAAAACGGAACTCTCCCTCTTTCCTCAAGATTTTGGGACTAGCACTAACTACGAGCGCACAATGATTTAAAGGAGTATATATAGTACGTTCACTTCAGAATAGCCATTTATTTTCTTTACGCCAATAAAAAGTTTACACAAAAGTATGTTATTCACTGAAATTTCAGCCTCCAACGTTCCCTACAACCCTACGAAATCTTTCCCAAAACTCGTCAACTGAATGCCGCCATCTTGGAGCTGATAATGTATGCGTGACGTCAAAGAGCTCAGCCTGAAGTTTGGCGGAAAAATTTTTTTGATTGTCAAAACTCCTTGTTTTTTTAATTTTTGGGAGCTCTGTTTGAGCAAAATGGAGCTACACAAACAGGCATTTTGACAAACAAAAGTCACTAGACGAAGAAACGAGGAGTTTCGAGGATTTAAATTTCCCCGCAAAACTTCAGGCTGAGCTCTTTGACGTCATGCATAAATTACCAGCTCCAAGATGGCGGTGTTCATTTGTCGAGTTTTGGGAAAGATTTTGTAGGTTTAAAGGGCACGTTGGAGGCTGAAATTTTGGGGAATAACATACCTTTGTGTAAACTTTTTATTGGCGTAAAGAAAATAGATGGCTATTCTGGAGTGAACTTCTCCTTTAATAAAAAGCAGGAATCCCCTAATTATAACTCAGGCGTACTGATCAGATGTATTGGCAACTTTTTACATTTTAATTTATTTAAATGTAAAAATGGCATCTAAAATGAATGCGCCATTATGTTAAGGCTGATGGCGGCCTGCGAAGTGCGAATGATCAGAGCGCTCCTTCGACTGTGAAAGGCGAAGACGTTGTTTAGTACATGAAGAACAAGTACAATGAAGGAAAAGTCTCTGAAAAAATTTGTTTGAAGTGTAGTAGGAAGTTTTTAACGCCTCTCTGTGGGAATTTATGAGGATGGAAGTCATGATGCTTATTTCTAATGATACTATTGTAATGTTACATAAAGTCTTTTTTTTTTTTCTAGTGTACTTTATTACTGAGCAGTCCACATTTCCACGTTTAAACGCCATTCCAAAGATTACTTGGGGCTATCTTCGGGGTCAGCGTGAAAAAAAATTGGGGATCATTTCAGGGTCAATTTGGGGATCAGTTCGGGGTTGGGGATCATTTCGGGGCTGTACATTGCTCCAAAATCGCTGGCCACAAAATACAGTCTTCAGCAATCCCTGGGCAACTGTACTGGATCTTTATTTTAGAAGCGTAAAGAAAATAACAACTTAAATAAAGCTTATTATATAATGTATTGCAGGGCTAGTACGACAAGATGAAAATTGGCAGGCTTCTAATGGCCAATATTTCGACTGGTAGAACTACAGTGTCAGAGTAGGGCTGATAATCATATAATATAAAATTTAAATACACATTAAGTGGAACCTCGCTCTATTGACAGCCGCTGACACCCAGATATTACAAACAGTTTTTTTTTTCGATGAAAAGCTCATACATTTTCTCTTATATTGACCTGTGCAAACACTAAATAAAGATACATTCCTCATACACTGTAGCTCAGATTCTTTGCAATTGCATAAAAGGGTCAGTTTAATAATCTAGCCTGTGTACATCCGGAAAAGGAGGCAGAGTGACCTTCCCAAAGTTTTTGCTTAGCTGTATTCTGCAAGTCATTACCAACCCTTAGCCCAGGCCTCTGTGTTTACTAGTAGCTCTTGTGTTATACGCAGTTTTTTGTTAGCAAGCACTTACTCCGCACATCATGCAACATGTCGATTGCACGGGATGCGCGCCAGGATTAAAATTGTTTCCTCAAAATGATGACAAATACAGCAACGTGACCAAGTGCGCAACTTATATGCAACGAAAATTGTTCTACTGTGACCAAATTCAGTTTATGGACATGTTCTAAAGCCAGGAACACGAAGAAAAACATTATCACAAACCACTTACCGCAATCACAGTTAATAACTAACTGCCAATTGCTAAAAAAGGACCCTGCTGTTTAATTTGCAATAATTATTTGTTTCTACTGTTTGGATGCTTGGCCCCATAAGCACCTGTGCTAAATCAGTTACCGTGGGTAAACAAATGTCATCTTTTTTACCAAGAGATGCGGCGTAGTGCACAAGTGAAAAATTGTGAGAGTCGCAAATATGATTATTTATTTTACTCGGAGGGGGATGAGAAAAACTGTGTAAAGGACTCCAAAAGCGACTCAACAGAAGTTAAAAAACAACTCTTATAACTATTGATAACACGTGTTAACCACCTTTTTTATGTTCTAAAAGGGAAGTGATAACTTTCTTTAAGGCATGACTAATATTTGATTGGCACAAACCTAATTGGACTTTTTTTTTCGTGGAAAAATGGATGCTCTTGGGTTGCTTTTTCTTTTAAAATACATTAAAAGTAGTTGTAATTATTGCCTTTGTCAGTACGTGAAGGCGAATTCGTTTTTTTTCAGTCAGTATTTTTGTTCCAAAATAAAGTTTATAAATATCCCTGAAAAATGCGTGGTTACCTCCATTTTTTTTTATTCCAATAGCCCTCGCTACGATCTGCTTTTCTCGCATAGTCATAAAACAGGCAAAAAAACTTTGTCCCCTGTATTTACATGTAAATTGTACCGTCCTTTTTATTATATTCGGGCTCAGTTGTATTTAAAATCGTTTATTCTTGAGTATTTAACAGTTACAAATTCACTTCTAGCTATTTTACCTCAACTTCTTCTTCTTCTTTAGTTGTTCTTGAAAGATGGCAGGTTTCCCTGAAAGGAGGGCACAGATAAACTTAACTGCCCTTTTAAATCTTCAAATTTTCCAACAGTGTAAATAAAGATGAATTGTTCAACAATGACACGAGCATGGGATCAAAGAAAAAATCTAAGTACCCGACAGGAATCAAACCCATGGCCTCCTTGATGCCAGTATGCAGGACGCGTGTCACATAATTATATTGGATCCACTAGCCCAACAAACTGAAAAAGGCATTTAATTTAACGTACAGTCTGCATGCTGCAAAATAGCAATTTCATCACAAAAATAGTTTTTTGTTTGTTTTGTTTCTATTTACAGGTGACTTGAAGACTTTGCAAGGGCATTCCTGTTAGTCAAAATAAACTCAAAAATACACACTGTGTCAATGTAATAAAATTGTCACATGATTGTTTCCCACATGTTGCCAGTTTAAACCTGCATGAATATACTTTAGTGACATTTATGGCTTTTTATATAATACGAACATCCCAGAACCCAATAAGGCTACATGTAAATACTGACACTTAATTACATGTAAGTTTAAAAACCATGCTGAGGTTCATGACAAAAAAAATATGTTTCGATAATATAAAAACATGTAAAAATAATGAAATAACAGAGAATTTACATAATTATTATCACAGACCATAAATTTTACTCGAGGTTAAGTTAACGTGTCAAGTTTTTTGCAGTACAGGCTTGGTTCCACAGGGTGTGGTTCCAAAAAATATCCATACCTCCCCCAAGGATGGTTCTTTGGTTTGGACCCTCCCACCCCCTGGGATTTCCAGTTTAGCTTCATACTGGACTTTCTTTAAAAAATTTGTGCTATTGAGACCCCCATCCCTCTCGGAATTTCCAATGACCATCCTTGGGGTGGGTATGGATATTTTCTGGAGCCGCACAATGTAGCCATTTGCTTATGAAAGTAAGCTGCAGATTGATCTGATTGATACACACTAATCTATTTTTACAAATACCTGTTTTCTATGGGATATATAATTTCATATTGTTTTTACCGGTTTCACTTGTAATAATAATAATAATAATAATAATAATAACAATAATAACAAATAAAATTTAATAAAATTCTTCAAAAATTCAAATATCAGCTACAATGAATGAGAAAACGGAAGTATATAAATTACTACGAATGAAAGGTTCACAAAATATAGATAAGATCATAGTTTCTTATTATTTCAACAAGCATTCAGTTATGGAGAGCTGAAATGAACCATATCATGTCATTAAATTATTACTGATAAACAAACATGATTGTTTACAGTCAAAACACCTCAAGCGTTCCTGTCAAGGGTGGATTAATGATTCCATAATTGCAAATTTGATTTCATTCTTTGCTTCAATATTCCATTCTTGAATTGAATATTGCAATGCTCAAACGGCGACTCGATTCAAAACTCGAATGTTGATTTCATTCATGCGACAGACACATGAGAATTTGAAAATGTTCCCCAATTTGCATAAAATGGGTCAACGACATTTTTTCCACTTTTTCTTCTGCCAGTTGTATTTTTGTGCCTTTTCGGTGTACCAAAATGTGTCGCCTCTCTTTTAGTACTATTATAGGGTTGAAATAAAGAACGTGAAGAACAAAATGAAGAGAAAACATGATGCGTGACATTTGACAGGTGACTAGTTTATGCAAATTCAGGCCGAATTCCCACGTGCCCGTCCCGTGAAGCCAGACAACACTCCAATCAACATTCAAGTTTTGAATTGAGTCGCCGTTTGAACATTGCAATATTCAATCCAAAAATGGAATATTGAAGCAAAGAATGAAATCAAATTTGTAATAATGGAATCATTAATCCACCCTTGACAGGAACGCTTGAGGTGTTTTGACTGTAATAACCAGTTGACTGATACAACATGACTTATTTCTAAAACATGTTTTGAGCAACATGTGGAACATTATTTGCACTAACCTAACAATGCCTGACACAATCTCCTCGTCAAGAAAACTTGAGTTGTAATGAATCACATTACTCAGAAGGGGCATAAAAACATCCATTCTATTAAAGTAACAAAAGAAGTTAAAAAATAATTATAATTCATTCATTATTAATTAATAATTTAACTTATATAACTTGCTAAAATTATATAAAAAGAATTATATATCACATTCATGTTAAATAATTTGATGTGTGATAATTTATATGGTTGACAAAAACTAATAATTTTTATCACAGCTGCATGTATATCACAAATATCGGACATGTATGTCTCATCACATGTTAAGTGATAAAACCTGTATCAAATTAGAGGTTATAAAATGGTCTGCAATTCTATTTCTATTTTGATCAATCTATGAATTAAGCAGGAGCTATAGAACCTTGGAGTATTTACATGCTAAGGCTGGTTACCATGGCAAAGACTCTCAATAAGTGAGAAAGTTAAATAAAGTGTTATTAATTTGGTATAACAAAGATGTCAAATAACATTTACTTTTAATAAAAGCTTTCTAGTGCAATACTCCCTTATAGGGCTAAAGGAGGACCTGCGCCCAATAGAGAATGGTTTTCAGGCTTTTTCGTCTTGAACGGGGTATATATTTCATCCCTTTTGGGGGGGTTCACATGGCCCAATCTTCACATGGCCCAATGTCAAACAGGATAGGCTTATATGCCTTCAGAGGTGTAAATTTATACAAACTATATAGCCACAAGCCAAATGTTCACAAATTCGTATTGCTGACTTACGTTGATTTCGGCATTGATACTTAGCTTAATTCACTATTACAACAGAGCAAGTGATTGGTACTTGTTTATGTCTTAGACGGGGTATCAAAAATACATTATTGGCATTCTGTCTTAAACAGGGTAGGAAAATCAAAGGTTCCTGTCTTAAACAGGGTCAGGGTTTAGGACACCGGGCTGCACCTCCCTACCCGAGATTATAACAAGTGACCCCTCCAGAAAGTAATGCTACGAACCTAGTTTTTGACATCATTTTAAGTTGCCATGGCAATGCTAAAAGTAATAAAACACATAAAAACATAATGATATCGAGTCTATGAGAATCAGGAACTGACCTGCCTTTTTGCATAACCTCTGGCATCCACGATAAAAGGAAAGGACCTATTAAAATTTAATACCATACAATCAAAAAGCTGGTAAGGAGATCTAGGCAGTAGTCGCACATACATGTACATTGTAAGATCTACTATATGCAAGATCCACTATACAGTTAAGGTTAGGTTCTTAGTCCTTTAAGCCCCGATAGTGCCATTTGGCACATAATGTCATAATGTGGTCAATATTAATTTTTGTCCAATTAATTTTATTTTAATTTTTGCCACCAAAATTGCCTTGGAAAGATCTGCATTTTGAAAACATAAAATTGTTCCTCCCCCTCTTTCTTACTTGATTGACAACCCCTGTAACTTTTGAAACTTTTTTCCTGATACATATGTGAGATGCAACATAACTGAAATTAACCATGACATTGAAAGGGGTACAATAAGCTTTAGTTTAGGGGTATACCCATTATATACGGAGATACACACATTTTTAAACCTTTTTCTTTTTACATTTTAAAGCCGTTTCTTTCAAGGCCATAACTTTCTCATTATTTGTTGACATGCTAAATGAACTATTCTGATCAAATGGTGTATCATACATGGACATTCAGCTAATAGTTATTGATTTAGGAAAAAGGCCAGTCCCCTTGGGGCTAAAAGGGTTAATAGGTTGTTGCCAATAGAACTTTTAGTGATATTCGGCCTATTATTTGTGTAAAATTAGCATATTACACAAGTGTCAATGTAAAAATGAAGCACTAATCATTTAGAACAAGTACATGGCATTGTATACATGTACAGGAAAGCATTAATTGCCCAAACCTCCCAAAAGTAAACATTTTTAACCAAGTTTAGGAAATAACAACCTGTTTTTAAATTTTAGGCTAAAAAGGTTCTTATAAAAATGGGGTCTAATTTGCAAATTTTAGCCTAACAGGTTCTTAAATGTTAGGTTCTTACTTGCAAGTTTTAACTGTATTTCAAAGTGCATTGCATGCTTATATTAATAGGAAAAATATTGACTATCATTATACACTCAATACATGCAGAGTTTGCAAATTATGTGTGGCAACGTCATTATTGCTGTTATCCCTTTGCCTGTAATGTAGATATGTAATAGAACTTGTGATTAACTAACTGATTTTTTCAATAAAAGTAAACTTGTAAATACTATTTATTAATTTAAAACAAATAATTAGCATTTACAAGTTACCTTTATTGAATGTGTTACGTTGATTCCACTCAAAATTTGAACAATAAGTACAAAAATAAATTACTTTTAAATAGATTTAGCCAAGCCTAAAAGCAGAGCTACACGGTAATTTACTTTAGTCCTTCATTTATATATCTGAATTCACTAACCATAGACATAAAAAATAGCACCTGAGCCTGCGATCCAATAGAAACACCATTTTCCGGACAGCGATCAACTTTAAAAATACGCATGACCTTGATGAGTTATACACCTGAGCCCGCGATATGGTCATATGATACTGGTCAGCGGACACCATTTATTGACAGCTGTCAATTGACCATAATGTGGATGCCCAGTATCAAAGAGGTTAGGGTTAATCTATTTCTGAAGTGGGCAATGTACGTCCTAGCCGTCCTAGCGTCATGACCATGAAAACTCAAGTTAATGGTTTTCCTATTTCTTTGGATTTTCTATGGTTATGGGGCTTTACTCTGCCGCCCTTCGGGCCACTGTGGAGCTCCGCTAAAAATATACTGATTGTATTGTAACATTATTTTTAATAATATTATAACTTGAAACATTAACATCTATATATAGCTGTTATCCCTTTGCCTATAACATAGATACATCAATTAAATAAAACTTAATGACTTAGAGATTGACTTTTTTCAAATAAAAGTAAACTTGTAAATACTAAAGTAATTAATTTAAAAAAATTTAAATTAGCATTTACAAGTTACCTTTATTGAATACGTAAGATTGATTCCACTCAAAGTTTGAGCAATATGTACAAATTAAAATTAATTACTAAAAATATACTGAGATGGTATGGCAACATTTTAATAGTAATATTATTTAAAACATCAACGTCTATATACTGTATAGCTGTTATCCCTTTGCCTATAACGTAGATACATCAATTAAATAAAACTTAATGACTTAGAGACTGACTTTTTTCAAATAAAAGTAAACTTGTAAATACTAAAGTAATTAATTAAAAAAAATAATTTTAGCATTTACAAGTTACCTTTATTGAATACGTAAGATTGATTCCACTCAAAGCTTGAGCAATATGTACAAATTAAAATTAATTACTAAAAATATACTGAGATGGTATGGTAACATTTTAATAATAATTATTATATTATTATTAAAACAACGTCTATATATAGCTGTTATCCCTTTAACTAAAAACAGCACTACAAAGCAACTCTAAAACAAACTTGGACATTTCTATCCATTAAAAACGATGTCTTGCAGTTCAAAGTGATTGTTTTACTGCTCGCCCATTAGTTTTTCTATCCAACATTCTTATAATACGTAGTTCTGTAAATGTTGTGATCAGAAGGTATCAAGCTTTGCAAGAGATGAATGCTGACAATCAAAAGACGCTATTTTTAATTACTGTAAAAGATTAGATTCTTTGTGGTGTCCAAATTAATATATTAAATAAGTGCCACCATCAAATAAGTGCCGCCCTCAAATAAGCGAGCGCTGCCCTCATAAGCACCGCACTTGAGGCGCGAAAAATTTAATAAGGGCCGCGGTACATATAATACAGTAGATAATTATAATAAAGCTTAATGTGTGATTTAGAGACTGATTTTTTTTCAAATAAAAGTAAACTTGTAAAGAGTCAATTTTTAAAAAAATAAAATTACTCATTAAGATAGGTTCCACTCAGAGTTAGAGTTAATATTAGTGCAACTGACTGACTTTTCAAATAAAAGTAAACTTGTAAATACTAAAGTTTAATTTTAAAAAATAAATATTAGCATTTACAAGTTACCTTTATTGGATACATAAGATTGATTCCACTCCAAGATTTACCGGATTCAACTGTATTTTTAAATTTAATTATCTCTCTTGGGGACAGTTTGAGAGCTTAAGTTTGGATAAATACAGTTAAATGAAATTTAACATAATTGACAACTAGGAACAAGAGTCGTAACAGGAGTGTGTAGCATTATTTTGTTTACTATGTGGCGTATGTTTGTAGCGTTAGTGGGGTTAAATTGGTTGCTGAATTGCTAGCATTCGGGTCGACTTCCTTCCAGTGGAATTCTTGTTTCGTACATGGGCAATTCCATGTCATGGACGTTACAATTCAGACTAATTTTTAGAACTTTACACTTGCATTGTCTAAGGATGAAAACAAGTTTTAAAACTTTTCATTGATGTACAAGTCTGTGCACCTTAGTGTGTTAATTTGATTATTTCTTTTTTCCAGTTGACTTATTTGTGCCAGAGAAATATTGAGAAAAACGACTCTCATGGATGTTACATAAAAATCAACCACGTAATTTAGTGCATTAGCATTACTTTAAAATTCCTGTCAAACTTTCAAGCAGTTTCAAAATATCTTCTCCATGTCAATGTAGTTTAGTGATTGTGTTAACTGACAATTTTGTTTTCACCTCCATTATCTTTCACAGTTTTTCTTGGAGACTAAAAATGTAACGTCATGAACGTTACAAAAATTGTCATGGACGTTACACTATGTGAATTCTTCTTCAAGTTTACCAAATAAATTAACTTTTTTCAATTGTTGGGCTCTATCATTTGTAGTAAAACAATATTTCTTGGCAGTTGGAAATGAAATTATCTTGCTAGTTAATGTAAAACCCGTGAAATGCTCATTTAAATTTTTGAGGACATTTCACGGTCCTTACATGACATATTAACCTGCATTTTCAGCAAATCTCTTTCCACAAGCTTGCTGTTTATCAACCCAAACCTGTCTTTTGGAAAAAACTGCCCACTGCTATACTGCCTAACTATTTTTTACCTTTTCCAAAGACTTTGATAAAGTTTTGCTTTTTTTTCAACATTTTTGCAAAAAGTGTAACATCCATGATATGGCGTCCATGACCAACTTTAACTGCACTTAGTTAAAAAATGTAACAGTTTACCAGAGTTTTGTTATCATCAAAATGTTCACTTTTGATAAGTAACAAAGCAGCAGAAATTTTTTAAGAATCCTTCAAATAATAACTTCAGGAGAGAAAAAAAATGCACAAAATTTCATGGACGTTACGTAACGTCCATGACAGAACTTCACATCGCTGTTGCTATTTTTTAAAAATATTTTGGATGAAGTCTTTATCAGTTATTTGTCAACACAAATGAGGGAATATTCCTAATATAATTGTTTGAATTCATAAGCATTTTGAAAGTATGATTTTTGTAAGTTAAAAATGTGCATCACAGATATTGTAAATTATTAAGAAGGTAAACCAGTACTTTGGGGACCCCCCTAAAAACACTGTTGTCACAGACAAAGTAAAAGTTGTTTTTCTGTATACTTTAACATGTCTACAATGCAGCACAGGTCATTATTCCATCTGAAATATCTTTTGAAAAATCTTGATTTTTACACCTCTCAATACATGTGGAATTGCCCACATGCATAGCTACTAGCCCATGTGCTTGCGTTTGTTGTTTACTGTTTTATCGATGTGGCATTGTGTGTAGCATTCTCAGCGTTCCCTTCCCTCCCCTCCCCTGTTGCTGTGTCATTTATCTGGGACTTTATAGAGTTTCTCTTCCACTGTGCCATTTGCACTTAAGTGTGACAGGTGCTCTAGTTCTGGGGTCTGAGTTGTGGGTTTGGGCAGGACGGTTGGGTGTTCTAGAGCCTTTAAAAGAGTGTGATTGGAATTGCAGCCTCTGGGACCCTTGGGCACCAACCTCAAAGTGCGACTTGGGCGCTAAGTTTTTCTTTTATCTTTACTGTATTCAAAAAGGGTGCCAAGGTGTGAGTTTGTTGGGTAACTTGATTTTTGCGTTTCTTGGTTGAATGTTCAGCGAAAACTGTCCTAAAAGTATTCTGCTCTTTAAGATACTTTTTTTCAAATATTTAATATAATTACTGTCAGTAGTGTTTTTAGTTTCTTGCCTGTCATTTCTTCAAAGTATGAGATGTCTTTTCCATTGTCACTCAGAGCCTTCAACAATTCCAACCTATACAAAAAATTAATTCACAAAGATTCAGCTGATCACTACACTACCCTATTTACTCAAATAAGCACAGCCCCCAAATAACCCCCGCCCTTGAATAACCACTGCCCCCGAATACCGTATTTATTTGATTAAGTACCCAACCTCGAATAAACGCCCACCCTAAAGTTAGGAAAAGTTAATAAGTGCCCAGCCTCGAATAAGCGCCCACCCCACCCCACAAAAAAGCGATGTACGCAAGAGAAGTATTGAAATTGCATTGACTAAGTACTACTAAGAGACTTCCCCAGAGACCGAGTTTTCTTAGTATTTTACAGAAACTTTAAATGAACAGTTAAAATTCTGATTTGGTACAGCTTTACATTTTGGTATTATTTATTGTTTTGTTCCAAAATAAACTTTTATTAGTTACTATTTTCTGTAAATGGTGAAAATTTAATAATAAGCACCCAGCCTTGAATAAGCACCCACTCTCAAGGTCCAAAAATTTAATAAGCACCCAGGGCGCTTAATCGAATAAATACGGTAAGCGCCGCAGTCCCGATGCAGCGCTTATTTGAGGAATTTCGTTTAACTAAAAATGGCACTTCTTTGCATCAAAAGCGATGTTTTGCAGTTATGAGTGATTGTTTTATCCCTCTCCCATTAGTTTTTCTATTCAACACTCTCACCAGCTTACAATACGTAGTTCTGTTATTGTTGCCGCAAACTTTGCCAGGGCAGCTAGTACCACTAGCAGAGAGGAATACTGACACTTAAAAGATCCTCTTTTCAATAACTGTAAAAGATAAGATTCTTTGTTGCGACCAAATTTAAAATAAGCACAGCCCTCAAATAAGCACCCCCTCGAATAAGCGCCGCACTTGAGGTGCAAAAAAATTAATAAGCACTGCGGTGCTTATTCGAGTAAATACGGTAAGTCTACTATCTTTACCAGTGGAAAAGGTCTCACCTGGGTGTGATATCTTCAGGAATTTTGTGATTAGCCACAACAGAAAAGAAGTGAGCTCTTAGAATCCCAAGTCTGTTAAACTGCATTAAACAAACAAAATTAACCATATATATTTCACTGCACAGAGCACACAAATTATATAAATGGAATGTTCATGAATCCATTTTGATTAACCCGAGAATGTTTCTCTAAAGACACCTCAGAGTCTGTAAACCATCCAGTAGTTTCTAAACATTTCATATAACTTTCTACACGTAGTATGCAATGGACAGTTTAAACAGCAGCTTCAGGTCCCACAGAAAATGATTTTTTTTTTTCAACCAGAATTTATAATCTCTACCTTTACATTAGACAAATTTCAAAAGCACTGAAAGTAGTTTTGCCAATATTTTGGTTTTATTACAAAAACCTTCCTCAGGGCAGCTGAAAAACCATTTCCTGTGTTTTTGAAATCTGTTAAAATTATAGGCAGTACACTCAGCTCTGCCCTTATGGTGTCCATAAAAAAGGTTTGACTTTAGAAAAATAATTACAACAGCTACATGCAGTTACCTGTCCAGAAATCATCACAGTAAGGAACTGGAGAGTGACATGTCTTGCCTCCAAAGGATTGTGTGGACTGAGTAGGTCATCAACTGCAGCCCATGCCGCTTCTACAGCATGCTATAAACAAACATTGATTATAAAGTAAATGGTTTGAACCCAGGAGTATCAGTAGTTCGTATAGTGTGATCGTCCGGGTGAGAGTAGTTCTGAGAAGAACTGTTGTTGGTGACTGACGTTTCGACAACCTGAGCGGAAGTCATCTTCAGAGTCAAGTGAAAAGTTGTTGTCAGTCGATGATGTTATAAGTCTGGTCCGTTGAAGCTGATTGGTCAGTTAAGCCGTGATGTTATTGGCTGTAAGACTCGTGTAAAGTTTGTCATCAGTAATTGGTCAGTTTCGATCCGTCTATTGTTAGTCTAATTAAGTCGTTCTGTTCCGTCTATTGTTAGTCAAATTAAGTCGTTCTGTTGGCGGTTCGTTTGTCGCTTCTCTTTTCGTCGTGAATAAGTCGTTTGTAAGGTGCCGGTAGTTGTTGACATCTGTTGATAGGCTTCTGTTCTAAGTTTGTGTACCAGCTTTCCAGAGTCAGTCGTTGAAAATAGTTAGTACTGTAGGTTAAGCATTCAGCAGAGTCCCAGTCGATTTTGTGTTTAGTAAGTCGGTGGTGTTCAGAAATGTGATTGTTGACATCACCATTTCTCGTCGCTCGTTTGTGTTCAGTCAGTCTCGTGGTCAAGTTTCTACCGGTCTCTCCGATGTAGGAGGCCTGGCAGTCGGAGCATTTGATCTTATAAATCGCTCCCTGTCTGTTGTTAGGTTCGTCCCTGTCTTTAACGTTGGTCAGTAAATGTCGTAACGTTGTTATAGGTTTGTGAGCTACACTGATATTGTAGGGTTGTAGGATCCGCGCAATAGTCTCAGAAGTGCTTCTTAATAATCATGAAAAATGTTATGTTCCCGCCTTGAAGCCTGTACAGTTGCTAGGACTGATACAATGGGGTTGAATGTCCCAAAAGATCTTTTTCACTGTCACACAATAAAAATGTAAATCGAAAAAGCATTCAGTGAATGAAGTCAAGAAAATGGCCGAGATTTCAAGTCATATTTTGTAGCATCAGTTATAAATGACAGGAGTAGATGCTCCCCCTGGATAGGTTGTTGATAGGATGTGGTTACCGTAATGATTCGATTTAGCCCCTGGGGGCGTTTATTTACTTTTGGCACCTTAAGGGGGGGGGGGCTTATTCAAGACAGGACACTTAATCAGGACAGGATGCTTATTTAATTTATTTAGAATCATTAATCATTAAATTGAATCATTATGGTAACTGGCCCTAAGTCTCCTTGTTTCTCAAGTAAAATCACTACCAATCCCAACAGTGCAACTCATTATACTCACATCTTCTACACGTCGACTGGCCAGGTAATCACATAGCTCCTTTAAAACCCGCACACGGTTTGACAAAGGACTTTCCTTGCCTATTTCCTATGACAATAAAAACAACCAGTCAATAGTATATAGTGTTCATCAATATTACTGTAAATAAGGAGGAGTAAATTTATTTTAAGACATATTTCACACAACACATTCAATCACAAACTGTACTAATTAAATTAGTCCAAAATGTTACAGTCACAATTAGCGGTATGCAAACTCATGCCAAGAGGGACGTATACAAAACATGGACCCGGGTCCATGGACCACCTTGTGGACCTGGTCCATGGACCACTCCTGTGGACCACCTCTAATTTTTGAAATGGGCAAAGGGTATAAAATTGACAGCATGTACTAAAACACAAAACAACGGAACGATACCACCGAAACGAAACGACCGAAACAAGTGAAACCCCCGCAACTACCTAAATGAAACCACCGAAACAACTGAGACGGCCAAAACGAGCAAAACAAGACAAAATTACCGAAACAAGCAAACCCTATTACCATTATTGAGAGCTAACCATAAACAGGGGAACCAGAGTGCTATTCAGACTAACTGGAGTGAAAGGTGCAGCCACTCCAGTTAGCCTAAAATAGCACTCCGGTTAGCCTCAATAGCACTTCAGTTAGCCTGAATAACGCTCAGGTTAGGCTGTTTACGGTTAGCTCTCACTAATGTTAATGGGTTTCGGTTGTTTGGATGATTTTGTATCGTTTGCTTCGGTTGTTTTAGTGGTTTGTTTTGGTGGTTTTGCTTGTTTCGCACGTTTCGGGTGTTTTAGCGGTTTCGTTTTGGTCGTTTTGGTGGTTTTACTTGTTTTGGTCGTTTCATTTCGGTGGTTTCTTTTCCTTGTTTTGGGTTTTAGTAAATGCAGTCAATTTATACCCTGACCCCATTCTGTACTTTGATTTGCTTTCAAAAATTAGAGGTGGTCCACAGGAGTGGTCCACAGGGGTGGTCCATGGGACCGGGTCTATGTTTTGTATACGTCCTGCCAAGAGCCCCATGCTACTACCAGGGTAATATTCAAATTTCTACAGCCTGAAGCGACCAGGAGTATTTCTATCACCTAAAATAATGGGGTGCTTGTCCATTACAAAGTACTAGAAACTAGTTTTTTGTCAGGGGGTTTTTCAACAGATCACTTGTACTGATTACTCCTTGGTGGAGAGAGGTAGAGCAGTTTTCAATTAAGTGTCGTAAAACCAAAACCAAAGTAATTACTCTAACCAATCACAAAGGACACAGACAATCCAGTGAACCAATCAAAATTCGAAGCAAATACATGTAGCTGGCACGAAGCGCGGGAAAACGTGCGCGAGCGAGTCACGATTGGTTTTGGTTTTAGTTCTGATTGGCTGAGAAAGTGGCGCGAGATTTTTAAGCCAATCACTAAGCGTAGTAATGCAAAACCAAAGCAAACGCAAATTACTTTCGACACTCAAGTGAAAACCGCTCTATAAAGTAGGTGTAAGTTACTGCAAACTAGCCTTGCATAAATTTGGTATGACTTTTACAGTTGCTGTATGGGTATAGGGTACCCTGAGGAATAAGTCAAGTCAAATGAGGCATTTGAACACCATTTGTGGCACAAGGGTTGGGCTTTTGAACAATCAAAACTTCAAAAGTTTAAGAGGCTCCGACGGAGAATATGGAGAATCGTTGGACAGGCTGGGAAAATCGAAAATCTTGAAACTTTGCCCGAAGAACACCTTTGGGGAACTATGTTCGAAAATATTATTCTCATCTTCTGGGAATTTATGGTTTTCGAGAAATTAAGAAAAAACGAAAATAACGGCTTTTAGCTCATTAAATATGCCAAAAATATGCGTAAAAATGGCAAAGTTCTCGATATTCCTATAAGAGCAATTTTCAATGCTTTGAATCGAAATAAACGTAGAATAATAGCTTTATCTTCCTTCTTTCATGCAACAGGCACTTTTAATTTTTTCTAGCTATCTTAAGATTTTCATCGCCTTTTAAAATATTGCTCTATCAAGCACTTCGGGAAACGGCAAAAATTGAGAAACTTTAGAGGCCGAAAAAGCACCTTGATATGTCCGATAGCGAGTTAAACTAAACACTGTGCAAAAGCTCGATGTCTCTATTATTATAATATCAAATAAAAAATCTGGGTACTCGAGGTTCACACCGATAAGAAACGAAAGTTCACGACGTATTCGTGCGTAATTTGCATATTCTTATTTTGAAAGACGTCCCCCGCTAAGAGATCTGCTTCGCTTTATTTCCATTTGGAAGAAATGATTTGCACAAAATAAAGCAAGTTTAAACTCGCTTTTATTTTTTTTTTCGTCTTATGCCTATACTTAGGTTATATAGAGGTTCAGAAAGAAGAAAAGAGTAAAAATTATCGACTGAGTTCCTCATTGCGTGACCTGTGTCACGTGCATGTTCTGAAATTTTTTGTCAAAGATCGGAGGAAAGATTATTAGTTTGTTTAGATTCTGGCACTTCAAAATTTAAGAAGTAAACAGTTAGATCATTTCATTCACTTACCTGAAATTGGGAATGATATAAATATTTTATTTACTCACGTTACTTAAGTCAAAAATAGAACGCATGCATGTAGTAAGGAATTATTAATTAACTTGGAAGTTTACTTTTTAGTGTACATAAATGTACACAAATATTAAAACTGTCATGTACATATATCGCCGTTCTTCCGTTCAGTTGTCATGTGTGGAATAAAATGCCAAAAGTTTCCTATCTTGTTTTACAATAACTATAAAAAAAAGTCTTTGATCGTGCAAAATCCATTCATTCCGTCAGATCACAAAATTAAATTAAACTTTCCTTTGAGAGACCGAACACGTACACAGCGACAGGACATTTAACACGAAAGCAAGAACTTTCTCGGCTAAAATTCAAAACTATAATGTCCCTTTGCAGTTTTGCCTCTCTTGTTGGCGGGGCTTGTGGCCCAAGCCCACACAATCCAGAAGTTGTTCAATATGTAAATTTAAAAGACTGTGACCGTGATGTCAAAGCACATTTAAAGTATTGTAACATCTTGACCAATACGGACAGCATTGATAACGAAAAAAAATTGTTGCTTACCCGTGCAGGTAAGGTTAAATGAATATTTTTTTCTTGGAATCACACTACTGTATAACTAAACTGTGAATTGATACAAGCTGACCTATCCGATACATCTAGGGATTTTCGTAGGGCAAGAATGCCAAGAATACATGACGATTTGCCCAAAGCACAGAAATACGCTCGGTATTCGCTGGCGAACTGGGAAGACAAAATGTTCTGTACCAACTGAAGTTGCGGGTCACAAGTCCTCCTTTACCCGGGGTGACCGAGGAATAGATAGCAAGAAATCTTGGTTTGTGTTTAAAGAAACGGGCATGCTTGTTCCAGCAAGTTTAAGTTGCAATCCGTACGTTTTCATCCGAGCCATCCGCAGCCAAAGATGCGCGTAAACAGCTTAACAGCTTCAATGCTCTAATATATAAAATGGACTATTATTTTTAGGTTTCCTGCGACACAAATTTTAATTTCGGGCTGTTCAAAAATCTGGTAAAATCCGTGACATATATATAGTCGCTTTGGATAATTAGTTATTGTAGTCACTGACTTCTCATTCGCTAAGAGCCTAGAGTAAATTATAATTCTGAGAATCGACGCAACATACAGATTATTCACTAATCTTCTAACAGGTTAGTGAATAATCTGTAGGTTGCATTGATGTCCAGAATTAACTGAATACAAGAAAAGATTGCGAGACATGTGCATGTGACATTCCAACGTAATTTTATTAAAATGAGCCAATCAGAGGGAGATCGCTCGTCCTTCGCTCGAGCTCACGTGTCACTTCGTTCGCAGAATGGTAATTTCTAGCGGCTGCCGGCGTTGCAAGTTGCAAATAAAAATTGCGGACGTGTGACTCTCCTTCGTCAAATTGCAATGATTTTAGTCATCATCGCTGCGTTACAAGTTTTAAGGAAAATTGCCCCGTGAAACATGTCCTTAATCAGTAGGTAATGCCGATTCCCAGAATTAATTAACTGTAGGCTCTTTAATATACACGTAAACAAATTAACGGCAAACAATTTCAACATTTGTGTCCTTCTCGTCTTCCGGCTGCTGGATGCTTTCTTCCTTAAGGTTTTCGTGGAACAGCTCCTTCGCAATTTTTGGTAGCTTCTTTTTGTTGTCCGTTTCTTTCTGTTTCACAAGTTTTTAAATTTTCATCGGTCGAATTGAAGAAGCGAATCAGTGAACCATGAATTCACTTCACTTTCATATAAAAGCAATTATTATTCGGTTTTTGCTATAATTAGAATTATCAAGGTCTCCATTAGTGTTATCAGCACTTGTTTTGGCCTTGATTTGCAAAAGCCTCATCCGTACGGACTGAGTGATACGAAGGTTTAAAGGATCTCAGCTAGCCGATGGATGCAAATGTATGTCAAGTTAGATTGGAGATTGTACGCTTTGATATTTTTCCAAGCAGTTTTTCCACTTTCACGGAATGAATAATTTTTGTGGCTGTTTTATACAGGATACAAAACTTCAAAACTCTCCTCAAGTTAACGGCAATAACATGAAATCTTAGCTTTGAGTAAAACTTAAAGGTCAAACTTGCCGGAAACTTGAACTTGATATTGCTATAACTTGATATTATCTTAAGCAAGGATTGTAAATATCAACATACCGCAAGCCTTCCCTTTTTTAGTAAGAAAACGGACGTTTGCGACTAAGTGCCTTAAACTAATAGTAATATCATGCTCTAAATAGTGGAAGTTTTAAAGCATAAAGAAGTTAGTTTATACTTTTGTTGAATTGTTAATAAAAATATATTAATAGCGTGACGCGGGTCACGTAATGGCGACTACTCTCAATCTAATTTGTAAATTTATATTCGGTAAATGTTAACAGAATGTTAGCGCAAACCAAGATTGATATAGAACAGAATAAAAAACACGCTATGATGTCTATTTCTTGAAAATCGTAGCCTACAAATGGAAATAAAACAGACCAGAACAGTCAACGGAGGACGTCTTTATAAAATAGCATTATGCAAATTAGACACGAGTACGTCGTGAACTTCCGTTTCTTATCGGTGTGAATCTCGAGTACCCAGATTTTTTATTTGATATTATAATAGTAGAGACATCGAGCTTTTGCACAGTGTTTAGTTTGACTCGCTATCGGACATATCAAGGTGCTTTTTCGGCCTCTAAAGTTTCTCAACTTTTGCCGTTTCCCGAAGTGCTTGATAGAGCAATATTTTAAAAGGCGATGAAAATCTTAAAATAGCTAGAAAAAATTAAAAGTGTATGTTGCTTGAAAGAAGAAAGATAAAGCTATTATTCTACGTTTATTTCGATTCAAAGCATTGAAAATTGCTCTTATAGGAATATCGAGAACTTTGCCATTTTTACGTATATTTTTTGCATATTTAATGAGCTAAAAACCGTTATTTTCGTTTTTTCTTAATTTCTCGAAAACCAAAAATTCCCAGAAGATGAGAATAATATTTTCGAACATAGTTCCCCAAAGGTGTTCTTCAGGCAAAGTTTCAAGATTTTCGATTTTCCCAGCCTGTCCAACGATTCTCCATATTCTCCGTCGGAGCCTCTTAAATGCTTGGGGGTAGCCTGGAGAGGGGTGATGTTGAAGCTTCGATTTTACTACTGCTAAAATGTGCGGCCCCATATTTACACTGGTTTTGGTGCATATTATCACTCTTAAAATTAATGCTGTTTCTTGTGCTTGAAAATGAATGAGAGGAGTTGGATAAATAGCACATTCCAAAGATTGGCATGTAATAAGCTTATAAAGGGGCACTGCACACTTTATATTTATGTGCATATTTTCATGTGTGTTTGCTAAACCTCCAAACACGAAACAGATCCAGAGGGTACACTCGTACATAAGTTCTAATTCCAGCTATGCACCTACAGCTGAGAAATCACATCAACAGAGCGATACATACCTGCAGTAATTCCTGGTGGAAAATTAACTCGTCAGGCTTTGGACCTTCAAACACGCTACTTGTGATCACATGACCTTTCTTCACGCCAAAGAACTGCTTCACTTTCTGACGAAACCCTTCGCTGACATTGGGCTTGGACATTTTCGTTATAAGATACAAAGATACTTGAATTTGTCGATTAAACTGTGCGCTTCTCTAATTGTCGTGTCGGCCGCCATGTTGGACGCGAGTAACAACTGAAGGGAACCCTTAGGGGAGGGTAGAAGATTGGGGATTAGTCCCATTGCACTGTCAGGGGAGGCCAGAGGCTGCAGTCTAGCCAACATGGACGACGTCAAGAATAATGTGAAGGAAGTTTTTACGAAGTTGGAGGATACTTTCGGAAGTATCAGCAGCAAATTAATTCCTGCTGAGGAACCAAAGACTGACAGGGACTTAATAAGATACGTAGTGAAAGCAATGTGAGTCTATAAACTGCAAATCAATGCTTAAAAACATTTTATGTCTGTCGCCGGTTTGATCGACATTTAGTTGGATAAAATCCGTTCTGATTTATGATCTCCTAGGGCTATGGAAGCCTGCGTTAAACAGTATGCAGCTCTAACAGAGTGCATGAAAAAAAGCTGGTTTAGTACGTGCAGTAAAAAGCAAACAGAATATTGGGAATGCTACCGCAAAGAAACTGTGAGTTGACAAGCTTTTATATTTAATTTTAGTTTTAAGCTTAGATTCTTGGGTGTATTATACCGATTTTAACAATAAATTAAAGAATATAACTGGTCATTGAACTGAACCTCGGAGTATTCCATTTCTTTTTTTCTTTTCTTGTTACATGTGGTCCACAAATGTGATGCATGCAGTGGATACAGTGATATCACCAGGCTTGGACATCCCCTCCCCATCTCTCCCCCTTGGGGGGGATCACTCCAGGGCTGTCCATGTAATGCCAGGGATCGGGAATACATGTAGCCTTGCAACTCCTGGGCTGAGAAAAATTCAATCAAATTCATGCATGGCTGACAATTGGAGTAAAGTGAAATGAAAAATGGGAGAAAAATTTTTTTCAGCAGTCTTTCCTTCCTTCTCACATTAATTAATTTTAGGTTTTTTATTAGGCATTTTTCTCTTCATTTCTTTTTCTTTTTTTGGACTCATCCTTTTTGTCTCATTAACTTGCAGATCAGGCTACGGAAGCATTATGACGTCTACTGGGACAATTAACAATTTATGAAAGATACATACTGTAACTTCGCATTAGGATGTAAGCCCTGAGACAAGCATATTCCTCCCAAGAGCCACTAAATTTCACTCATCATTCAAAGCATCCACTCTTGAGATGAATAGTATTTGAAAAGGAGATTTCATGTCTGGCTCAGTGCAACAGGCACATGAAAAAACATGGGATGGTAGAGGTGCCCATCATCATGACTATAAGCAGTTTGAGTTTACCACTCAAGAATGAAATGTTGGAGACCCTCGGAACAAGGTTGCTTTTGGTCCATGATTTATAGAACCTGGGAAATCAACAAATTCTCATGTGAAAGCTGTTTGTTGGTTAAGCAGAACACTTCATCCTCTAAGAATGCAAATGACTGTTGCACAGGCAATTTGAAAGCAGAAGACACATTCTGAATTCATATTGCTGTTGCAGGTTTATCCCATGAAAGATGTTATTTTCATTTTACTATAAAAACTACAGCAAACTTAATTAAAAGCCTTTTTAGTGTAACAACTTTTAATTGTTTTTTTTTTTTTTTCTCCAAGAGGTAACCTGTGTCGCACGCACTCAAATAACGTCAATAGCTGTATCCACTCCACAAGTTTTCTTGCTCTCATGTGCCTCTCCAAAATCGTAACCTAGTATTTCTAACTCACACCCTATTTATTTTTATCAGAAACCTCACTCAAGTGCTTACAACATAGGGTAACCAAGAGTTTTTATTTCAATTTTCAGGACCTCTTATATACCCGGGGGGGTACTCAAAAAAGTTTTGTACGGGGAGGCTCCGCCCGGAGATCCAACCCCTTACCCTTTTATATACCATTTTGATAGAAAAAGGTACCCCTTTTTTATACCTTTTAATGCAAAAAGGCACCCCTTTCATATATCTACACAACATCACATTTACCTAAAACGGGAAGTTTTCTTGTTATTTTTATGTAGCGCTTAATAAATTAAAATGATACAGCCAAAAGTTGCGTCTGCTCGAAATATGATATAAAGGCCTTTTAAAATAACATTATGGCAGATTTCCCTACCCTTTCATATACATAAACTTGTGAAATCCCTACCCTTTTATATACCTGGAGCCTGAAAAAGGTACCCCTTTCAGGCGGAGCCTCCCCGTATAGCCCATTATAGGGAGTACCCCCCCCCCCGGGCTTATATAACCCTACTAGCTCGTCTTCAATGAAGATGCACTTTGGGCTTTTTGCATGCTCCACCCCCACATGGAGGAGGAACGTGTGATAAGCCCAATGAGCATCCATGTAGGAGGCTACATACTGGCATAATTACTTCAATCTTTCCAACATAAGTAAGGAGGAGGATGGTGACTTACCTAGGAGTGATCATAATGACTTTGCTAACAGGGTACTCTAACATTAGCAAGGCCTTCCAAGGGGGTTTCTGATGTTGCTTTGTCACTCGTTTTCAACCCACCTGTCGCCTATTTGGTGAAGGAAACGTCGCTGTCGCAAATATACACCCTTTCAGTGCTTGTTTTTGTCAGCTGTCGGTGCTTTGGAACAAGATTGTTGCTACATTTTTAGCTATTTTGGGGCAATGTCGCCCGTCGCCAAAAACCCTTGGAAGGCCTCATTAGCTTGCAGACAGAACAGTCCCTGCTGCACAAATGTGTATGCATTGCAGCCCTTTTATTTCTTGGTACAGCAAAAAAAATGCAATTCAATCAAACAAACATACAGAATAAAATACTTTTTTTATTAAAAGCTGCTACCTGCAGCTTGTTTTAAATAACTTCCATAGGCAGGTTATTAAAGTGCCCAGCACTACAACCACTCACTATAAATTTAAAATTCATAACTTACTGGTATGTTAAAATACCCCACAACTGAGCAGTTCTCCTCAAATAATCCTAAATTAAAGCCTGGTTTAAACTTGCGATACAAAAGCATGCATGCAAACACTTCATGACAATGTTATGACTGATACCAGCATGAACTACAACATGGTTGCCACAGACATCATTTTTTTTTCGAAATCCCAGACTCTTCCCTAATAAAATTTCTCTTACCAAATAAATACAAAATTCCAGATATAGTAGCAGCCTCCAGCCAACACTTCCAAAATATAAACATTGCTGAGATCACATTGACCTGAAATGTTTCTTCCAGCCTTCAATAGATAGAATTAAAGCAAGGTGTTAAAATTTCAATTTCCCCTGACTTTTCTTTGAAATGTCAATTTTCCCTGACTCAAAATAAAATTCCCTGACCTTTAAGAATTTTATTTTCCCCTGACCTGTGGCAACCCTCTACAAACATGTCATACTGTTAGGTAAAACATATCAACAAAATAAAGGAAAGATTCACTTTTCGGTTTTTGTAAATATATCCATTGTGTTATGTTGTTGCATCGCATATGTGAAAGGCTTAAAGGAGAAGTTCACTCCAGAATGGCCATTTATTTTCTCTATGCCAATAAAACATTTATAGAAAGATATGTTACTCACCAAAATTTCAGCCTCCAACGTGCGCTATAACACTACGAAATCTTTTCCAAAACTCGACAACTGAACGCCGCCATCTTGGAGCTGGTAATGTATGCGTGACGTCAAAGAGCTCAGTCTGAAATTTGGCGGAAAAATTTAAATACTTGAAACTCACCTTCGTAGTGGGTTTTGTTTGTCAAAATGCCTGTTTGTGCAGCTCCATTTGCTCAAACAGAGCTCCAAGAAATACAAATAACAAGGAGTCTCGACTATTAAAATATTCCCGCCAAACTTCAGGCTCAGCTCTTTGACGTCACGCATACATTACCAGCTCCAAGATGGCAGCGTTCAGTTGTCGAGTTTTGGGAAATATTTTGTAGGGTTATAGCAAACATTGGAGGCTGAAATTTTGGAGAATGGCATATCTTTGTGTACACTATTTATTGGTGTAAAGAAAATAAAATAATGGCCATTCTAGAGTGAACTTCTCCTTTAACTCTTCTGCAACACCAAGAGAAGTTTTTAAATATTAAGTAGTTTCAGTGCATTGGAATTAAAGTGCTTCATTGGCAAAAACATGCACAGCATATTTCTGGGCACATCAACAACAAACTGGAACATTACAATTTTTCAAACATCTCTAAATAGGACTCGGCTACAGCCTACTATACAATCCAAATTATTTTTAAAATTTAATTTAACAGCTTCCCGCAACTGCTCAAAGTGACCCAAATCCAAAATAACTTACACTTCGCACTATTATACAAGTAGTTGAATAACGCTGCTGTACAAAAATATATACTCATCTTTAAAAAATGTCACGAAAAAGCCACCTTCAAAAAACTGGCCAAAGTACATGTACTGTGACTTAATAACACTTCTAAGATGTCTACTGATCTGGCCTATAAATTATGATAGCCTTCAAGCCCAAAAGAACCAGTCAGCTTCTGAAATGAGTTTTTGCTATAAACAGTAATTTGTGATAAATTGCAAAACCCTCTTCCAATCAAACAAACTTTCACGCCTGCTCGCGCAGCCAAAAGAGGTGCTAATTTTTCTGGATATTACGTAAAACAAGAATATATATATAATTTACCCTGAAAGAAGTGATGATTAGGGGGAATAACCACACTGCATTCTTCTTTTTTGAAGTAAAATTTTGGGCAATAACATATTTTGATGCGTTTTACTTTGCAGTTGAATCAGCAGGCTCTATGTTTTACTCCGTTTTGGGGGAAAGAGGTTCCTTACCGCAAAATTGAAATCTCCCAAGTCCTATTTTTAGGTTGGCATCCTTAAAAACCAGCTTATGCAATATGAATACTTGGTCATCAACATTGTGTTGAACATGTTAAATATGTTCTATGCTGTATAATGTCTAGTATGAAACATTTTAAATTCTCTATGGCATCCACCTGCTACTTTGGGTGCCAAAAAAGTTCTAAACCCCAGTTGGGCTCAATTAATTATAACCAGCCACTGTTTGGGAGAGCCTGTGCTCCTCCCCAAACAAAGTCTGGACTAAGGCAAAATTTAGCCTAGATTTCAGTTGGCTGTGATTAATGTAAGAACTCAAGGTTAAAAATATGCCGCTTTCCATGTTTACCAGATGCTTTAATAATACTCCATAAAGCATGCATAGGCAAGGCTACATGCTTTACCCAGCTAAAAAGAATCATTCAAACAGAGTGGATCTACTTCCTTGAACATTAATTTTTACAAACTGACATAAACATAGCATTCTATAAAATAATTATAGCCAATCCGAGTGAAGTGTAGAGTCTGAATTGTACTGAAATCAGAGTATCATCACTAATGGAGTGAATAAGCTCAGACATGTACATTTGAAGTTGATACTGATTGAAACACTTACTAAGAATAATAAATTATAAATGACCATTTAAATTAAACAGTATCTTGATGAAGAAACTGAACAGTACGTTAGAACTGTAAGTTGCTTGGTGGTCGAAGTCCTGTTTGCTGTGTTACTTCTGAGGATGAGTCATCATCATTTCCAGTATTCCTTGCATCTTGCACAAGTTTCTCCATCAGAAATCTTTTGTCTCTACCCTCCTAAAATATTCAACAGAACAAATTTTTGTTATTAACTCAATTTCCTATCCTACTTGTTATTCTGGGGGGGAGATCCAATATAAAAGGGACAGGGATGCTTGCTGGAAAATTTGAACTAAACCCCTGAATTAGCAGACCCATCTGGGCATGGCTTGTTTTTTTTTTTTCAACGTTCTATCCTGGACACCCTGATTGAGACCAAATTCTGTAAAATTCATAAATTAGGAACAAGACTAAGCAGACAAGAGCAAGACAAAGAGCGTCCATGTCAAGAGTGATAACCTTGCCCAATGACACAACACATGGACATCTTGTGGTCAGGTTAGCATTCTCAAGCTTCACAAACCACAACTGCCAAAGGACACATGCCATGTCATGACGTCAACCAACAATCAGTGATGAAGCTTACGCCTGTGACCTAAAAAATAGCACTAAAAATAGATATAATGAAAAAACCTACCAGCACCAACTGATCCTTCAACATTTCAATCATATGTAAGTGAGAGTTGGTCATGGATCTGAAGTAGTACAACATCAGGCTGCAAAATGGAAGCAAACAAGCTGCATGAGTCATGGTTGATTTTGGCTAATGGTTTACAGTTAAACCACTCCATTTAATATGCCACCCTGAGGCAGAATTTACTGCCAAACATTATAGAGAGGAGGTTATTGTAGCAAGATTTTAATACAAGTGAAGCATACTGGTTGGTGCACAGTCAAGGATGAAAAATCCTGGCTGCTGTAGAGTAGAGGAGCTGTTAGTGGAGATTTCAGTGTATTAATTTATAAAAACAAATTCTTTTTTTCAGTTTCAGAAATAGGTAAACTCCACTTTGTGATGTAGAACTAAAGGTTTGCAATAAGGTGGCTTTTGAATCAACAATCATTAAAACTGTTACAGAAACTTTAGGCAATGTCATAAATCATATAAATAACTTAATGTGACAATGCATATGACATGTAATGCTGAAGTTCTACAACAACAAAGAAAAGCAGGTGCTTTCTTCAATCAGGTGTTCACATTATTACAGTAGTTGCAACAGTTCACACTTAACAAAATCAAAGGGCACTTCGAGCCAGCTCATTCTTCTGCCTTTTTTCGGGGGAGGGGGAGGGGGGTAGGGTTTGGGAGTGGTGGTGGGTAATGAAAATGTACTGGTACCAGGGGCGGATACAGGGGGGGTGGATAGGGTGGATATCCACCCCCCATTTTTCAGTAAAAAAAAATTCGAAATGTCACTTTATTTGAAATAGAAAATAAATAAAGAAAGAAAAATTAGCTCTCGGTCATGTCTGGTTGTTGTTACGCCACGTTTCGCCGTCTGCCGCCACTTAGGGTTAGGGTTAGGGTTAGGGTTAGGCCCTAATGGTCTGCCATCCACCCCCCTTTTGAAATCCTGGATCCGCCCCTGGGTACAGTCCACTTAAGTCAAGTACAGTCCCCTGTAAAGTCAAAATCAGATACGCATGTGAAAAGAAATAAAATCACAATTTCACATCTTCTGAAAATGGTGCAACGTGAATCTAGTTGCCGAGCTGTTTAGACCTTAGGGACCCTAAACGTATTTTCACATATTTTAACACGCGCTGACACAAGCGATCAAGTCCATTGAGGCAGCCGGAAGTAATTTTACATGGCCCCATTCCCCGCTACGTAAAAGTCCACAGTCAAGCAGTTATTTAAAAAAAGAAATAGTATTTTGTTTCCGGATCGCGGAACGACAAGCATAAAAAAAATATAGATCATAAGAAGAGAAGATCCTAGGTCGAGAATCAGTATTACGCGGGTAGGAATTGCAAAACAGTCAAGTTTTTTGCATGCATGCAGATTCCTTTACCCTTCCGTGCCAGCAAACACAAGACATTAGAAGACATCCAGTCTTGTTTGCTCTTCTAAGCGCTATTATTGATGGAAAATGTACAAAGTCAACAACAACATAGACAGAAAAGCTAGAATATTTACATAACAATTAAACACGGAAAGGGCTTTGCACAATATTTTTGTTAATCGATCTTAGGAGGATCGCAGTCGTTTGGTATTTCTATTGTGTAATTAAACTATAAAGCTTTTCGTCTTCTTGACAAATATAATTTCGATATTTGAAGAACATGTTTTTACTGCTAAAACGTGTGGACATTGTGGTTACGAGCTTTCTTCTGGTTGGATAGTGTGTAAATAGTTCACATCTTCCACGAAGCTCAGATACACATGTGAAAAGAAATGAAATGAATATTTGTTACCATTTTAGATTACTGAATTGCGTTTTGAATTACCTTTCTGTCAGCACGCATCTACCGGGCAGTGACAATCATTGTTCATAGATTGAGCAGCGAATGAAATTTGAGAGAAAGATGCGCACGAAAACGTCGTGAAAAACGAAAGACGTGAGTCACGGGAAATGAGACGACGTGACAGGAGACAAAAACGTGCTGCTCGGATGTCGTGTTTTTATCAGTGAGCTTTATAAACGTTTATTAGAACACTTCATATGGCAAGCGTAACTCCATAGTAAAAGTTAAAAATAAGTTCCATGAAGAAATCTTGGTGTGATATCTCTAGATTTTTAACGACCTAATTAAATGTAGATGTAGATGTAGAATCTCAACAACGGGAGAGGGGTAGCGTAAAAATTTACTTCCAGCTGCCTGGCGGGACTTCATTGCGTGTAACAGCCCACGTTAAAATGAACCTTGATTACGTGTGTCAGCACATGATAAAATAAACCCCCAGGTTGTCAACATTTCGACTTTGTGATACACGTTTCCTTTTTTAAAAGTTCCGAAATTGTGAATTGATGTAAATTTATTTATTACACTATAAAATGATTTCATTTCTTTTCACATTTGTATCTGACCTTCATTGAGGTTATTTTAACGTTACTTAGGGGGGAGGGGTAGCATGTAACATTACTTCCGTTGTACAACTTCCGTCCACACATTTTTTGTCCACACATTTTTTGCCCACGCGCTGGTCGACTTCCGCTTCCGTCCACATCTGATCCACTATAATACTCATTCTTTGAGAATGAGCTAATATACATTTGATACATTTTCGGCGACGTGCGCAGATCGTGCATTTCTAAAAAGAGAGTTGACGTAACTTTATTTTTGGTTCATTGTGCACGTACAGAAATGCGTGCAGGGACGCGTGCGGGTGAACTTCAGCTGCGTCACGTCATGAGCCAAAACCAACTCTACTTCAAACGTACCAAAAAAATTCCATTGAATGTTTTTTTAGATCGCTCTTTATACTTTCTGTTGGACATAGACAGATTGGGGTCAGGGCCGAGGACATGTTGAGGGGTCTCAGAAAAGAAACAAAATGAAAATATACATTTGATAATTTTTTGTAATAACGACACGTGCGGGTCGTAGTCGACGTAGCTTTATTTTTGGTTCATTGTAGACCAGTAGTTCCGAAATTGTCATTTGATGTTAATTTATTTATTACACTATACAATGATTTCATTTCTTTTCACATTTGCATCTGAGCTTCACTGAAGTTATTTTTGGCGTTACTAAGGGGACAAGGGGCATATAAAATTAATTCCGTTCTACAACTTCCGTCCACACAATTTTTGTACACGCACACTTCCGTCAACATCTGTATCACTTCCGTCCACACAATTTTTGTACACGCAGACTTCCGTCAACATCTGTATCACTCTATTACTCATTCTGGAGAATGAGCTAAAAAAGCACCAAAAGTAACCAAGTAATTAATTTAATACTCTTTATATAACTATATATGCCAATGACACTAAGAATTACCAGCAGCTGAGACTTTCCTTACTAGCCCACTTGTACATGTACATGCCTAGTTTACTTACCAGATCACCATCAGAACAGGGAAAATAAATGCCGCTGTACTGATGTAATTAATGATTTCTTGGATCCAAGATGGCCATGAATCAATTTCAGCACTGAGAACACTAAAGATCCTGGCATCTGCATCACAATTCATATTGCTGATGAAAGAATACAAACCAAGGCAACAGTTATTTAACACTTAAAGAGCAAGCAATAGAATATTAACTGAATAACTTTAATTATTTAACAGGCACTCATTCATTAAGCCTGGGCAGGATGTCTGTAGACATGAAAACTTGAATAAGCAGGCCTTCAAACAGGAGTATAAAGTTGTAACAAGAGCTCTTAGAGCTTACAACTGCGCTGGTCTCGTGAGCACTTTAGGGGAGCCATCTGGGGGGAACAAAAAATGCACCCCCTCCCCTTATCCCCTTTACCTGCGTCGAACAATGTTGCGACTGACAAACAAGATGGTAGGAAAACACCTTGCGTTACATTTCATGGTTGACTAGTTCCATCCGAAATTAAACATTTTTCTTATCTGCTAATGATGGTTAAATTTAATTCCCACGATCCTGATCCGTGAAACAAAAAAATCTTTTAAATCAGCATCCAGTGTTGTCTTGAATTACCGTTTAAAGATTGAATAACCAGCTCCAAAAATGGAATATTGGAGCAAATAATTAAATCAAATTTGAGAAGAACACTAGACCTGTGTTTTGCTGAATGGGAATTCCCCGGGGAATTAATTTACTAATGACGTAACCCTTGCAAGTCAGGGCATGTTTGTCTCAGTGGTTTTTCATCAGATTTCAGAAATCCCATAGATGACACAGCTCCAAAAATAAATAACGCTAAAAAGTCGAATATTTCACACTTAACATCCTAAGTTAAGACCAGAGGATTTGTTTAGTTTCCGTTTGTAGCAGATTTAAACCTTCCAGAGCATTGCGTGATTCTTGCCGATCAGTGCCTTGTGAAAGTAAAAAAATGTTAACGCCAGCACATTCCAGGACACAAACGTAATGTAAATAAATGTAAATTCTTGCCCGCCAAAGCGTATTTATTTAAAGCGTGAAATTTTAGTATTTTCTTCGATTCAAACGCTTCAAAATACTTCACACTTAATTTTGTAAGTAAAGATTAATGGATTCGCAAAGATTTGAAAGGTAGCTGATAATAGCTTTGAAAAATTACGTGACTCAAAGTCTAGCCGATCGAAAGTGAAACTTGTCATGTCAGAACATTCTTTTACACCAACGTAATGGTATTTATTCACAGATTCTGGCCCGCTGAAATATATTTTTCTTTCGACGCATGAAAATTTAGAATTTCCTTTAAATAAAACGCTTCAAAATCAAATATTTCACACTAAACATTCTTTGTAAAGGAAAAAAAATAAGAAAATGTCTCCATTTGTTACTGATTTGTAGCTTCTAAACATCGCGTGACATGAGCTTGACCGAGTGGAGGCTTGGTACAGGTCACCGACAAAACGAAAAATAATAATAAACCCCGTGCAGAGCAAGAACTGCGCAGCGCAGTTAACTAGCTAGTCGAGTGCACTCTAGAAACAGATAGATGATCGTGACTACTGAGTGGAAATTAACACATCAAATACACTACCATCGCTTACATCTACAAGCGTGAACACGTGCCGCCAAAACATATGAACATTAAACTTAGTGGGTATTAAACGTGGCATGATTGGTCATCAAATGTTTGAAGTTTGGCAGTAAGTTACGGCAACTCTCGCACCAAAAGTTCATCAACACATTCCGGTTTTGAAATGGCAAAAAGATTGGATACAGAGACTTCCTCCAAGAAATTGCTCCTGTTCTGTGTGAGTATGCATCTGCAGGTTCACTTGAATCACTTACTAGTGTAAAGTTTCGCCCATACTCAGTGTTTATTTTGAGCAATGTTTTGAGTGTGAAATTTCATGTTCAGTCTGCTAAACTTCAAATATTTGACAACCAATCATGCCCAATTAATACACAATAAGATCATATTTTAGCAGCAAGTGTTCATGCTTTGATGCAAGCGACAGCAGTGTGTCCAAGGCAAAGTGGTCCAAACCTACACCCAAGCTTGTCCAGGATTCTGTAGTATGAGTCAGCCCTGGGTGTGATATACATGTAGTTTATAAGGCCAATTGCAAAAATAAAAATTGCCCAAGAGCACAACATGATAACCCTGGGTGGGGTTTGAACCTGAACTTGTTCATCCATCCATCCAAGCACAAACCCCTATGTACACCACCATGTCCACCATTGGTCCAATATACCCAAAAAATTAATTAATAGGCATCTATTGCTTTATATTGATCAACAGTTTTACTGGCATTACGAAAACATCATAACCTGACCACATACCTAAAAGGTCCTTGACAAGATGGCCTCACCCTGAAATGTTCAATAAAAAGATTGTTATTAAAGTGGGGGGTCGTTATTCATTAACAATAATTTTTTTATTAACCACCAACACTGGCCTTTTATTTATGGACAATATATAAATATAGTGATCATCAACCAGCCAGAAGCAAACCCAGATAATGTAAGGATGAGCATGAACAACTTAGAACAATATTAATATAAAATAATAATACTATGGAAATTAACACCAGAAATTTACAGTCTTTTTGTTATCCAACTGACAAAAGTTGCAAAATTGTAATTTCGGAGAAGACCAAGAAAATAGTTAAGGTTGCTGTATGGGCCCTTGGCTCAAGCTAATGCACTCCAGTTCATGACTGCAGTTAAGATTAACTACATGTAGTACTACATGCACAGGTATGTCACTAAGGGCCGGCAGCCGTCTAATTTCACCGGCTGAAAGAGAACTTAAATCCGGCTGAAATTTCACATGAAAACAAAGACTTAGGTAAACTTTTAGAGCTGCCAAGGCCAGAAAAGTCAGCTGGGCTTGTTGATGAGCTGGCTTAGATTTTTCTTAGCTTCATCCCTGCATGCAAGTCACAATAATTAATGTATGGCTCACCTTGTGATACCCCACCCAACTGCGACAAGACACATCAGAAAGGAGATCAGAAGCAAGACAGTGAAGAGGTAATTTGAACGAGTTCCTTGATACACTTTGTCTGAAGGCTTGTTATTGTACATCAGAGCAACCTTTAGAGATAATACAGAAAATTAATTATGACCCCCCTTTATGCAGTAATAAGGTTCGAATCATTGCCCATCCAAAACAGCAGTGCATTGCTGGTAGAGGTGTTAAGGCCATGTTAGTTATAAAACAAACTGATAATTCCAAGCTTAAAATGTGCATGTACTAAATTTGGGCACTCTGGAAGCCTTATGTGATATTAATGGTCACAAACTAATTAAGAGATAGGTGTGGTAAGATGTGGCATCATTTTAAACTACAGACAATAATCCATTCATTTTATCATTTTACAACCTTGACTACAGGCAATCATTGTACTATTGCAGCCTTATATCCCTACAGACAGATAAGCCTTACTGCTAATTAAGTACATGCAATTACTGATCATGAATTTATTGAAGACAAACACACCTTTTCAATGTAGAACACAAGGAAAAGCTTCACAACACCCATTGCTGGCATAAGGGGGCTAAAAAATGTTCCAATCCTGCAATAAAACGACAATTTTCCAGTCAATGAATCTGGTGCATAAAGCAATGTCACTACCAGCAAACACGTAAGCTGGTACGAGCTCCCAACAGGCCTAGCCTACAGTATTCTTCTATAACATGATGTTGTGGCTTCTCACACTGTAAAACAGAGTTAAAAATGTTCAAATCCAATGGATAGTGGATCAGTGCCAGTACTAAACATGCCTATGCACTAAGCATGAAGCATGAAGCAACTAGGAACATTGCTATTGCTTCTTTATCTTCTTGGGTTGCCCTTACAGATTACCAAAACTCATTTACACTCCTGGTGGAGAGCCACTGTAAGAGTAAGAGATTTGCCCCCAGGGGGGGGGGGGGGGGGGGGGGGGTACTCAGGATTTAAAGTGACGGGGATGATCGAAGGTTATTTTCGATTCAATTAACTCACCAAATCAAACATTCACCATACACAAGCTGGAGAACCTGTTTTGGGATGTCAAATTCAGGCAAACCAAATCTCTTGAAAAAGGTTGTGTGCTTGTACAACAATCTGCAATTGTAACACAAAAATGTGAGAAATACAATCCCATGTACGTCTGCAATGCGTGCACACAGAGTGAAAACCACTGAGCCAGTGCTTCAGTTACAGGTAACTAGTGCTTTGAAGCTCATAGGTATTGGTCCTCCTCACAAGAACTGTATGTTCACATGTTTTTGGCATCTGGTAGTTGTACTATGTACCATCAAAATATTTCATTGATTTCTTTAAATTTTACTATTTTTATATCCACCCTTTATATCCAATGCAGGGCTCGAGACTAACGGTAGCCAACTAGCCAAAGGCTACTAAAATTTAGGTTTTGGCTACCAGGTTTAGCATTTCTACTAGCCATTTGGCTAGTGAAAAACTTGGAAAAGTCAACTGTTCTTGATAGAAATCAATATACCGGTACCTGACTAGTGAAAAACTACTTTTGGCTAGTACAATCTGACATGTCACTAGCCAGTAAATCAGTGAGTTAAATAGTTAGTCTCAAGCCCTGCAATGAGTTTAATTTTCTGCACTCTAATTTGCCAGCATAATGTTGAGCCACTATAAATACTAATAATTATTAGATTGATTAGATTAAACCCTTGTTTCAATGGAATTACTTACTTCCAGATTGTAGTGCCAAAAAGCGACACCATGATGTGCAGGAAAAAGTCAATCCATATTAACATGTACATTTGTGAAGCAATCTGGTTTTCCCAATTCTGAAATCAGAAAAGTTAAAATGGAATTGTTTAATACAACATAACAGCATGAAATGATGTTACATGATAAGTGTATACATGTGCAGGAAGAATGAGATCTCGAAGTCCTGGAGACCATGGTTATTAAATCCATGACCTTCTCCCACCCACTGCTAAGATCCCCGGGGAGGGGGGATTTTTTTGGGTAGGAAAATTTGGCAAGTATTTTTTGATTAAATTAAGGATTTTTTTGGGATATTAAAAACAAACTGAAGATTTATGGTAGTTCTTTTACTGTGTAGCCTACGAATTAAGTACAAACAAAGGTGTTTTGCTCTTGATTTTTGGGGGTTCATTTTTGGTTTAGGGATTTTTGGGGGTTTTGCTGGAAGTCCTAGGGTTTTTTGGGGGTTTTGATTTTTGCCCCCATTCGATCATCCTCGTCACTTGAAATCCCGAGTACCCCCCCCCCCCGGGCTTAGATGCTCCAATAACCATGGTTAATTTTCTACACACAATAATAGATGTATTTATGTCACCTTGACAAAGGGAGGCGCAGTGGCCCAATGGTTATAATTAGTACACTGCAACCCTACAAGCTTTTTTTTTTCATTAGTGGTAATTTGGCCACCGACTGCTCAAGTTTGGTTGCCAGTGAAGAATTTTAGTTGCTAAAGCAAGCTCATGCTTTCAATCCTTCTTCCCAATTTAAGTTGCCAGGCTGGTGACTTCAGTTCCAATTTAGTCGCCAGCTCCAACATTTTAGTGGCCATGGCGACTAAAATGGTCCCAACTTGGAGGATTACACTGGCCTCTGGATGAAACAGTCCAGGTTGGAGCCCCGTAGGTGTCACTGTGTTGTGTTCTTGGGCATGACACTTTATTACATCTCTCCGCCCAGGTGTTAAAATGGGTGCCAGCAAATTGTTGAGGCAACCTTGCAAAATGTTGGGGAGTAACCAAGCATCCCATCCAGGGGGAGTAGCAATACTTCCAGTAGCTTCATGGTACAGAAACTGAGGCTAAGTGCTGAGAGCTGTGAGCCAGACAGGCTTAAAAAGCTTTACTTTGACAAAGAAAGTGTAGGAGTTCCCTTAGCTTACCTGTTGACAACATGTCTCTGGACTGTCATCACATCTGTTTTCTACTTCGACATAGAGTGTTATCATCAGCACAGCTATTGATGCCAGCCTTAACAAGACAGTCCTGCAAAAATAAGGTACAGTACCGATAAGAAAATGGCTGTCACTAAATCAATCAATTTAACATATTTGTTCGTTGTTTTCTTTCTTTTTCCTATTTCCTCTAATAATTATTCCATCGAAGGAATGTGTACAAGGTTGTATTTACATTTAACTTCCAAGAAAGACAAACTAAGAGCGCTTTCTGTTTGTCAGAACTGGCCGGCCGGTCCAGTGGTTTTGAGTGTGAAATGGGCCTTTTCCACAAGATTTCCCCTTAAATCCACCATTAAACAATGTATGATATTTTTGCATTGAAAGATTCGACAGGACAAACCTGACAACGAAATAATGACAAAATAATGAAATGCACCCTAAGAACAGTAAAATAACTCACTGTTCCTAATGGATGTGTCTATAATATGGACACCTCCCTATTACAGACAGTTCTCTTGGTCCAAAATGGACCAAAATTCATATAAACTCTATCTACCTCCATATATGGGGAGACCTAATGTATTTAAGTTAGGTGGCCCTGCCTCTTACCTAAACAAGTTAATGTTCACTTCAAATCGTGGGCTCCAGTCTTCAAAGTTAGATAACACATTGAAAAGCAATGGCAAAATAAAGTTCAAGAAGGTGATGGTCAACGATGGTGAAAAACTTAACACTGTCCTCAGAAAGCTGTTAATGTCTGCCGCTTGCTTCTGATATTTCTGAATAAAGAAAAATGTTCAGGGAAAACATGATTAATTATTAAAAGACACAAATTTCAAAAACCTAAATAAGGAGCACTTAGAAATGACAGTCAGGAGTTTTATTTCATTCTATTAAGCTGAGTGGGATTTTAAAAAAAGGTAGGAGGCTTTAATCGAAGTGGCGGTGTCACAGATAAATGTTTAGAATGAAATGCGTTTTGAGCACCTGTACTTGGGGAATAAAAATTTTGATGGCAAAAAAGTTTTTGTCTGTCTCTTGCACCTGGAAGGGTAATTTTAAGTAAATTTGTTTTCCAACTCAAATGTCCAAATCAGTCAAAATGTAGATTGGGCTTTTTGGCATCTTAAGACGTAGTAACTTAACTGTTACACTAATATACAAGTGGACAGGTGATATGTTCATGTAAAACATGCCATGGAAAAAATACTTACAGGGTTTGTAGAAACTTCAACAGTTATAATGATGGCATAAACAGCTCCTCCCAGAAGTGCTGTTACCAGTAAAGTGACAGCTGCTCTTAAAGTATAAAGCCGACACTTTTGGCCTGTTGTTCGATTCTGCACTCTAACCAGTCGTTCCTCTTCAGCCAATTCTGCCTAAAAAACACAAAGACATACAACATGTCAATTTAAATAATTACCTAGCAAGTACTGGAAATAAGATGGAAAAATATTTTCAAGGACAAATAGTTACTGCAATTCCAAGCATTTAAAATTTTTACTGTTTTGATAAATTATAATATGGTATTTATTTTCGCATGCTTAAATTTTGTGCAATTTTTTTTTGCGCATATTGAATTTCGCCATTATTTTGAAATCGTGAAAATCACGAAAATAAGTACTCGCAAAAATAAGTAAGAATAAGATATTTTGCAACAGGAAAAACAGCAAGAGTGGGAACCACTAAGAAAAGGACGAGAACCAAATGTAAAGCGTGTGGGAGGCAGGAAGTTCAGGGGAAACAGGCTGGAGAAAAGAGGGGGTGAAATTTTCACAGGTGGCAGTAACCAGAAAAAATCGGGAAAACTTTTGCATTCGATACACAATATTTAGCCATTGGAAAAGCACCAAGAGTGGGAACCACTAGTTAAGAAAAGGGCCAGAACCAAAAGTAAAAGGTGTGGGAGACAGGGAGTTCAAAACTTCTGTCCCCAGTGACCAACAGAGTTCCGCTTGCTACTTGATTATATGTCACCAGTTACTCTGGTGATAGCAATCAGCTTGTAACAAACAAGTTTGGCATTGTCATAGCTGCCTACTCTTCCAGTTGCTGATGCCTACTTCTAAACATTTTGAAACCCCTGCCCTACCACCTCCCCCACCACCACCACCACCAAACAAAGACGTCTTTCACCAAATATCTGAGCTTCACAAATTCATCTAGACTTTTTCATAATTGGCAAGCACATACCTTAACAGTTTGGACAATATTCTGACTTTTAATATTGGCGGTGTTTTCATCACTTATACAGAAATCCCACGACGCAAAAACTTTGTTGCAAAAGGACGAGGTTGTTCCACCACTATCGATATAGCTCTGTTGGAAACTTTTCGCTAAACTGAAGAAAACACAAAAGCAACCACAAAATTAGCCCTTAGTTTAATTAACAAATCGTCCACATTTTTTCTATGGTCTACCCTTTTATAGGTGGGAGGTGCTGTGGCCTAATGGTCAGCGCGCAAGACTCCGGATCAAACAGTCCTGGTTCGAGCCCTGACCGGGCTCACTTTGTTGTATTCTTGAACAAGACACTTAATTCTCATTGTGCCTCTCTACACCCAGGTGTATAAATGGGTACCAGCGCATTTACTGCTGGGGGTAATCCAACAATGGACTAGCATCCCATCCTGGGGGACTAGAAATACTCCTAGCTGCTTAATGCTACAGAAACTGGGATAAGCTCCGGCAAGTATCTGTATGGGCCACTTGACTCAAGGCCTTACCTTTACATTACACTCTTATAGGCCATAGAAATGTCATCAGTTATTGTATAATTAATTATGGCTGAACATTGTACATTAAATCACTCAAGACAGTGCCTCAAAAGTTTCAACATATAAACCTCTTTCTAGTGTCTGCATGTTATGTAAACATTGCAAGAAACACAGTTTTTAGCCAAGGGATCCTGGCACATTCAACAAATAATTTTTTTAACTAAGAAACATGTACAAAACTGCAAAAATGTTGCTTACTTTCGGACCATGAGAAGAAGACTGCAAAAGAAATAGGTGCCTCCAACAAGAAGGTAAGCTAATGGAAGGTCGTATTTCACGTCTTCTTCTGATACTAATGCTGAGGCAGGATATCCAGCATAAAACATAAGGGTTGTATTTATCCAGCCCTGAAATACAACAACAACCAGTTAAATCAAATGGCTCAAGGGTCATCATACTGAGCTCTGTTTTTCCTGATTGGGCCATGTGGAAGGAACGGTAGCCTAATGGTAAGCTTGCTGGACTCGGGATCAAACGGTCCAGTTTCAAGCCCCGGCCGGGGTCACTCTGTTGTGTTCTTGGGCAAGACACCTTACTCTCATAGTACCTCTCTCCACCCAGGTGTATAAATGGGTACAGACGACATTATGCTGTGGGGGAATACCCTGCGATGGACTAGCATCCCATTCAGGGGGGAGTAGAAATATTTCTAGGCGCTTAATGCTACAAAAACCGAGATAAGCTCCGGAAGTGTGGGCCGCATGGCTCTAAACCAAGTGGAGGCATGAAACCATGATATAACAAAGTGCCTGAAGTAAAAAAAAGTCTGCATACGACCCTAGTGGCCCATCAGGGCACAGCTTTTCCTGGTTTCCTTAGCATCAAGTGACTAGGAGTACTGTAGTTCTACTCTCTCCTGGAAGGGATGCTAGTCAAACACAGGGTTACCCCTCCCTCCCACCCAGCATTAAATTTGAAGGTACCCTTTTATACACCTGGGCGAAGAGAGGCAATACGAGAGTAAAGTGTCTCACCCAAGAACACAATGCAAGCCCCATCCAGGGTTCAATCCCGGACCGCTCGATCCGGAGTCAGTGCACTAACCATAAGGCCACCGTGCCTCCCCTCCCTTTGATATAACAAAGTGTCTAAGGGACTAGAAAAATTAATGTGTTCATTTTACGTAGTTTCCTCACATCAGTTTTCAAAACCCCTGACTTTTCCCTGATAAAAATAAAATTTCCCTGACCAAATTTTATGGGCAATTCCATGTCATGGACGTTACAATTCAGACTAATTTTTAGAACTTTAAACTTGCATTGTCTAAGGATGAAAACAAGTTTTAAAACTTTTCATTGATGTACAAGTCTGTGCACCTTAGTGTGTTAATTTGATTATTTCTTTTTTCCAGTTGACTTATTTGTGCCAGAGAAATATTGAGAAAAACGACTCTCATGGACGTTACATAAAAATCAACCACGTAATTTAGTGCATTAGCATTACTTTAAAATTCCTGTGAACTTTCAAGCATTTTCAAAATATCTTCTCCATGTCAATGTAGTTTAGTGATTGTGTTAACTGAAAATTTTGTTTTCACCTCCATTATCTTTCACAGTTTTTCTTGGAGACTAAAAATGTAACGTCATGGACGTTACAAAAATTGTCATGGACGTTACACTGTGTCAATTCTTCTTCAAGTTTACCAAATAAATTAACTTTTTTCAATTGTTGGGCTCTATCATTTGTAGTAAAACAATATTTCTTGGCAGTTGGAAAATTGAAATTATCTTGCTAGTTAATGTAAAACCCGCGGAATGCTCATTTAAATTTTTGAGGACATTTCACGGTCCTTACATGACATATTAACCTGCATTTTCAGCAAATCTCTTTCCACAAGCTTGCTGTTTATCAACCCAAACCTGGCTTTTGGAAAAAACTGCCCACTGCTATACCGCCTAACTATTTTTTACCTTTTCCAAAGACTTTGATAAAGTTTTGCCTTTTTTTCAACATTTTTGCAAAAAGTGTAACATCCATGATATGGCGTCCATGACCAACTTTAACTGCACTTAGTTAAAAAATGTAACAGTTTACCAGAGTTTTGTTATCATCAAAATGTTCACTTTTGATAAGTAACAAAGCAGCAGAAATTTTTTAAGAATCCTTCAAATAATAACTTAAGGAGAGAAAAAAAAATGCACAAAATTTCATGGACGTTACGTAACGTCCATGACAGAACTTCACATCGCTGTTGCTATTTTTTAAAAATATTTTGGATGAAGTCTTTATCAGTTATTTGTCAACACAAATGAGGGAATATTCCTAATATAATTGTTTGAATTCATAAGCATTTTGAAAGTATGATTTTTGTAAGTTAAAAATGTGCATCACAGATATGGTAAATTATTAAGAAGGTAAACCCGTACTTTGGGGACCCCCCTAAAAACACTGTTGTCACAGACAAAGTAAAAGTTGTTTTTCTGTATACTATAACATGTCTACAATGCAGCACAGGTAATTATTCCATCTGAAATATCTTTTGAAAAATCTTGATTTTTACACCTCTCATGTGGAATTGCCCATAAATATAAATTAAATGTCTGATATAGTAGTTCCCTTCAGCCACCACTTCTAAAAAACGAAAATATTAATAATTTTTTTGGCGAGATCACATTTAGCTGAAATGTTTCTTACAGCCAATGGTATTTAATCAGAAGTGTAACAATTTCAATTTTCCCTAACTTTTTTTTCAAAATATCAATTTTCCCTGACTCGAAATAAAATCCCCCAACTTTTCCCTGACCTTCGAGAATTTTACTTTACCCTGACCATTTCCTGTTTTAATGGGGGTTCTGGTTCAATACATTTTACTGTCAGTAACTTTGGCCAGACTGAAGTATATTTTCTGTTATAACCTTTGATTGCGACAAGGCGCACAGCAGAAATTAATCAAAAGATTATAAAATCAATAAACCTCTTTCTGGCTTGCTGGTATGTTGGAGGATAATGCCCTTGTTAAGCAGATATTAAGTGCAGCTCACCTGTCCTGTGACAAAGTCTATGATTTCGTCCGCTGTGGATTTGGAGCCAACGTCATTTTGAAAATTACAGGAGTTTGTGTTGGCTTGGGAGGTAATGTTCGCATTGATCACTATTGACGGCAATGAAATTAATCCAAACTCCAAGATAAAGATCACCAGATTTAGAAAGAGTAACCACTTCAGGAAAACAAAGAATGACAACACTCCATTCCCAAAGCGACCTGCAAAAAAACAAGTTAACAGTAAAAAAAAAAATATCAGCAACATGTCTGCACATTTAAAATGAGGTTAAATGCAATTTAACTAAGTTAACCAACAATAAGTGTGCAATCAGGTGTCATAGTGGTCAGCAGTTCCTAGCTCACTACGGTTGCCAGGCTCAGAATTCTATGTTGCAAGAGGTTGTGACATAATAAAAATATGGTGGTAGGTGCTCATATCATGGCAATTTTTTTAGCAATTAAATGTTGACATCTTTATAACGTACTCGGGTTGGTAGTGACACATCACCACATTTTGTCAATATGGGATGGTCAATTTATTGATTCACCATATTAACTAGTCGGTGTTGTACAGTACCGCCCGAAACTACTTACCCATTAGCACGCGGTAAAACCTCGTCCTTGCCGCGCGGTTGTGCCGCGAATCCACCGCGGTGCCGCGGAAAGCTCAACCTCGTCTTGGACGAACGTGACCGAACGCCGCGGTAAGCAAGACGCAGTATACCGCGGTGAAGAAACAATAGTTACTGATAGGGATTGTCAAGCCATTGTTTTCAGTTTAATTCCCTCAAGTCGTGAAAAATAATTCATTCAAGTTTCACAATCCTTCGACGGAACTACTTCTCAACTACGGATACAGTACCGCTCAGACCAAAACTTTATCTTGCAAAAAGTGATAAAACGTTCACAACGCGTCATAGAAACTTCGATAAAACACCTTTTCTTCTAATAACTATGTTCATATTGATAGTGTCAGTGTAGTTTGACCGTTTTAATAACCGATTTACGCCAAATAGAACCAGAGATATTATTCCGATAATTGCCGTGACACTAAAATGTTTACAATCGACAATCAGCAGACAAGCCGCCGGTGCTCGCCAGAGCGAAACTTGATCTTGCAAAAATGTTCACGACTTCATAGAACATAATTCTACCTACAAAAATCATTTCGCCGTTTAAATCATCGAATAAGGCCGGACACAGGGGCCGGACAGAACTAGAGATATCATTATTTTCGCTACTTAACTTGCCGTGACTCTACAAAACCCAGGTACATAACAATAGACATTTCAGCAAACGAGACTCGCCGGCGAGTTCTAAACACAGACTCTGTATTATCTTGCAAAAAAGTTAATAAATTTCCAAAACGCATCATAAAAACTTTCATAGAACATCGTTTCTCCCTATAGAGATCATTTCACCGTTTAAATTATCGATTTACGCCAAATAAAACCGGAGTTATCATTTTATAACTACGCCGTGACGCCACCGACAATAATATCGACAAACAGACAATCAGTTACCAAACAAGTCTCGGAGCGTGCCGAAAGAATCCAGGCTGAGAAATCTTGTTTTAACACGTGAAAGAAAGTTCTCGTTTATTTGCTTCGAAGGTAAAGAATAAGGTTAAGAATAACCCGGGGAGAAGCGTTCCTAAGCGGTGTAGCCAGCGTTGTAGACGAACTAAGCGGTGTCGAAAGGAAAATTAACTTCTCCGATGCACAGTTCAAATTTCAAGTTGAATTTGCATAACTTTTTGACAGCCGACTACATGTCAGCATTCTGAACACACGCTCCAGATCCTGTTCAGAGTTTGTTTACTAAGAGCTGTGAAAAGTAACTGTGTTAAAGCGAGAATATCGACGGAAAGTTTCGTAGAGTCCAAACTGAAAGTACTATGGAAAGAAGCCCAAGGAAATCAAATAAGGCGAACGAATATTTTACGTCGCTTGTCGCTTCCGGAGGCACGTGCCGCCGTGTTGTATGAAAATTATAGCGAAGAAAATAAACGTGCTCACACTGAACCACAAAGAAACTATTTATTAAAATATTGCTAAAAGACGATGCAACTCATTCACGATAAGTTCCAAGATCAGTCTGCACGCGCAATGGGCAGCATGTCTTCGATCCGACACATGTTATGTACGACATGAATACGAAACATTTGTTTACTAGCGGCATGCAGCTCTAACATTATTCTAAAAGAGGTTTTGCTCATTTAAACGTTTAAAGAACTCAAAAGTCACGTTCCGACTATTTGCATTTCTGCTTTGAAGCGGTGGTTTCTTTGAATTTGAGAGATGTGCGATATATCATCGGAGCGTGAAAGCGTGAAATCTTGTCCGTTGTTCTTAATGAACTCTAAACAAAAGGTAAATAAGCCTATTCAACTCTACCGCGTCTTACCGATTACCGCGGTATTGCTTACCGCAAAAAACCCCGGTAAAACCGGCGATTTTTCGCGGCACGCCGCGTCTATGCTGAGGCGAGAACGCAGTATCAATCTGCAGTTTGACCGAGGTATAACCGCGGGAAATGGGTAAGTAGTTTCGGGCGGTACTGTAAGTGTGCCTTGATTTACAGGTAATATATACTTGCAGTAAAACAGCAAAACGCAAGTTAATAATCAATGTTAATTCAAAACTTAAATCAGAGTAATTAACCATCATGGCAGTATATCGTCCAAGATATTCCACAAGAAAACACTCATTAAATATTAAAGCACAATGGTGCTCAACGTAATGGTTTGGATATTCTTTTCCTTAGTTAGTAAACATCTACAAAACTGACTGAACATTCTTTTTTACCTTCCACCTCCTTTAAGTGTCCCTTCCATAGCTCAATATCTTGAATCCATTCAGAAATTGACGATGTGGTTAACTTCCAGTACTTTTGAAAAAGAAAACGGTAAAACAACCTTGTTACTGAGTATAATTACAGAATCAGACCAAAGTATCTATTACCCCTGGAGCTTATGCCAGTTTTTATAGCATTAAGCAGTGTCTATGGAGTATGTCTACTCTCCCTTTAATTTTGTTATGTACAGTTATCAACTGAAGAGGTTTTAACTGAAGAGGTTTCAATAAGGTTGCTAGTTTGAGTAGATCAGAATCTTTCTTTAAAGTGTATATGACATGAAAAATATTTTCTGCTAATTTGAAAGGCCTTTCAAAATACAGAAGAATGGCGTTTTTCTTTTCGAAATATCTTTTTTCGTTTCAGAGATATTGACGTTTTTGTATTATGCAAATTAGATCAGTGATGACGTCACAAGATTTGACTCTAAAAATGGTAAAATACTGAATAAACAATATCTCTAAAACTATTAAAGCAGTGTTCTTGGAACTTGGCACCACAAATGTGCATCACAAAAGAAACAAAATGTTACTCTTAGGGCTGTTGCTATGACAACAGTTTTGCCGCTGGTGCTGTCTCAATAAAAACTGAAATTCCCAGTTTTTGTCTTAGACCAAGAACCATCTAGCGCAGCCAAACCAATGGTGGGAATTAAGGCAATATGGGAACTATGTCTGTTCCAAGCAGGACCCTTTGTCTCACTTAAGAGGTCAGATATGGGGATATTTGTCTTTTTGACAGAGAGAGACTGGAGCTGAAAGAGTTGCTATGGCAACAATATTAAGGGTGTCATTTTGTTCCTTTTGTGATGCACATTTGTGGTGCCAAGTTTCAAGAACACTGCTTCAATAGTTTTAGAGATATTATTTATTCAGTATTTTACCATTTTTAGAGTCAAATCTTGTGACATCATCACTGATCTAATTTGCATAATACAAAAACGTCAATATCTCTGAAACGAAAAAAGATATTTCGAAAAGAAAAACGCCATTCTTCTGTATTTCGAAAGGCCTTTCAAATTAGCAGAAAATATTTTTCATGTCATATACACTTTAATTACTTCAATTTAGGGGGAAGAATAGCCATTTCTCTGGGTAAATTAGAGCAAAGTTAATATGATAAGTTCCACAAATTTGAGCTTCCAAATAGGGGGGGGGGGGGTGGCTTATCTATGGGTGCGGCTTATACATGGAATAAGCAAAGTGATTATCACTGAGCTTGAGGCGAATAATTGTTTTAGTATAATTTTCAGAGGTGAATATCAAAAACTGCTAAATAACAATAGAAAACACGAAAACAACAAACAGAAGTGCTGCTTGCATATGTGTAAACCAGTTTACCGTATTTTCTCAATTAAACGCCCCCGGCGTTTATTTCAAACTTGGCTCCACGGACCCGGCGTTTATTTGAATGGTGCAGTTTATTGGAGCAAAATGTTTATTAAAGAAGGGTTTTAAATCATTATTTGTGACATGAATGTAATTTGCCATCATACCTAAAGCATATTACACCTCAAATAAATGCCTGGAAGGCTTACTTACCACTCTAGCTCGGAGACCCGGCGTTTATTCGGGGCCCGGCGTTTAATCGAGAAAATACGGTAATTCATCGATTGAAATCATAATTTACACTCAATTCAAGTTTTAGCAATAAAACGGAACAAAACAAACACTACAAAAAAGATAGATATCCGGTACCTTTGTTTAGTCGTTGGTGACTTCTGAGCAATTGTGTGAATCTTCTCGAAATTACTAGCTCCAGTGAGAAGAGAATCTTGACAGTTTATCTGACTGAGTACATGGCTGTGTGCGATCTCCAAAACCACCATGTTTACAATCAATTCTAATGCCTTGAAAACCATCTCTTGAAAATATTTTCGGTCTTAAAGCCTTGGTAGTAAATTTGCAAAATTTATCAATGTTTCAAATATCCAGGATTTGGAGTGATTTCTTTAAAATGAGAGAAATTTTCATTAAGCAAATGCCGCCATGTTCACTGGCCTGGATGGCAAACGTGGCATGGCTTAGTAGCCCAACCTTCAGATGCAATATTCACTGCCTAGCACGGCGAATATTGCGACATAGTCCAAGCTTCTCGACCAATCAGAATTGAATTCACCTCTGGAAATTATAATAAATAGTTATTATTCTTAAAATATATATTTACAGCAAGACGCCCAAAAGTGTGCCCACATTTAATTAATTCACATTCTTTCGTGCAACCACCGTCCAATCAGAAGCCAAGGACAGGTTCTAGTTGACTTCTGATTGGATTAAATCTGCACTGAAGAATGTGAATAAATTAAAAGTGGTCACACTTTTGGGCGCCTTGCTGTAATACTTACCATGGCAACCCGCAACTTGAATGATTTCCATCTGGATATACGTTTCTGCTGCTGAAAATTTTTAATAGACTTCCTAAACGCAAGGATTAAATAGAGAAACAATGATTAATTAAAGTGCAAAACAAATGGTTTTCACAGTGTGTGTTGTACATGTATATCTTTTATTTTAATTTGATATTACTCTACCTGATATGACCAATAACAAGTTAACAAGCGAGTCAGGAATAAAATTTTACACAGTACCGCTCAGAAATAAGCGTCCCAAAATATATGCGAACCATGATCTGATCATTTCAATAAAAGTCTTTTTATAGGATGACAAAAAAAGGTTAAAAAACAGTTAAGTCCTAGGATGTGAAGTGCTTAGTAGCTAATCCCAGTATTTTGAATCATATTCACTTCAATAAGTGTCCCCCCCCCACAATTAAGATAATAACCACTGACAGACTGACTTGTAAAATTTGCAATCAACTCTTCTCCATAGACAAGAATTTATTTACAGTTGATAATTTACTGGTGCAGTGTTGCCAGCCACAACATATTCTTGACGAGACATAGCCAAGACACTGCCAGCAAAATTTCTCTTTGAAGCACAATCACCGGTTTTCAAAGTCACTATATAACGAAAGTCACCACCAACTTTGATGTGACAATATGAACTACATATACCGTAATGATTCGATTTAGCGCCCTCCTTCAAATAAGCGCCCCCTTCCGAATAAACGCCCCCCTTCGAATGTGTTTTTGTAAATAAGCGCCCCTATTCCAATAAGCGCCCCCATTCTTATTAGCGCCCCCGTTCTTATAAGCACCCCTATTCTAATAAGTGCCCCTATCGTGGAAAACTGCCCATACTGAAGACATTGATGTCAACTAGATAAACTCCAGACCGTTCGCCATACAGTTCATGTATATATTTACTGCTAAAATGAACAGTTATTTTAAAAGTAACTGAACTTTAAACAATTTCTAACTGTTACAGTTTCTATTATTGTTAGATACATTTGGTTGTTTCTCAAGAAATTAAATAAGCGCCCTGTCCCGAATAAGCGCCCTGTCTCGAATAAGCGCCCTCCCTCGAGGTGCCAAAAGTAAATAAGCGCCCCGGGCGCTAAATCGAATCATTACGGTATGCACACAAGTTGATGTTCATTTATGCTAAAATTACCAAAAATTCTGGCAATGCCACATGCAAACTAATTTTAATAAAACAACTTGGATAAAATTCCTGGAGGGAACACTAATTGTTATACATGTAGTGTTCCGTTGCTTCCAGGAATTTTATACTAAAGATTTTCCTGAGGACTTTTCCAAAGCGTGTTTAAATGCACGATAAGTAAACAAAACCTTATCTGTACATAAAACCACAAGTAATCAAGCAGGTGCGCTTGGATCGCGATGAAACAAAACGTTATTAAAGCTATTCTCTGAAATTTCAAGATGTAAATTTGATCATGCAGATTTTGGTGTTGCAAATACAAAAGAACAGTGTGAAAATACCTGTCCCTGCAGTTGAACAGTTTAACAAATAATATATTTTTCTGAGGAAAAAAAGTTAAGAACCTTGCAAATAAACCAATATTTAACTACAGTGTATTGTATGTGTACGCATTTCAAATATGGTGGCTTAAAAAAGATCAATTTGTCATGCTAATGAAGAAGATCTTTCTGCACTTTTCGTTAATTTTTAATAACATAACGTAAAACTACGTGTGTAAGCTCTTTCCCAATGTACGAATGTGAAACGAACTGTTGTTCTTAGCGTATCTCCGTAAATTGCGTAAAAATAATCAGTTACGCTAGGCATTTGATAAAACCACACAAAAGCATAAAAGCTTTCAAAACAAAAAGCGAGTTGACGTTCTTAGCATTTATAATCCCCCAATCTTCTGTGACGGGCGAGAGCACGAAACGCACAACGAAAATTTATTTAGTTTACAGAACCTTTTAAGTCAACAAACCACAAACCTGAGCTGAGATAAGAGTACAGATGTACTTGTGGTAGCTAGGTACCGGATGCACCACCGAAAAATTATTAATAACGCAAATCTAGTGCGTGATAAACGGAACTTACATGATCCATTACTCACAAACATGTTATTAAATTGAAGAGTATACGAATGTCAAACCACCAATTTCTTTTCGCTTTTAGTTTTTGCAGACAAAGACAATAACAAACCCCACCAAAGCCGTTTGAGTTCTAAATAAGCTTAAGTCGAAGATCTATTTCAACTTCTTCACGGATTCAATTGTACTAACACTTGAAGCAACTTTTACCTGTAACGTCTTTTCGCCGACATGGGTTGTGTAAGCTCTTTCGGGCTTGCCATGTCATCTTCATCGTCTGTGAAATCCTCGATATTTATAACTTCAACATCATGTGTTGGTCTCATAGAACCTCTTCTCACAGAGCCTCTTCTTCTGGTGCTTGTGTTATGCATAGATCTCTGAGCGCTCCGGCTTGGGAGCTGTCGAAACCCTCGGTTGATCTCCCTAGCTGTCCCAGAGCCGTCTTCCAAACCGTTTTCCAAATCTGAAAACAAAATTTGCAGTTGTCTGTGAAAACACAATCTAGCAAGGGGTGGCGAGCTGAAGAAAAACACCCGGTGATCAATCTTCAGCCACTACGAAGCTAGAGACAATCAAAACAGAAAAATCTCGCAGCTTATAAAAGCGGCCATACTCACAGTCGGCGTCCGGCGAGATGTTGTGCAGTTCCAAAGATTGAGCCATGTCGCCAATAGGTGATACTCGGCCGTTCATATCCAAAGAATAACAACACTAAAGCTCGTTTAGTGCTTTTACCATAGCTAAATCTTGAGTTACCCTGCCGAAATAGCGGCGAAATAATAAAATTGCGCGCTCATTGCTCGAACTTCCTGAAACTTGATGAGTTTATTTGCCAGCAAGTGGTGTGAGCGAGTGTGAGCTCGTACTAAATATAACACGTCATCTGATTGGTCGTACAAAAGTGAATTTTCAATGAGCAAAGGTGATTGGCTAAAGTAGTTGCTACGCAATCGATACCCTTTGATCTTCATAGTCACGGCCAAACAAACGTAAACAGTACTCTTCAAAGATTTTTTTAAAGTCAATCAAAATTTCATTTGTTTTAAGGATACTCCGTCGTGACTCACTAAAGGACTGGTAAAATTACTTAGACTAATATCGCACAATTTCTTGTTGAAACAGAAACCAAGCCCTCTTGGTTTGCGGGAAAATAAACACCATATTTGACCCCAGCCGGAGTAGCAATATCAAAATAGAACTTGCGTGTCATTTCCTCTTTTTGTCGTCAATCGGACTTTAAAACAATGCGGAATCCATTTTGCAACAACATCCAATATTTTGATAAACAAACATCAGAATAACACAACGTGAGAAGACATCGCATCCGATTTTCGACGCTGTTTAATATTAATTTATCGAAAGCCTTGGTCTTAAATTCCCTTTAACATGCAACAATAATCAACTGATCGACTAAATAAGACCTTATTTTTCATGTTTTGTAGGATTTTTTACTTCGATTTCAGCGGCTATAATAATATCGATCATGAAACTAACTAGGGAAATCAGATCATGCAGACAAAGCGCTTCCTTGAATTTTTACGAAAAAACGTGCCCAAAACGCAGTTTTGGGCAACATTCCAACATTTACAATATGCCATTTTGAAGCCCATTAGTTTAACTTCAACAAACTCCCCTAAGTTGTATCAGCTTGCCAAGTTTGGTGATGTTTTGAATATTTTTGTATATTAAATTTGGCCCAAGCCATGCCTTGACTTCCAACCCCGCCTTTTTTGGCTAGAAAATATAAATAAGTGGACTATATATTTCTGCGATGTACATGTATCACACTCTTAAAACACAAAGAACTGTGACAATCTTTATGGTTTTTATAGTTTCTAAAATAAGAAATAGAAAACATTTATCCCGTGCTTCCACTTGTTAAATCACTCGTGAAAGTTAAACAAGCGGCATCCAGCATTCGAGAGGCTCTATTACAATGTACACTCTGGCGGTTTGGTGATTTTGAGGGTCGGTTTGCGGGAGCATTCCTATTTTACTGGCAGTTTACGGTCTAGAAATTATGGCGGTTTCGGTCTTTAGGAGAAAATGAAAGTTTTTTGCGCTCTAGGAAGAACAAAATATGGCGGTTTGCGGGATAAACGTCCCCCTGTAATACCCTCATTTGAGCTGCCGTGCAATTTTCTCGTCCCATCGAATTTTCACTCGTGATCCTTTGCCTCGTAAAGACAGGAGAAAGAATTATTTTTTATTTTATTTTTAGTGGGACTTGAAATGAACCCGGCAACCCTTAGAAAAATAGGGCCCCAATGGGTCCATGTGTTTTGCTGCTAGAGCAAAGTCTTAGGGAACATGTTGATGAAAGACAAGTGAGTCGAGATTGAAATCCAACGTCTTTTATTGTCTGTCACTTGTGTGCAGGTTAAATTGTAGTCAGTTTGTGTTAATTCAATCCTGATAATTTTACTGATCAAAATTCAGAAATTATAAATAATCGCACGCGCACCGGCGTACAACAACAGAAAGACGGCGTTGAACGTAACGCAAAGTTCATTTTGAAAGCGAAAGTTTACAAATAATTATTATCATTCGTCAGTCATCCCTTCACGCATGAACACTCGTCGAATTTCAGTGTCTTCACAACAAGATCGGAAGATCGATAAGGACCAATTTTTGTGGTTACCAAGGTAACCATTATGCTAGCGCCTGGGTAAGTAAGTGTAATGTAATGTAATGTAATGTAAGTAAGATTTTCCGAAGCACGAAGTAAGAACGAGAGCGTACCGAAAGGGCACGAGAATTTCTCAAGTTCTCTAGGCAGCTTTTTACGGTAACAATACTATTCTTTAGAAGGATATATGATTTAAGGTGATGAATTGTTAGGATTTAAATAAATATGAAGATTCCGAATAAAAAAAGCCACTTTCACAATCATTATGGCGCTTTCGAACTGTCCACGATCGACAATCGACTGCTTTGATAAACCGCTGGCCGGACGTAGTTGGAATATGATGATTGCCACGTGCATATGGCCCAACGTAGTTGGAACATGATGCTTGGCACGTGCATATGGGCGAACGTAGTTGAAACATGATGATTGCCACGTCCATGTGGCCGAACGTAGTTAGAAAATGATGCTTCGCACGTGGATATTACTTCGAAGTAATACTTTCCGAAGAACGAAAGCGTACCTGAAACGGCACGAGGATTTACCTAATAACTTCTGCAACTCTTTCCCATACTGCCCTTCAAATATCGTTTCTTCGGGAACGATGGCTAAAAAAATTACCAAAAATTTATTCTTCGTCCGATCGTTCGCTACAAATTTTGGTAGAATGCGTGACAAGGTTAATACCCAATCCCCTCGCAAATTTGAATGTGTCCTACACGACAAGAAGGAAGTAATAATAGAATGTCTATTGATCTTGATTGTCAACTGCAAAATACAACCGATGAATCGATCGAAATCGAGGTAAGAGTTGTGTACTACGTACAGTACGAACGCACATGGTCTGAAATGCAGTGAAATGTTATTTATATTTGCCCCCGCAGGGTTTTGGCCCAGAGGCCAAAACCCGAGGAGGCATCATTGTAATCCGCGCGAATATAGAATATATATATATAGTATATACCAGGAAAATTCTCGATTTGATCAATTTTTGCCCGCAAATAGTCTCGGGAGTTGTAAAATGCCGACAAGCTGAAAGCCCGCAAGTAGGTATCGGGAGTTGTAAAATGCCGACATACAGTGATTGGTCAATGATGACGCAAGTAAACGATGATTGGGTGATGATGACAGCCCAAAGCATGAGCACGTGCACAGATGACAACAAGTAAACAAACGAAGCTTGTAAAGGTTGATTGCAGTTGGGCAGAATTTTGAAAAAGATAATTTGAGGTTTTATTCGAGGCCTATTCATTTCACAATGTCTAAAAGCCGAAAGCAATGCAATTGTTGAAAAGACTTCGCGATAATTAACTAAGTAACTCGCAGAGAAGTAAGAAAATCCACATTTTTTACATCTTAGTGGCCGAAGAAGAAATATGTCTAGAAACACGTACGAACATATCAAGCCATATCTTCAAATTTGTCTGCGATTTACGATCGATAAGCAAGCCTTAGTCCAAAACCGCGATTTACCAAACGCAAACTACTTGAACGGAGAAAAGCCTTGATCAGTCTATCTCCGGACGAGATTTACAAGAAATTTAAAAAAAGATCTCGAGATAATTGTTTAAGACTCGCGGCAGGCGAAACCGGAAACCAGAAGCGAGCGACTTTTAGAAAGTCAAGCGTTTTCATTGTCAAGGGTGAGAAATTCTTTCGGTATCCTTTCCTTTTAAAAAGTTGATCGTTGTCATGAAGCGTGATTTACGATAAGAAAGCCTTTGTCCAACTGACCGTGATTTACCAGGCACAAACTACTTGAATGGAGAAAACTTCAAAAGTCTTGATCGGTCCACTTCCGGACGAAATTTTAACTTTACAAGATGATATGCGGCATCAAGAAAAGAAATTCAAAAGAGATCTCGAGATGCATTGTGATTATTTAAAACTCGCGGCAGGCGTTTGCTTTGACAGAGGTAAGAAATTCTTTCGACATCCTTTTCTTTCTTAAGATTGATCATTCTCATGTCATTCTTCATGCTCGGGCTCTCAGCCCATATATTTATAAAACAATTGGGCCGGCTCAAATGGTAATTTTAAAACGTTTTGCTGTTTCTAAAGTTTATCCTCGCTGAGATCAAGACTTTACCACAGTGAAGTGAGTTCGATTCGAGCCCGCAAAGCGGCCCATTCAAAGCGACGAAGTCGCGAAAACGAGCCACGCAAGTCGCGATAGGTCGACCGTCCCGGCGTGTTAAATTAATAAAGACGACTGACTTTTTCTAAAGTCTAGCTTGAGTCTAGCTGAGATCCCACACCACAGCAAAACATGACAAAATGATGTCAAGATGCTGTTGCGTTCTTGTAATTAAATGATTCACCGTATCATAATTAATAATCATCCAAAATAGAAAATTAATTTCCAATCAAATGTCTGAATTGTAGGAAAGGATGAAGAGCAAAGAAAAACCGATAAACATCGTCGAAACTTCGGGGGCAACCTAGTATCAGCTATTTCTAGTTATATTGCTTGGAATCAATATCTGAATTTATCTCCAAGTATAAGGAGATCGTTATATTTTGCAGAAAAAGGTCAACCCGTTGCCTTTAATATGTTTCCCCCCTTATTAGGACCAGAGGTAAACCAAAAACACAATGAGACCCGCCAACATCAATATCTGTTGTTTGTTTTGCAAGACAGCCTACGACAACTACGTTCACCAAAAATCTCTCAGAAAATTTTTAACATATTTTTGTCGATCTGATTTCCTGTAAAATAATTGATGAAAGTGGGATTGGGGGGACTTCTTTCATCATTACTACCCTATGTACATTCCAGAACCATTTTAGCTATTCACTATTTCCTCAGTTCGACTGTAAACACAAGTCTGTTAAAATATCGGTAACCACATGACCTCTTAGAGGGCTGTTATTGATTCTGCGAAAGTTCGTTTTCTTAAAGTTTTAGAAATTTGTGAAGTTGGAGGATTCACTGAGGACTGCGTAGCCGAAGATGCAGTGGCTCGCTGGACATCAAATTCTATTTTTCACGGCGTTTAATTAATCTTCACAAAATAAACATGTGGCGCCAGCGCGTCTGGCAGTCAAAAATTCATTTTTCAAAAAACTTTCCCTTTCCAGCTATTTTAGCGGGGCTTATACTATAGTACCTACCTGTCAGTCGTAGAAAAGCTGAAATTTAAGGATGAACTGTTTATTAAATGACGACCGTATTATTTTTGTGTGGACTTTAAAGTCTACACATTGTTGTCATGCAGTTTTTTCCGATTGGGGGGTCACTTTCCGTGATAACTCGAGTTAGTGCTTTCGGACGTTTTCGACAGTGATCGGAGGATCCGAAGTTTCGGTGAGATGGGCAGCCAAGGCAGTAAACCCAGAAATTCGATCAGTATCGAGTAAGTCGCACTTTATTCTTGAATCTAGAAGCCTTTTTTGACACAGCTTTCGAAGAACGTGTGGTGGCTGGAAAATATACATCAAGGAACAACTTCAAAGGCAGCGGTGGCGTAGATGAAAAGTGAAATAACAATCACGACGGCTGAAATCTTTCATATCTAATGAGCTGAACAACTGCGGTCATAGGTCACGTTTCTTGTTTTTCACACTTTTGACTCGCTTTCCACAGTTTTTGTTTCTCTGTGCGGCTTGAGCATTTTTGATTCGCATATTAAAACGAATCAAATGTCTGGTTATTTATTTATTTCAGCTTTGCCAAACAATGAATGCACAACGAGTTGTATCAAAACAAGTTCGCTGATCATGTTGTTTTACTTGTCTTGGACTCCGGGATATAATTCACCAGCTCCATTTCTCTCAAGTAGTATATTTAACAAAAGACCGATGTCGAATTCAGAACTGAACTAAAACATTGTCATGAAAAGAATAAAAATAACATCGAACCGTAGAATATGCATATATCCAAACCGTGCGACAAAATAATTTAATTGTCGGTTCAAATAACGTACTTCGCCGCCTCTCAAAACACCGATTTCAAGTGAATATTTCGTAAACAGAAAAAAATATTTCTCCGCCTTTCTACGCAAGCTACTAAGAAATTATTTGTGAAAGCTTATTGAAAAGTTCTTATTCATTCCAAAAAGGTTAAAAAAGAACTCATTGAAAGAAAATAAGTTTTTCGATGAGTTGTTTACACAAGCTTTACACAAAAAGTAAGGGTTGTGTAAACAAGCGATGCGAGACAGTTCACGTGCTCCACGCAACATTTCTTTTTTTAATGAAAATAGTATCCTATCTTGCTAGCGGTAAGGAAAGGCTTTTGGCCTAATAACTGCTGTTCTTGTAGGATTCTAGGTTTTTATTTGCATGAAAAAAGGCATTTGTCGTGAACGACGTGACAAAGGGTCACACCACGCTCCTTCACATTGCGTGACATCCCAAGCGGCAATGGTAACGTTTCTTTCTTGAAGCGTAGTACATAAGACAAGTAATAGTACACTTTGTTCTTCCAACAGTCTTGTAAATAATAAATTGATTGACAAGTTCTTTGTTTTTTCGCCTTGTATCTCGAATTACTCGATTCGAAACTTAAAGTTGTTGACTGCTACAGTAACTCATTGATTAATTCATAATGTCAACTTTTATTCAAATGAAAGTCCACACATGTTCGCATAGCGGACTCACTTTTACTGTTATTTAATAACTAGTAAACAAACTGGTCGCCACGCATTTAAACACGAACTGACGAATGTTGCATCTGATGCAGTGAATCTGGTGAATGAGAACTTCCTTTAATATTTCTTTGTTTTCGACGGTGTGAACCACTGAATAAGTTTCTTTCCCATTGTGATGTTACTAGTATTAATTCGTTTCTAGCTGTCTTTTATATAGCTCGAATACAGCTACAATTAGCGGTGCAGCCGACAAGCATGGTATATTCCTTTGCAGCTGTCTTTGCGTGACAAGTTACACGTTCATACATTTTATTTTAAAATATGAAGTTCAGAGTTAATACAGTACTAGTATGCTGTAGACAGTGTAGACAAGGTGAGGGTAAGTTTATTTTCAAAGCGAAAGTTTACAAACTGTGCACTAACCGGTCCTTTGGAGAAAATATTTATGACCTTCGGCGAGGTTCCAAGTCTTCGCTCTTTTCGTAAATGATGAAAACTGCAGAATAATTTTCTCATAAAACTGGAGTGGTCGCGCCACAGTTTGTTTTCTTTCCCAATGCGATATACTTTTAAATCGGTTTTCTGTTTTCCAACGTGTCCAACGTGGTTTGCGTTCGAATACTTTGGCCCGTAACTTCGAATGCGATCAGCGCTACGGTTCATTGGTTTCGATTTTGTTTGTTCATGGATTTGATTGACATCGGTAGTTCAGATTTCTCCTCTGTTACGGCACTTACACCTTAGGCTGCATTCATTATGTATGCTACAGGGGGGGGGCAGAGGATTTTTTTTTCAGCGGCTCGTTTTCTTATATCCCCCCCCAAGGTCCATACAAATTTTCATAATCCCCCCATGCAATCAGCCGAAAAATGAATACCCCCCCCCCCTCCTCCCTCACAAGAAATATCAAAATAAATATCTGTATAATAGTACACTACCTTATTATAGGAATATAACGAAGCATTTTAACAACGCGAACAAAATTTACGCGTTACAATAAAATTAACGCAAATTCAAGAAAGGTTCTGGTTAAATCCTTATAGTAAAAAAGTTAACATCAATAAAATTAATTCAAATTTTTGAAATTCGCCTTAATAACAAGTATCGTTAATTTCCTATAATAAGGTATATATGTTTGAGATTTCAAGAGACATGTTTAATAACAACATCGAGAGAGTTTTGACAGTTTATGTCATACCTATGCCAGCCAGTCTAAGTAGCGCAAATTAGGTATAGATAGCCTGCCAGCTCGTGTATGAGTACTACCAGGAGTATTGACTGTCACTCTCGTCGACAAAAGCAACAACCTCATCATCATCATCACTCTCACTATCACACTCATCCACGGATTCATCTCTGCTGTTGCCATCCTCTTCATCCTAATTTTCCGGCGTTCAGCATCATTCCTCTCAAGTGCGACATGTGCCATTATTCTCCTTATCTTATCATTTTTCTTCCCAAGGAGAGAAAGTTTATGACGGTCTAAATATTTGTTAAGTTCTTCGACGTATAGCTTGTTCATATTTTCAAACGTGGACGTGATAGTTTTTCAGTCATATTGTTCATATCCTTTCATTGAACATTTAAGTGCACATTTGTTGTTCAATTTCATAAAACTGTGCACTGAATTACATTGTTTTCTTTTGCATTCATTGATTCAATAAAGTTACACTGCTTAGACTGAGGTTGCATTAAATGTTTCCATTTTTGATGTTTTACTTTCTATGCTGTATCGAAACATTACATCTACAGGCCAGGCACACTACTTGAAAACTTCAAATAGCTACTATAGTCTCTCAGAATAATAGAGGTACCCTTGTTGCTTACAATCCTTGAAAGAATTAAGCTGCTGTATTTATCTTTTTTTTTTTCACTAGCTAGACATAAGCTAGACAGAATCTTACAAAAAATAAGCATCCCCCCAGTAGATATTTAACAATTTTCATATCCCCCCTTTTTTTGCTCTAAAAATTTGAGAACCCCCCCTAAAATCCTCTGCCCCCCCCCTGTAGGATACATAATGAATGCAGCCTTACGGTCCTTACGGCACAAACTTCAGCTCTCAATGTGTTTTGCTTGCAGCCATTGCGGCTGCAGCAAAACACAAAAAAGCTATGATTTTTAACAAATAGATTATTCAGAATGCTGTTTTTTCACGAGCGACAGTCTTACTTAAGTTTTCTGCAGTTTTAGTGTTCAGCTGAAGAAAACTTGTAAAAAAAAACATAAAATTTTGTATTTTATAGCAAATTTAAGTATTCTAGACCTTCATTCCTTTATTTGGTCTTGCTTAATACATTTCGCGCTAAAAACGTTGTTACATTTTGCGGCAAAAGTTGTTACATTTTGGCAGTAGTTGGTCAACTAAGACAGCAAAAAAAATTGCCCAATTTAGCCAATGAGTTAAAGCAATTTGAAAAACAACACGTGGTGCCGTCTCTAAACAAAACACAACAAGTCACATTTGTGTATAAATCTCTTTTTATTTATCAAATTTCTGCAGCTTTTTAAACAACTTCAATGCAATGCCAGCGCTTAATCGTTGATCTAATTTTATGAGAAAATAGAGGGTTTTTTGGCTAATGGCTGTCCGGCAGCCAAAACTAACAAAAATAGTTTCTCAAACTTTAAGCCTTTATTGCGCATTTGTTGTCGTTTTGGGCTGCTGTTCTCATACAACGAGATTTAACAAATCAGAACAACTGACATGTCGTTTGTTGGTTTCTCCTTTTCGTCAAACAATCTGAAAGTCCAAAACCACCCTTCGTGACTTGGTTTGCGCGTGTTTTTCCGCGCTTTGCACTAGTTGCATATTCTTCTAATTCTGATTGGCTCATAGCGCTGATTTGCTTGATTGTGATTGGCTATACATGGATCACCGGCTGGTTTTTATTTCACCTCACTTCTCGACGTTCCACATTATGTAAACAACTCTTTCAAATGAACTGTTAGTGACGAAAGCATATCTTTTCACTCTGTTATTTACAAAAAAATGAAAGCAGTGTACCTTAAAGGTGCCGACACACGATGGGACAAATTACAGGGACACTTAGCTGGGACAAAATTAAAACACACAGGGAGATGTAGCAGGGGCATGTTGCAGCGATACGTCCTCAGTATTGTGGCACAATATGGGACATATCGCTGTCATTTCCCTGCAATATGTCCCTTTGTTTGCGTCAGCCTCTTTAAATTCTCACGAATGTTGAGGCTTGCATTTTTAAGCCCCGGCTAAACGATGAAACATTTTCGTCCAACATCGTGATTGTCACACACAACATGCAGTGGCTAAACATCTACCAAAGTGAGCCCACATAACGCTTTGTGCGTATTACCGCTGATAATTACCTTTGGATCAATATTGTAGATTAGTTTTTAAATTTTTAACTTACATTTCGATTTTAAATTAGGTTTTAACTAAATTTTAAATTAGATTATTGTTTATAGTACATTCTTAATTTTTTAGTACATTAGTACATTAGAGAGGGCCACAAATTTATTAGTTGTAAAACTATTACGTGTAACCCTCTATAAATAAAGTTTGATTGATTGATTGATAGATTCGGTTTCTGATTGGTTACTTTTTCATGCCTGGGCTTGCTTTGTTTGCAGAGGTGGCTAAACGATCAAACACTTGTGCGTGAAGCAAAATGTTGGATGAAAATGTTTGATTGTTTGATCTAGATCAAACATGGGAAACCATTTAAATGCAATGTTGCGACAGGTGGCTAAACGGTCAAACATGCTCTTCCAACATGATCTTGGACGAAAATGTTTGATCGTTTAGCGTCTTTAGCCGGGGCTTTACAAACTACAGCAAAAACTTACATCAAAACGACTGCACTTATGTTCCTCACAGGTAAAATTTAGTGAAACTATATTACATATAGTGTATTTATATCATCTAAAATACGAACTGAATGAGTATCGATAGATTATAAAAAAGCAATGAATAAATCAATAAAATACTAAAAATACAGTCTGCACTCGATATATTTACAAGTTATTAAATATATAAAATGGAGATGGTAATTATAAAATAACTGCGTCAAAGATAGTGTGAATGAATGGGTCAGACATGTCATTTTTTATATACATTCATAACAAAATGAAGCAGTGAAATAAAAGAAATCTATTCTATCATGAATCCTAAAGGACCTTGGTCAGTACCTTGGAAAATAAGCCTTATTTCCCTGTTTCTTTGTTGACTAGTTATTATTTCCTTAAATAATAAATCACTATTGGTTTCTTTCACTTTGAAGGCAATGCCCAATTTATGCGTCGTATTTAACAAGTTTAAGTTACGTCAAATGTTTGTCAAGCTGTAGAAATTTCACTGATAATATTTCATTCGACTTAGGGAAATGGTCAAAATATTGTACTCAGACAGGACCCACCACTCTGCAAAAAGACAAGTAGTTTCTTCATGTTCCCTCCTTTCCTCACCTTAAAAGATGGTGTCTTGTTTGTATAACCCCCACTCTATCAGGAGAGAAACTAAGAAAAAGATTCAAACCTCCTTGTCCCATTTCTCCAGCAGGGCAAGCTTCATGCACACCTAATATGAAAGTCTTAACTCATGGATCAAATTTTAAGGCCAATTTTGTCCATTTGGCTTACCAGACAGGTGGTATCTTGCATAGCCCCCCTACCCCTACACAAGGTGCTGTCGAGTACACTTGTTATGACCACTTCCCTTAAGTGTTCTACTTGTGTGGAACACATAAGTCAAATAAGCGATTTCAGCTGTCTTCCCCGGGGTAGACTTCCATATGAAAGAGGCGTGGATGCTCGTCAAAAGTTTAAATTAACGCCCTAACGGAAAGACCAATTTGAGAATGGCTCAAGCATTTTCTTTACCCCTAAAAGATAGCAGTATATTTTTCGCGCCTAATCGGTCTAGACCGCTAGTACAGTATGACGGCGTTCCTTGTTCTTTGAAGTGCAACGCTAAAAGTAAAGTAAAGTCTGTGTCCGAGCCATGAGGCTCATACAGCCGGAGCTATCCCGGTTCCGTAGCATTAAGCGACAGGAGTAGCTACCCCCCTGGATGGGATGCTAGTCCATCGCAGGGTTACCCCCCAGCAGTAACGCCGGACCCATTTGTACACCTGGGTGGAGAGAGGCACTGTGAGAGTAAGGCTGCCCAAGAACACAACGCAGCGCCCCGGCCAGGCCTCGAACCCGGGCCGTTCGACCCGGAGTCGAGCGCGCTAACCATTAGGCCACCGCGCCTCCCACAGTGCAACGCTAAACGAGACTTTAACTGCTAAAAATATTGGCCTTTTTACCTGCACACTCTAAGTGAAACCTTTTCCGTAATTCACAACCCTAAACGAGACGACGAGCATCCCCGTCCCATTCAGATGGGAGTTCCCCCTCTCTCCACCCCCGGGTTCAGTTAATTGACTTCTTTATGCTAAAAAATAATGCCGTCGGGAGGTGCTAATGAATCTTGCTTCTTGTTCAACTGATTCACTTGTTGTTGTTTGTTGTTGTCAGCTGGATGCAAATTATCGTCCGTGTCTTTACCGTATGTCATTTCGTAACGCAGAAGTTTTTCCATGAGAAACTTCTTGTCTTTACCATCCTAAAATATCAAAAAGATTATTTGCATTCAGATCTTCAGATTAATGATAGTCAAACGTGTCTTTCAGAGCCTTGTTAAGGTTGGGTGAAATGCATTTTGGGGAGGAAGGGTTATAGTTAGCTTCGTAACCTTTGATGACAATCGGTATATTAATTGTCTTTCAGGACTTGTAATCCTTGTAAAGAAAAAAAAGTCTGCGTCGAGCCAATTGGCTCACACACAAATGAGCTTATCCCGGTTTCTGTAGCGTTAAGGTCGCGGGGGATACCAACAGCAGAATAAATTCATGAAGGGAATTTTGCTTGACCTGCATCTTTTAAAACGCTTATTTCTCGGCTGTTATGGGCGATTAAGCTCAAATTACAGATGCATAACGAAATGATGCAAGATTGTGAATGTCATCTTTTATTTGGTAGATTGCATTTTACGGCGATGTTATAGCCTCGTTAGTGCCAAATTGGGAAAAACATGATTTGTGGCAGAGTTGCGGAAGAGTAGAGACAGCACACTGTGATCTTGTCAAAAGCTAATCAGTCAATACCTCTAGAGTGTCATAACAGAAGCGGATTTTTTAATTTAAAGTTTGCCCGCAAGTTATGGCGGTTTAAGTGCGCAAATTTATTTAATGTCTTCTACCTCTTTCTAAAAGCGCTCTTTTAAAATTCCGCCTCTGTTATGACACACTACAGTATTCATAGTTTACCTATCTGCAGTGGCAAGTCATGAAGTTCTGTATCCGCGCTGTATTCTCTGCCACAAAATTGTCGGAAAAGTCCAAATTGAGATTTCCGAAGGTGTCCCGACCTAAATCGATCATTTTACCAAGGAAAGATTAATTATGTATTTATTCCACGTTTTTTGTGAGAACAATGCGTTTTTAAAAAGGACACGATTGTTTATGCCGAATATTTTTGTGATTACTTTGAGTACACTAGTTGCAGAAATAGTCAAATTTAAAAAAAATAAGCTCAAAGACTTCCTACAATCTATATGAACGTATATCGCTAAGAGTTGTTTTAAATTGGTTAAAATATCAAAGAAAGATGGATTTTTACAAATCACGCGCACGCGCCCATATTTTTCTCCAGTCATAAATATCTCGTAAAGTTTTCGATGTAAGTCGTTGTACTTCGTGCATACGCTTTAAATAAATGCATAATGATGAGCCTAAGGTGTCCCCCGCGACCTTAAGCGACTAGGAATATTTCTGCTCCTCCTGGATGGGTTGCTAAGTCCATCGCAGGGTTACCCCTAGCATTACTTGCCGGTGAGCATTTATACACCTGGGTGGAGAGTGGCAGTATTAGAGAAAAATGTTGACACGAAATAACGACCCCGGCTAGGGCTCAAACCCGGACCAATCGATCAAATGTGACTCAAATCTTGTACGGCAGCTTTGACTTTTGTCCGGAATCGTCCAATAGCCTCGGATGGTAGTCTTGGGACGTTCTGAGTGCGGATGTCCCGTTGGAACCCTGAAAACCTCACCCTATTCTGGACCATGTTTAGCTGCACGTCGCAACGTTTTTTTATACTAGACGCCAAAAAATGCCTACCCCACCACAGACTTGCTTTTATTCGAAAACCCTATCGTCATGAGATGAGATCGCAGTCAGTTGCTTCTAAAGTTGTAGCAATGATTTGTATTACTTTTCGAGTAATGTTCATTCAATTCGTAGTCTAGACTAAATTCTCCATGCCACTTAGCAGTTTCCCGCAAATTTTACCCCATTGTATGACAAACTCTTTGACTTCTATGCCCTAACCCGCACTGGTTGTATAAGAGTACCCCCACTGGGGAGATAAACAACTGAGTAACTTACCAACGCCAACTGATCCTTCAGTGTTTCGATCGTGAGCAACAGAGACTCCATCATACATTTGAAGTAATACAAAAACAAGCTGAAAGAAAAGAAAACACACGCGTATCATTAAGACAATTGGAGCTATATAATACGATCCGGAAAAATAGATCCGTTTGAGTTCAGCCATATCATTCAACAAAACTGTACTGTGACAAAAGATAAACCCCCGCACTGGCCTGCATAGAAATGACGGAATTAAGGAATTCAGAACTCTGTATAATGATGAGGCATAATTTATCAGGGCCTGAATTTTTTTATTATTTTTCAGTTCACGCGCAACCCTAAACGAGACCAGAGGTTCTTCCAAGGGTAACAAGGGAACATGCCCATAAAATAATTGGGAACAAGGGAACAAAAAGAAAAATAAAGCTGGGAACACGGGAAAAAAAGCTGTGTTTCTGATATATTAGGAAACAGGGATCACAAAAATCGACAAAATACATTTAGGGAACAAGGAACATAAGGAAAATTATTTTGTGAACAAGGGAACATGCCCCCTCCATCCCTCGGAGGTCCTCAGACTTTAACGGCTAAAAAGATTGGCGATCTGTCTTTAACAACATAGGTGAGACCAAAATCGGTAATTCACACTCCTGAGCGAGACGACAAGCACCGCAGTCCCTTTCATATAGGAGTCACCTACCACCCCCACCCCCCCCCCCCCATCTTCCCTTCCATAGCTCTTGTAACACTATTTTCTAACCTATCAGAAAAGAACACCATATACTTACCAGACCACCGTCAGAATAGGGAAAATAAAAGTTACTGTGGTCACGAAATTGATTATTTGTTGAATCCACGATGGCCAATATGATATTTCGAGTTTTAGAACATCATAGAACCTGGCATGTTCGTTGCAATACACATTGCTGAAAAAAAAGACGGAAAAGACACACCAATTCAGTGTTATTGTTCATTCAAACAGTAGACAATCACAAGTTAAGAACGAACCTAAAGTGCTAGGTTACGTGGGCTTTAAGATTGGTTTTCTCCAACATCCTCTCTTTTTTTTGGCGGTTTTGCCCCGGGTTTTCTCTTTAAAATCATATGTAAGGATACTATTCATAAACAAATACACTTATATAAGAGTCCGAGAGTTTTATGAGTGAGAGCTCAAGGGGGGGGGGGGGGGGCATAGCATGCGAATACAGCCGCCTCTCATCGCTCTTGCTACTGAATGCAATCCAGAACCTATATTTGTATACACTTTTAAGCCAAAAATCAGGAAAAAGTTATTTTTAAGAGCAACGCGTGGCGATCGCGTTCTTTTAGCAAATGGACACCATCTGGGGAACCAGTTAGATTCGCCGAGTGAGTGAGGGCTCTGCGGGGACGGTGACTGGATTTAAATTCGTAGTCGTACTCGTACTCCGATCTGAAAATAGGACCCTTTTACTCTCGAAGGACATCCACTTGAGCATACCATACACTCACTTGGTAAAATTCAAATTACTTTTAAATGACATCAATTCATTGCATACCTGAAAGGTCCCAGGCATGATGGTCTCATGCTGACAAAAACAACAGAAAAAATTCGTAAATAAATAATAATTTCTGTCACATTACATCAGCTAGTTTATTAACATTTTTATAACAACAAATATGTTACAAACAGTCAATAACAAAACGTTAACAACCAGGTGGCATTATTGGTTAGTTTTTCACTTGTCCATTTAAGACAATAACACAGTCACTATTTCTCGTTTCTGCTACAAAAATTACAAATTTTACGATTTCCAAAATTCGGCAAACTGGAGGATTTTTCGGTGCGTAGCAGCGAAATTTACAGTGATCTTTTTTAAAATTCTTTGTAGTGCTTATTCAACCAATTGCCCAGAGCTGGCTTGACAAGATGACGATCAGTTAAAGAATTGTCAAAGGGAGGGCACAAAAAATTACAAGTAGGTTTTTAAAAACGATATTTTCCAGGCAACTAGGACAGAATTTAAAACCCTTGTATTGTGTAACTTATAATAACACTCATTTAATAACTTTAGCACTCAAGAATTGTAGTCTTAACAAAACTTGATCATTATTCGTAGGTTTCAAATTGAGTTTTATGTCTTTTACCATTGACCTTTTTGAAATCATATGCTACTGACAGTCCCCCTTTTTAAAAATAGCTTACCCGGCAATACCCCAGCCAACAGTACCAAGGCACATGAAGAATGAGATCAGAAGCAAGACAGTGAAAAGGTGGTTTGAACGAGTTGCCCGGTAAACCTTCTGTGAAGGCCTGTAGTTGAACAACACTGCAAACTATTAAGAAATAACATAAGTGTTAGCTTGTGGTGAAACAATACGCACCTTTTATGCAGTTAGAATCCTACCTAAGCTCAAGCGTGCGCTATTCTTGCTCTTAGCACGCATTGCGGATTTATGATTTTAAAAACAGCTACAGGGGTAGCTCAAAAACCTTTGTAAGTATCTCTGGTGGCGATGTCTTCCATACGTACTGTACGCTGACAGGTTTTCTTTGTGGACAGAGATGTACAACTATCTTTAACACAGTCCAGCAATTAAACCGCTTATAAACGTCTTTTACTGCTAAAATCCTCCGCTTTCAAGCCAAACGATAAAACATTTACTTTAATAAAATATACGTTGTATATGCCGCATATACGTAAGAACTTAATAATTGTCATCCAACTACAATACACGCCACATTTTTGCCGCACTTGCGTTTATACACTTGAAACAAGGGAAAAAAAATTCGCAATTGCCCCCTTCCCCATCAAAATGTTGTGTACATTGAAGAAGCAATGCCTCCCGTTGCTGTCTATCTTGCAACATTGCATTTGGCGGAAAGGGGGTTCTTTATTTCTGAGAATTCGTAACGCATGTCACGTTATAGTTTTTAAAATGAGTGTCCCAGGGAATTATGGCGTGGATTGTAGCTTTTAAACATCTTGCACTTACCAACTCAGCGTAAAAATCAATAATGAGCTTAACAGCTCCCATGGCTGGCATGATAGGACTAAAGAAGGTCCCAATCCTAAAGGTAAAGAAGAGAACATCAGCATTAATTTATCGTGGCACAGACTTTGGTATTATGAACCGTCTCCGAGAGACGCTCTCAGCTGTAAGTTTTGTAGTTGTTGTTTATGGTTCTTACTTATCTGTAGATTATATATATCTTACACCATTTTACACCACAGTATAAATATAAAAACGTTTTGCTAGATAGAGTTTTTATCAATTGACACTGAAAAAAGCTAATAAAAAAGTAACGGAAGCTGCCCTCAACCAATGAAAGCAAACGTGATTTCCCCACATCCTTAATCAGGAATAAGACCTTAACTACTGAAATCCCAACAACTGTCATGGGACTATTTTATTGTTACTAACATTGGCCGGGCTTAAAAATATTGCAAATGTAACTTCGAGGTTCGTTATAAAAGGGCTTCGTTATATCGGAGTTTCACTGCCAGTTACATACGTTTTCCCGCGCTTGGCAGGCGTTAGGCAAGGGTCTACTATAGGGGGTCGTACAGTCTGCAAACTGTCATATTTTGTTCTTCCTAGACTGCAAATGCCCGATTCCCTCTATGGCGCGCGCCTGCAGGGAATCATGGTAGTTGTATTCATCAAACCATGCACAAGACTTAGCAACGATGAATACAACTACAGTGATTCCCTGCAGGCGCGCGCCATAGAGGGAATCGGTCATTGCCTTTTTTTCTCCTAAGACCGAAACCATCATAATTTATTGACCGTAAACAGCTAGACAAATACGAATATACCAGCAAAACGACACTCAAAATTGGCTTTAACCGCCAAAACGCCGAGTATAACAGTATAATAGATCCTCTTACGTCGTTGCAGTACGTGAGATGCGTTGCCGTGATAATCTAGATGTTGCAATTATTACTTCAAGCTTCATAACCTACCAGATCAGGCATTCGCCATATACCAGCCGTAGAACTTGTTTTGGGATGTCGAATACTGGCAAGCCAACTATTTTGAAACACTTTGTGTGTTTGTACAAAAGCCTGCGAAATTAAATTCAAAATATTACATTTAAGTCACAGTCAAAATGAAAACCCTCTGATTCTGTAAACATCAGTTTATCTTGATCCACTGTACATGTTTCTTCGGCATTAACTGGATATAGAATCGCTTCACACCCGCTGCTTCTTTTAAGACATACCAATTGCGTTTACTGAGTATAGAGCGGTTTTCACTTGAGTGTCGAAAGTAATTTGCGTTTGCTTTGGTTTTGCGTTCACTACGCTAAGTGATTGGTTTAAAAATTTCGCGCCACTTTCTCGGCCAATCAGGAGTAAAACCAAAACCAATCGTGACTAGCTCGCGCACGTTTTCCTACGCTTCGTGCCAACTACATGTATTTGCTTCGAGTTTTGATTGGTTCACTCGATTGTCTGTGTCTTTTGTGATTGGCCAGAGTAATTACTTTGGTTTTGGTTTTACGACACTCAATTGAAAACTGCTCTATAAGGTTTTGAGTAATATCTAACAATGAGAACTGCTTGTAAATATCATACTATAGTGTATTGCTCGTGAGTAATATCGTAATTTGTAAATGTAGAGTATACCTTTCAAATAGTTATTTTTTGGCACAATCAATGAAATTAAGTTATGTGTAGTGTTTTCTTCGACGTAAAGCATTATTGTGTAAGCGTAAAATTGTATTTTATTAGTGTAAGCAATCCTATTATCAGTTTGTATGTAATGTCTTTTTGTGTTGTTTGCATTATTAAAAAAATGAAAACGAGACTTGAAGCAAGCTAGTCTTTTAAAAGCCTCTTGAACGGGGAAGAATTATGCCCTGTGAAATAGAGGCGTGTTTGCACTTAAGGGCTTGCGCCAAATAATATTCAATTTCTGTCCAGTTTCTCGACTTTTTTCGCGATCGCTTGCCATATCTTGATGGCAAACGTGATTATTTTATTAACATATTATAAAGTTTCCAGAGATGCATTTAGCAAACTAGTAGACACATTGTGAAATGAACTTACTTCCTAAGGGTAGTAACCACAAGGGATTGAAAGAGGTTCGAAAAAAAGTCAAGCCATATCAACATGTACATTTGTGACGCGATCTCGTTCTCCCAGTTCTGAAAATAGAAAAAGAGAACTCAACAAATCTAGTTTGAAACTATACAGCGAGAATCTGCACGTGTTAGCAATACAGGTCGACCGATGGTCAGATAGTTATGTTAGGGATATTGAGCTGGAGAAACATGAAATGGCCGCATAGAAGACAGGAAGGGACGGATGACGAACGTAGTGGTGGTGGTGATGTTGATGACGACGACGACGAAGATGATGATGATTCCGGTGGTGGTGATGATGATGATGATGAAGCTGACGTCGACGACAACGACGACGACGACGAAAATGATGATTATGTTTATGATGGTGATAATGATAATGATAATGACGCTGACGACGTTGATGATTCGTTGCTGATGATGATAATGATGTTGACATCGTCAACGACGATGGCCACGACGATAATGATGATGATGATGACACTGACTATGTTGATGATGCGTTGCTGCTGATGTCTTGATGATGATGCTGACGATGCGACGATAATGCTGATGATGGTGATGACGACTACGACTACGAAGACGTAGATGATGATAATGATGACGCTGACGATGTTGATGATTGGTTGCTGTTACTAATGATGATGATGATGACGTCATCGTCGTCGACAACGATGATGATGATGATGATGATGATGATGATGATGACGTCGTCGACAACAACGATGATGATGATGATGATGACGATACATTTGAACAACAGACTTCACTGGCCTCTGTAGAAAGTTGTTCATTGTAAAGAGGTTTCAGAGAGATATGACGGTTCGTGGAGTTTCAACTTTATTTCTAAGTCGCAACAGTACCCATAAAAGCTTTTTATTTTGGTAAAATGCACAAGAGAGATTCCTAACCTGTTGACAACAGGTCTCTGGGTTCTCATCGCATGTTTCCTCTACATTTGAGTAGATTTTTATCATCAGCACACCAAGCGATGCCAATCTTAACAAGACAGTCCTGAAAAAATGGATAATTTGTAAGAAATGAGGCCTTATGTACACCTTGGTATGAAGAAAGTAGATAACAGCTAAAAGTCAGTTTAAAACATAGGCACGCTAAGCGTGCAGGAGTTATTTTTTCAATTTATGGGGTGGCTTGGGGTGAAACTGGGTGATTGTCCTGTTGGGATGGTTTATGCCATGGGTTGAGCCATTTGTGTATGGCGGCCCACGGAGTCACTTTTTTGCACAAAATTTGCTTGCAAACAAAATAACTTTTACGTGCATTTTGATACATCAGAACTGTTTTATTTAATACGTAAATTTTCGTCATTTAATTGAAAAACAAAAACTAATTCAATTATCAAAATGTCACAAAATGGCACGTTCTTATTCTGTTTAAGCGGTTATTTTGTTGCTAGCTTTGCAGCAACCGTAACGTGTTACTTTTGTTTGTTACGGAATACTTTTGGATTTTTGCCAAACACTGAAACATGATATTGTTGTTTTTCTCACTTTTGTAACATGAGACCTTTGTTTTTTAAAAACGAACGTAACACGATACCCTTGTTTTTCTCGAAAAAGCCACGTTTCCATACAGACATTGAACGAAAAGTACTATAATAAACGAAGTAATAAACGCATCAAATCAAAAACCACTTTCTTCGGGAAAGTTCTTTAAAGCGCAGTATACCTGGAGTCTTTGTTTCCTGTCAGAACTGTTCAACAAAGATTTTCTTTCATTTACAACCTAAATTCTATTCAACAAACAAGAACTAATTGAGATATCAAACTGTCACGGAATGGCACGCTCTTATTCTGTTTTTGCTATCGATTGTAGTTGCTTTTAACAGCAAAGTTAATACTTGTACCGGTTCATTAAATATTTGAACGAGATGTTTTACAGTTGATTTCAGTTTACTTTGGCCGCCCGCTTTGCGAAGTTTGTTGGATAATTGAAAACTTTGTTATGAAGTTGCCAATTACGTTGCGAGTTTGCGAATCAAATTGCGAACTTCGACAAGTTCCCAACTTCGGCCCGACTGAACTTTCGAAGTTTTGGTAGTTGAGGAGAAACAAGACATGTTGCTCGAAAGTCATGGCGATTTCTGAACTCGAAGATTTTAGAGCTTGTCAAGGAAAGTTGAAGTAGCTTGAAGTGCAAGACAACGTTTCGCATCAGCGATCACGCAAGTGATTTGGCGATAAATAAATTTTATGCAGGTAGAAATTTGGTCAAATTTTAACTTTTTTGTATGAAAACACATATTTAACGATTTCTGTGAGGCATAATCTTCACTGTCTTCAATTTCAAGTCTTCTGCGTTTGTAAACCGGATGAAACTGGATGGTTTATTGATTTTAATCGAAGCCGATGTTCGAGACAACATGTTTACGGCTCGCTGAACATAAAAGTTTTTTATTTTTATGACATTTGTTTCCAACAGTTTAGCGTAGCAAAGCCCTTTTTGATAACATAATTATAGAAGGTTTTATTAATTTCGGGCCAAAGTTGGGAACTTTGTATCGAAGCTCACAATTTGATTCACAAACTCGCAACCTATTTGCCAACTTCATAACAAACTTTCCAATTTCCCAACGAACTTCGCAAAGCGGACGGCAAAAGTAATGACAACATTATTCTTCAAATCTGCTTTGTGCAAATGTTATATGTTATTTTTACTACGGTCAGGAAAGCTAGCCTCTCCAAACGTACGCTCGAATAAGTCGAATAACAAGTTATTGTTGGGCCTTTTGCTCACGGCGTGTGCGTTGTAAGCAGGCGGGCGTTACGAAAAACGTTTTTAATCCAGGGTTAAATCACAACTCACCGATTCCACCTCCTTCTAATCTAAAAACTTCGAACGAAATTGCTGACTACGTCAGTTTGCTTCCCCTTTATAAACTACAATTTGATTGGTTCCGATAGTACCTGAAATCTGATTGGTGTGACAAACCCACATACTTCACTGATTACAGGTCCATCGCGCCGACTAAAGAGCTATTTTGAAAAAATAACTCAAAAATGAAATCACTATAAACAAGGATCAATGCCAACTTCCCCAATTAGATATTTCTAATAGGTAAAACAAAATCACTCCCAATCGGACTAGGGTCATTCTACAAGAATTGTTTTTCCGGAAGAGAACTGAGGTAATTGATATCTTTGTCCAATTTTGTGTAGGTATATCACCCTACCAAATGACGACACGTACAGCAATATAGAATGTACCTTTACGGCAACAATTGTCCCCATTTAATCGGTTAAAGTTTCCTGCAATATTTGAATACCCTGTAAGAACTCCTTATACTAAACACTACAAAACGTGCCAGTTGTGGTATTTTTGGCGGCAGATATATTATCGATAATTACATGAAAACAATGATGCCTACCTAAACAAAGTAATGTTCACTTCAAAGCCTGGGCTCCAGTCTTCAAATCCCGATAAAATGTTAAAGATAATCGGCAAAACCGCATTCAAAACGGTAATCACCAATGAGGGTGCAAAACGTAATAATCTTTCTCCACCTTCCAATGCTTGATTTGCTTTCTGCTTGTACACCTAAAAAAAGGTCATATTTATACATTACTAGTCTAGACTGAGAGCAAGGAAACGATGGCCAATTAACTAAAGCAAAGCTTGTCATTTTAATAAGAACCCTCTTTGAAGTGAAACCCTAGCAAAACCCATATGAAATCCTAGTGAAACCCATGTAAAACCCTAGTGAAACGCATTTGAAACCCTAGTGAAATCCATGTGAAACCTACATTAACCCTATCCAGACCGGGGGTGGGGGGGGGGGGGGGGGGGGGGGGAGTGCCCGCGCTAACTTTGAACGCTTATAACTTTTTCAATATTCAACCAAACGCTGCCAAACTTTGCGAGTTTATCTAAAATTTATCTCACAATTATTTGATAGGATAGGTTGTTGTGCCAGGAACTTGACGTCACCACGGCAACGGCATGTTTTTGGAAATTTGTAATTTTCGTGTTTCTATTAATGAAAAATAACTTAAATGCAATTATTTTCACCTTTTTACCGTTTTAAGCACATTTTTATTGATTTTAAGTACTTTGCTGTAATTTTGGGCGGTTTTCTGACGTTTTAAAAAACATTTTAAATCCAAAATGGCGGATCCAAGATAACGGCTGTTTTGACGTTATGATGTAATTGTCACGTGATGTAACGTCATCATCCCATGTGACGTATACCAAAAGATAGATTTTTGGACATACTATATATCCTCTAAGTTTCATTATGATTGCTTAAATTTTCTGGAAGTTACGGAGAGGGGAGGGGGGGGGATTCCGCCCACCGGTCTGAAAAGATCCAAAAAAGCCCGGTCTGAATAGGGTTAAACCTTAGTGAAACCCATTTGAAACGCTAGTGAAACCCATGTAAAACACACATTAAACCCTAGTAAAACCCATATGAAGCCCAAGTGAAGTAAATCTCCTCGACATCGTTTAGATTGGCTGCCGTGAGCGCGATATCTGTGTGAAAATTGTACATTTTTCAGGCTGGAAGTATACAATAAGGTAGGGATTCTCGAGTTGGAGTTCAGAAAAGGTAGGGAAAAGGGTAGATATTTAAAAAGGCGTTTCAAAATATATAGAAAGAACCACCGAACGATCAATTCATTCAAGTGAAAAATTAAGAAAAGAGACGCGGTATCCCGTATCAGGGTATGTTGAAAGGGTACCATTTGTATCGATGGCATACGAAAAGGTTGCCGTTCCTATCAAAAATGATACACTAAGGGTAGGGATTTGATCTGGAAGCGGAGTCCTCCCGTACACAAATTTTTTGGTATCCCCCACCCCGCCCCTGAAGGGGGGGGGGGCTAATGGGTTCCAGCTAATATTACGCAGTAATCTTCTGTAGTCACGTCTAAACAAGTGTACTTACAGGGTCTGTTACCATTGCAACAGAAAAGATGATGGCATAAAGACCTCCTGCCAATAATGCCAACACCAGCAGAGTGGAAACAACTCTCACAGTATACAGCCGACAAATTTCCATTGTTGTTCGATTTTTCACTTTCATATTTCGTTCCTCTTCTGCAAACTGTGCCTACAAAATTAATAACAACATAGAATCAAGCTATCTTGTACCCAGATCATTCCTCTGCCTAAACCACTGGTTTATGAGACGCAAACTCTGGGTAAATCGGGTAAAACATTAAAACCTTCGTTATGTCTGTCAAGCAATCTGAGGAAGCACGATTGCGTGACGAACAAATCAAATGCGCCTGTATCGGGTGGCCAAAGATCTTGCAGTTTTAGACCGACTGCGGATGAAACTAATCACAATTTATTGTCCATCACACAGTCGGAAGAACCAGTGATGCGGGCTTAGAAAATCATTGCTGAGGTACTTAAGTGAAGACTTTCCAATTCACAATCGGTTCATGCTTTAGCGTGCACTATCTAGTTTTGATGCACGCTGTTGGTTTGTAGAGCACAAAATAAGCGTCAGAATAAGGATTTTCTCTGTTTTCTTTTTTTTGGGGGGGGGGGAGGGGCGGGGTGGAGGAATTGGCGGTGTTCTGAGCATGCGCATGTATGTTATCCTGGGCTCTCTCCTCTCGCACGTCGGTCCCTATATACGGCGCACGGAAGAGAAAGTGTAGGGACTGGAATACACCGGGGCGCCCTGGCTACATCAGCACATTCTAAAGAAGAGCGCACTATGGATTTTTATGCTGCTCCAGCTGTATGACGGCTCAATGTTGTATTTCAAAGGTTTGAGAAGGTTAAATTTCTAAGAAGTTTTTTGGTGAATCTCGACTCCATGATATGCGCTCGCCATGACAAGTTAGACGAAAAGGTCAAACCAGTCGTAATGGAATCCGCTGTTAAATCTGGGTAACAGATAACTTCAGAGAAACTAACCATAAAGTTTTGAGTAATACTCAGATGTTTAGCCTTGGCTGACTTTTCATCAGTGATGCAGTAATCCCACGCAGCAAAGATATCGTTGATATAGAAAGTGTCTCTTCCACCACTTTCAATGTAACTTTCTTGGAGACTCATTGCTAAACTAAAACAAAAACAGAAGTACGACAATTGAGTTAAACAACTGAAACAACGGCTCACTTTAAGGATGATAAGAAAGTGAAACCCATGTGAAACTCATATGAAACCCATATAATACCCAAGTGAAACTCGTGTGAAACCCTAGTGAAAGCCATATCAATACCTATATAACACCCAAGTGAAACCCATATGAAACCTAAGTGAAACCCACTCTAAACCCATATGAAATCCATTTGAAATCCATGTGAAACCCACATGAAACCCATATGAAACCCATGTGAAACCTATATGAAACCCAAGTAAAACCCATAAGAGACCCATGTGGAGTTCATATGATTCCCACATGAAATCCATGTGAAACCCATATATTACCCATGTGAAACCCATATAAAATCCATATAAAACCCATATATGGTCATATATTAGACCTATGTGAAGCCCATATGATTCCCACTTGAAACCCATGTGAAACCCATATGAGGCCACATATGAAGTTCAAGTGAATCCCATATGAAACCCATGTGAAACCCATATAATACCCATATGAAACCCATATAAAACCCAAGTGAAACTCATATGAAACAGAAGTGAACCCCTAATGAAACTCAAGTGGAACCAGTGAAACTCAAGTGAAACCCATATATATCGTATTTGTTTCCCGGGCCTCGTTTTTTGTGTGTCGCGTGACGATGTTTTAATATGAGACGTTCAGATTGTTTTTGTTGGTAAATGGTAAATTAAGAAAACGTGTGTGAGACTGACCTTCGGACTACCAGAAAAAGACTGCAGACGAAATATGAGAAACCAACCAGCAGATACGCTAAGGGAAGATTGTATTTGACATCGTCATCTGATACCAGTATGGAGTCAGTGTAGCCAGCATAAAACATGACAGTTGTATTAATCCAGCCCTGAAATTCAACAACCACCATGTATGACTTTGTATTTGGCATTTCAAGGATACTGCTTGCCTTACAGTGGAGTAAAATTAATTATGATAATGATAACTATAACGGTAATAATGATGAGGACGACGATGATGATGACGACGATGATGATGATGATTATGATGATTGTCTTTATAAACCAACGTTATCAGTGTGGAATTTTTTCATCCCTCAAACGGGGAAAAGAAATTAGCGCTCGTGAAAAGGGGATTCTATTTCCTCAGGCTGCTTCTCGACCGCGGTCAAACGACAGAATTATGCAAAAAACAAGAAAAGTACTTCAAAGATAAGGTTTAAATTTTCACAGTACAAAGATTGGTACTTAAGCTGTTTCCTCAGGGTCTACTAAGTTTTTTTGAGCTTTACTAAAAAAGTTATACGTGTTTCAAAATAGCGGCATGTGCACTTGTCGGCGCCATTTTGTCAAAGCACTTTGGTTCGGATGCGTAACATTGAAAAAGTAAAAACCCTCGTTTACCTGAGGAAATGAAAAATATTTACCCTCAGCAACTATTTTATCTATCCTTGCTCATACTAGCACTTCAAAATGAACGAAATTTTCCAAAATAGGAAGAAAAGCTGCCTGAGACGTTTGACCGAGGTTAAGGCTGCTTAACCCACGAGCGAGTTGGCTATCCGCCATATTGTGATCTAGCGGTAAGGCAAGTAAAGGTCGATCCAATCCTAAGAATCAGGGGATACAGACGAGTCATCAGAGATACCCATGGGGGATGGACTCTCATATGGAAGGAACGGAGGTGCTAGAAGGAAATAAACATTAAGACCCCAAGGATACCTATTTGGTTACAAACTGTTTTTCATGCCGGTCAGGGTAGACTGCCAACACAATGACGGTGTTTCATATCTTTAAGTACAGCCCTAAACGACAATTTGATGGCTTAAATATTGGCATTCTGTCCTAAAAAAACGCTAAGCGACACAAAAATCCGTAGCTCAAACCCTAAGTGAGGCAAAAGGTATCCCCGTCCCTTCCGTACGGTAGTTCCTATTCGGCGCTCTACAAACTGAGTAGGCGTTTAAAGTGTGCTTAGAGGAAGATGTTTTTACAATAACTAAGCATTGAAATGAATGTTCCTACTTTTCTAAAAAAAATAATTCTTGCAGGAAAAAATGTACGTGGTTAGGTTAGGACCTCACCTTGCCTGAAATGAAGTCACCGACCTGCTGTGCTACAGTTATGGAGTTTGAACTGTACTGAGCTGTACTTGAACTGCTGTCATCAAAATAACACGAGTTTGTGTTAGCTCGAAAAGTAACGTTGTTTTCAATAATTACTGATGGTAATGTCACCAGTCCAAACTCCAAGATAAATGTAACAATATTTAGGAAGAGCAACGACTTCAGGAAAACGAAGAAGGAGGATACTCCGTTTCCAAAACGACCTGCAAACCAAAAAAACATCATTAAGGTATGTCTTTACGTAAAATTCCTATATAGGAAACCGCGCGACCTCGAGTGTAATCCGTGATTAATAGCAACGGGTGATTGTTTGCAAGCGTTTGCTTTGGTTGAATAAACTTACTGTTTTAATAATCGAAACTGGTCGCCTATCACTTTATTTCGTTTATCCTAAGTTTACGAGTGGTTATTGATTCATCGTGACACTGCTAGTATTGCAAGAACCCTCGTCAGCGACCACATCCCATGGGTGGATCTAGAAAATTCAAAAGGGGGAGGGGGACATTTCGGCGAGGCAGCAACCTTGTCCCATGCTCACAACAAACTCTCAAAAGACAGTTGATTACATTTTCTAAAAACAATTCGAACGAAAAGGGGCGCGTGAACTCGTTGCTCCCCCAGGTTTTAAATCCGCCCATGCATCCCGTAAGCTTTCCAAAAGGTTTGGCATTTTGAGTGGTTGCTTACGAGAGTTTCGAGAGTTTAAATAGGTTTTAGTTAGGTGTCCACGAGTAGTAGAAGCGCGCGACTGTTTTTAAATCGTTTGCTACATTTTATTGTTGTTACCTTCCACGTTCTTTAAATGTCCTTTCCACAGCTCATAATCTCGACTCCAATGTGATATCGATGACTTCGTCAACTTCCAGGACTTTTAAAAAGAAAAATAAGAGATAAAACTACGTTAAAGAAACAAGTCCCAAATAAGGTGTATTTAAAATTTTGTTATTACTACTAACCATGGCAACTTGCATCCTGAATGCTTTCCATCTAGAGACACGCTTCCTTTTTCCGCCTCGACCAGCCTTGGATCTCTCTTTTTCTTTAATAGATTTCCTGGAAAAAAGAATAGATCAGACGTATCATTCTGTATGAAAAACGAAAATGAAATTCGCCCGTTCTACAGCGATATTTTCTCGGTCCGGGGAGCTTTTTCCCTGGAAATATTCTTATAATTAAGAACATTTATAACAGAAAATAAATGATTGTAGGTAGCTTGTAAGTTCGAGAGGGTCACGTTCCAGATTTGTTGTCATCCAGGATATTGTCACGGGTTCTTAACTAAGAAAGGCGAGCTTGATTTTTTCCCCGCGCCTGATTCTTGCGTAATTAAAGCCCAATAACGTGGGTGTTCAATTACACTGTAATTGGCAACTGTCTAATTTACCAGTTTTTCTTGGCATTATTACGTGGTTTGAAAAATAAATTGGTGAAAACTGCAAAAGGGCCGATCAGTACACAGCATGACTTTCTCTCGTGTAATGCGCTTGGCCTGGCTAAACGGAGACGCAAGTGGACGCAAGTAGTAGTCGCAAGTTGAACTTGCGCACAGACTTGCGTTGGTTGGCCACACGGAGAGGTAAGTGACCGCAAGTCCTGGCCAAACAGAGACGTAAGTAGAAGCAAGTTTTCAACTTGCGTTTACTGGCGTCTCCGTTTGGTCAGGCCTTTAGGACTATTTACACCCGCGCGTGTCTGTCGTAACATGGTCGTAAGAATGTTGTAGGCTGATCCACACGACGCGATTCGTACGCGTGTTGCTGTCGCATGCGATAATCAGTCTTTTGTGGCTAGCTGACGTGTATTAAAATGACTTAGCGCAGATGAAGTCAATTTGCACGTTTTAAGACTTTAAACTTGGATAATCAACACTTCGTAAATTAACCAGTCGAATATACTGCATATTTTTTTCAGTACATCTTTCAGTTTCATTTTTCCAGTACTAAACAGCTGTTAAGAAAACAGTTACTTTATGAAACTATCAATTTGCCTAGATAATGATGGCAGTATCATCGAAACATCGGACAGCATAAGTTTTAATAATTACGAGCACAAAGTATAATTTTGAACACAATCGTACATTTTCGAAGGTATATAACAAAAGGAGCAAAAAAATCTAAATTGGATCGCTATGCAGCCATTCGCACGAGCCAGGTGTCGGCAAAGAAGTTTTAAAGATATTTTTCCTCCTTTACTATTGAGAAATGACGCTCTCTTTTTCTTTTTGACGAGTAGCAGCATGTTAAATATTATTCCACGAGATACGAAAACGGTCGCTTTAAATTCTCTTTTGTCATGGAAAACACAAGACAAGAAAAATGGCTGTCCTCCTTTGGGCATTGAGAAAATTAATGCACGCTTATTCCTGTGAGCACGATCAGTCAATAACAAAACAGTTATTTTGGCCAAGCAAAGTTTGTTTTATCATTGAAAAAATATGTTTTAAGACATCATGCTGCATATAAATATCTTGGCTTAAAACAAACACTACGCAATTAAGCTTTTTTAACTGCTCAGCATAGTTCGCAGTCTTCACAATCAGTTCATCATACAACGCGATTAAACAATAAAGTATTACTTTTGATGTCAACGAATGTATTACGTATGAAACATTCTACGGAAACAGGTGTTTCCACGTTATTTAAAAAGGATATACTAACTTTCAAAACGTGATCAAAAGATTATCTAAGATCAGTGAGAATTAAAATACTTTTCTCAACACAAATTCTGAGAGTTTACGCGATAAACGCACCACAAATCCTGGCCAAGCGTATATTTCCAGATTTACATAAATTACATGCAGTTGAACTGTTATGGCACTTGCTAAACTGTTGAACTATATATTTGTGTTTACCAAACACAGTGAAGAAATAATGATAAAAAGCATTCGGTTTAGTCTGTAAACACAGTTTAATGCTTTAATAATCTAATAGAATACTCCTAAGACCTTAAAAACTATCAAATACTTACTTGAATCGTCTTCTTTCCGACATCGGCCGCGTCACATTTCTTGGATTGGCCAACTCATCGTTGACGCCAAAATCGTCGACCGCATTATGTGCATCCAAGAGTTCAATGTCGTTTCTTACAGAAGCTCGCCTTGTAGAGTTTCTTCGAAGCGCTCTCGGGCTATTTCCTGTATTTCCATGTATAGACCTATGAGAATTACGGCTAGGAAGCCGTTGGTTGTCAAAGCTTTCGAGGATAGCGCCCTCTTCCAAATCTGCGTCAGTGATTTAAAATGTAAAGGTAGATCAACAAGCTAAATGTGCAGTTACCGTTTACGTAAGGATGCGACAAGGTAACGGAGAACTACATATATATCGGGCCATCTGCTGAGGTGATACGAGCAGATGAGACATAAGAACACATGGAAATATCTAAGGCCATGCTGCTCACATAATCACAAAGAGCCTACAAAAAGGACGTACCTTTAAGTGGTGCAACTCGACTCATCTCAAACAACTGATCACATTAAAACTTTTCCCATCTCGAAAGCTAAATCATGCCAGAACGGCAGCTAAAAATTGCGCTATTGTTTTCTATAGCGGATGTTTCATTTAGGAAAAAAACAGAGAGCACACAATTATCGAAGGGTATGAATTATGCATGGTTTCCAGTATGTTTCCAGGAAACGACAATGGTTACTGGAAATTTTGGAATGGTCCCCTGGAAATCAGAATAAAGGATAAAGATCAAACCGACTCTTTATATATTTTGTTTGTTGAAATTTTTAATTAAACATCTAAAAACCGACTTTTGAAGGGTAACACAATTACTGGTGTCCCAGTAGTTTTCATTGTGGCCCTGAATCCCTGATCGAATTGGAATTTAGAAGTGTTGGTTTTTGTGGAGGGAGGAAAACAGGAGAACCCGGAGAAAAACCCTCGGAGCAAGGACGAGAACCAACAACAAACTCAACCCACATATGACGCCGGGTCCGGGAATCGAACCCGGGCCACATTGGTGGGAAGCGAGCGCTCTCACCACTGCGCCACCCCTGCTCCCCAACTATGACTGAGCTATTTTGAATTTTGTATTTCCATATTTTGTAAGCGAATTAAAATCCCCTTTCCCCAGTCATTCCAGGTTTTTAATTTTATAAAAAAATGGGTTGAGAGCACATCATTGCACTATTGGCGAGTGGAATTTTGGTATGGTTCGTGTGTAACTGTTTCGTACGGCATCAGTTTTACCGTGAGCTAACCTTAATAAATAAACAGCTACGTAGTCCAATTACGGTTAAAATGCGCCGGTATAAACCGATTTACCGTATTTATTCGATTAAACGCCGCGGCGTTTATAAATTTTTCGCGATTCGAGTGCGGCGTTTATTCGAGGGCGGCGTTTATTTAAAATTCATTTTATTTCTTGCTAACAATAGTATGAGAACTGAACATATAAAATTTAAAAACAGAAACACGTTTTAATTCTTGTCTGATAATTCATTTTTATCATCTTAAAACGTCGTTACATATAAAGAAAATATTTTTGAGGCTTGCTCAAAATTTGATTATTACTGGGTTTGCTTTTTGACTCTATTATTGGAATAAACGCCGCAGCGCGATGCGGCGTTTATTCGAGGGCGGCGTTTATTAATATTTCTGCCCTAATGTGCGGCGTTTAAAAAAAAAATATATATATATATGTTTATAGTGGTCGTGCACTTAGCTTCATATCTCAACGAGATAGCTAGTTTACAGGCATGCCACTGAAACAGAGGAAACAAATATTTTTAAATGAACATAACAAGGTTAAAAATCCCAACTGGCAGGAGGCAGACCAGTTGGCTATATACAAAGCGTGGTCGAGGATCTGAAATCGGGACAACCGAGAAACAAATCCAGCTAGTGGCCAGGGCAGGTCTTGAACCAGGGACCTCCAGATTACAACACCAGCGCCCTTAACCACTCGGCCACGCTTGCGTTTAATCGAATAAATACGGTAATCCAAGCCTCCGTCATTTGCAATGCAAGCCACGTGTAAATTTTGTCGATTTGGTAAGGTGTGACTTGCGCAGAAGGCAATGATGCCTGACCAGACTATAATTCGTATGCAGTGATATATCGCTTACCGTATCTGTAGTCTTTACAGCAAATACAACCTGGTCGGGAGCCGCTAATTTGAAAACGGAGAAGACCCTGGGGACAAGGTTGCCACCAATGAGCATGAAAAAGACAAAAGAAAAACAATTAAGCAATGTACTATTGTTTGTTCGTTCCTGTTTTAATCCTCTTCGCTTGATTTGATTATAACGCTCACATTGATACTCATGGATACCGACAAACAAATAAAACTCATGTCACATTGACAATACTTCATTCCTTTTTAACACTTTTAATTATTATTTTGGCCTCTAAAGTTCTTCAAATGAGCTCACGAAAGGAAATAGGGAGAGAAAACTTATTTGCTTTTTTGAGCTTGTTTTCCACCGAATTTGTTTTTAAGGACAACAAAACAAGACTTTGAATTAAACTTTTGTGTTTAAGTCATTTTTTGTGTGTCCAGGGTTTTTCAGTTTGTTCATTAGTAAATTAAATAAATGCTTTTTGGTCTTTCACCAAGCTTTCCCTTTGGAACAAACCTTCTTTAATATTTCAATTTATAGCATGAATTCTGTAACCTTCCACTGGAGGAATGAAAATGCTTTCCACACACAGGAATACAACTTTTTATCATATTTATTTCATACCCTATTTTAAACTTTTATTCCAGTTCTTTATAATTTTAAGTTTGTTTGCAAAGAGGCAAGGGGAGAGGGGAGGGGGGTTGAGGAAACACCCTTGGAGACTAGGCACATTATTATAATTATTTTTTTCGCTTTAGGCCATCCTCTTTTTTCCGTTTATCGTCGTATGTGTTTTCCGATTTTGGGTCGGTCGGTCGGAATTTAAAAAACAAAACAAAAAAAAGTGGATAAGGAGTCTGGAACTAGGAAGTACCTCAGTATAATATCCGTGAAGCCTGGAAACAAGACGACATGGTTACAAAGTCAACATGGCGGCAATGGAGAAGGAAAAACCGACGTCGTGTTTAAACTCAAACGAGAACAGCGTAAAAAGGATGAACCATTACCTTCTGTAAACATTTTTTTTTTTGAAAACGCGAAAATCTGGGTCGGTCGGACGACGCTTAACAGAGAAAAAATGGGGATGGCCTTAGAACAGTCTGGCTGTCTATCTTTTCCAATGTTTGAACCCCATAGCCAGCGTACAATATAAAATTGTGACGAGGTCGATCGTTAGCCTTTGCGCAATTAAACGCTATACAGATGCCTGTCACTTACTGATTATATCTCAAAATATTGCACCCAAACTCTTGAAACCTCATTTGAACTAGCATTCTCTTACTTTGAGGCAATTGTTTCTTTGAGGCATGCATGCGCACAAAGCAAACTTTTGAAAAAGAAAATACAGAGCGGATCTACGAGCGCGTCAGACTTTTATTGGCAGTCCGTATTCTCCGCGTTCTTTTTCTCTCTCATTTACGGTTTTGGCCGTTCAGTTGCTTTTGTGCGCGTTGGAAACGTTTTCGCCGTTTGAACATTCCGAAACAAAAAATGTTAGTGGCAGGAAAGGTCAAGTTTTTTCTGCAAATGTTGAGAGGATAAATTCATAGGTTTATTGCGTGGTGGGTGTGGGGCTACCTCTGACCCAGTTCACCCCATTGTGCTTATTCAGGCATGCTTTTCCAAATCTTTCCACAACATCTTTTGTGACTGGTTTCCTTTGAGAAGAGGGGGTGGTTTGAGGGAGAGGCGGGATCCATGTCTCACGACGTTTCCCGTGGCAAACTCAGATACTTGCTTGCTCGCGCGGTAGTCTCAGATACAAGCTTACCGAAAACGAAGGACTCTGGAACAGTCAGGTTGATGAGCAATTCCGATTGGCTCGAAACGGTTTCAAAGAAGCCTAATTTTTTTCCCGAGCCGTCGCTCCTAATGGTCACTAGCGAATATCTTCAGAAAAACACGATGACTAAGAAACCACAGGCTTTCCCCTTCTGCGCATGCTAACGACAAAGGGAAAACCGCTATACAAACCAAATCGTTCCGGGTACTCAACTCAACAACAGGCTTCAAAATCTTTTTTGTGCTTGTTTATTGAGCATTTATTACACCGTCGCTCTTTCACTATTTTCCTGCATAAATTACTTTCAACGTAAAGAAAGAATTCCCCCTCGCGGGAAATATACACAAGAGTTTATCGCAGCCTAAAATTGATGATTTTGCAGTACTAGAATTCGTCAGTTATTAATAACTATTATTGGTAATGAGTCAATTTGCTTCCTGGTTTGCTTAGACATTACATTCACAACCTTCCTAAATAGTGCTAACTAAAGATTATCTGACAGTTCATAGCCTGCGAGCAGGCTCTCTATTCGGGGGCAACGTGAATTGAACTCTCCGAGCGCCAAAGGCGCGATCCCACGAGTGCCAAAGGCGCGAGTCACTCGCGGGATCGCGCCTTCGGCGCTCGAGGAGTTCAAAATTCACGTTGCTCCCGAATAGAGAGCCTGCTCGCAGGCTAGACAGTACATGGAATAGTGTTTCTATATATTAAGTATATATCAAAAAGAAAAACATAAGCGGCCTTTTAAAAGGCTAACAGTTTACAAATACCTGTAAAAAGGGCGTGGACAGATCAGACAAACAAATTGATAAAGATAAATTTGAAGCCAGTAGTCGAATTATGCTAGATAATTCGAATAAAAATTGACAAGAGATGTGGTAAGAAAGCCACAAATCCTACGAAAAAGCAAAAATTTTGGTACGCGGGAAATATGTCTGTAAACAAAGAAAAGGAATCCAAGGAAATTTTACAACTTTTGTTTGAACATACCCCCATTAATCGCTCAGTGACAGCCATTTAATGTTGTAAACAGAAATGTTTCTACCCCTCTAACCGAGAACAAGGAAAAAGTACGTTTAGATCTCTGTCGATCTAACAACAGATCCTGCTGTTAAAAGATGAATGCGCAGACTTTTGTAAATAATATTTTGCACCCAGTGTGCTACGATTAGTAACTTATCTCGACTGGCAAAATCGCTCAGTTCTGATCTTTTAGAAGCCGTTGGCATAAACATTGAACAAGTTGCTCGAAATAACTTCGGTAAACTTTGGGTCACTGTCGCTAACCTACTGAAATAGTCGGTGCATCTCGTTTTATTCGTTTCCCGTTTCACTATGAGTACACCTGTGAAACCTTAGGTCGCCTTCAGAAATCGTAGCATTGACGGGAAATTTCGGGTCATATTCGGAAATAAGCGTGTTCGGAAAGGATAACCGATCTTCAGAGACACTCGAAAGACTTCGTAGATAACAGCCAGCAATCAGAGCTGAGAAATTCTGCCAGCCATTTGGTAAACAGATAAACAGCTTAGACATTATGTTATACAGAACCAGTGAAACGACGAATGCTTGGGCTCGCTTTCTTTTGCACATGCATTTCTTAGAAATAAAGGTTACCAGAGAAAGAAAGGTTAACAATTGTAAATTATACCAACTGTTAAACAAATTATTATACAGTTATATATCATACGGAGTCCAATTAAATGCAAGTTTAACTGTGAGCACAAATACGAGACAGGGATACGTGGCTACAAACGATTACAATCAGCGAAAACTCAGCCGTGTTCTAATGGAAATCCGCGAATCTGATCGTTTCTCCCTTTGTATTCTATCCGCTGTTAGTACTAGGAACGCGGCCGTGTTCTATTGGAAATCCGCGAATATGATTGGTTCTTGCGTCGTTTCCGCTGACATAAAACACACTCGCACTATTGGTGCCATAACAACCTGCTGTTTAGATATGATGATGATGATAATGACGACGATGATGATGATGATATGATGATGATGATGATGACGACGACGAAGACAGAACACGATCGTGTGCGCATTGCACATTCAAGGAACGATTTTTCATAATTTTTGGCTAAAAGTACATAAAATTGTAGGTATTGGACTGCAATCTTTCAGAGTTTTTACAAAAACAATCAGACTACCTGCCCACGTTTTCGTAGTCTAATTATTAAATAGAAAACAATGGGATTACCAATCAGATTCGCGGATTTTCAACAGAACAAGGCCGAGTTTCTACCAAAAGTCAATACAAACTACTCAGTTCAACGGGAAATTCGAGTTAGTGAAATAATACTAAGTAACTACTGTTATAACGGTCCTTAAGTACATTAACAACTTAAAGGGTCCCTGACCACGCTATTCTTTAAAATTTCTGATCACTTATCAACGAGATCTCGTATAAATTGACAAACTTGTTGACTGAAAAACCAACCTTCAATCTTCTTCAGCTTCGACTACGTCAACTACTACCACTTATGTATTTAATTTTTTTATCGTCCAAAGTTGTGTTGCAGAAGTTTGAGTTGATTTTAAAGCAGCATGTCTAAAAATAGCGTAAACTACAGAGCCTCTTTAATTAACACGTCACACAACACACGAACCACAGTACCACCAACTAGCTATGATACACGAATTAATCACAGGGACACCATTCGCGATCGCAAGAAAGGCTGCCTCAGTTTGTGTTATAACAAAATGGAATGTCAATTGAAAAAAGGTTAAAACTTTGGCATGGCCAACTTGGAATTTAATTTCATTACGCTGCGATCACAACTGAACCCATGGACAAACAATTAAATTCTTTATCTCACCCTACTACCACAAAAAACAAATTATTTTATGATACTGGCTCGTTCGTTTAAATTGGAATTACAATGACTACGACATAGACATCACATCGCTTAACTTCGCTATAGGGGCGGACCATTATTTTTTGGAGAGGGGGGTATGAGAAATATTGCAAAAATTGTTTGCAAAGCCTGAAAAGTCAAAATAAATTGATTGAAAACAAAATGAGTATAAAATAAAATACTCGAAGAGTGAAGGGAAAAAAGACTTTGCACAGGCGCATAAATTAAAATTAATGGTCCGTCCCTTACTTTTTAACAGCATGGATGAAAGTCTTCGCTTCTTGGTTTTTTATGAACAAAAACGAAATTCAAAATTTAACGCCATTCTTGTCCATCGTACTGGTAGATATCTTTAAGTGGATTGCCTGATCTTTCAATGAATTATTCTCCAACAAGCCTTACTGTTCCCCTTGATCAACGAAGAAAAACAAAGGGTCCCAAATCACGCAAAGACATGACTTTTACCCCTTAAAACCAAACTGTTACAACAAAACAAAGACAAGCTTGACCAGAGGCAGGCCGCGAAACCTGCGCATCCACTTCCGGTCAGGCTAAACATGTCCAAGGAAATCTAGTTTGATTATCGTGAAACCCCGCAGAGTAAAATTACAAGCAAAACTCTAGATGTTCGAATCCGCAGTTTCACCAATGCAGAAACATAATTTTTTTCCGCACGCTTTCCAAAGGTAATACTTACATCTTATTTAACCTGACCACATTTTTTCTCATAATAATACTAGAAATATTTTACCACTTCTCGTTACAATACCAGAAATATTTCCCGAGTACATTTGATGACCTAGCTAGCTAATCTACCCTACAATTCTTAGACATTCACGTCGTTGTTGCTCGGGACCTCTTTTTCCTTGGCTGCAAATTCAGGATTGACATACGAGAAGCCGTGGAAGTCGTTCTGATTGATGTTGGCGATGAAGGATTTGTCGCAGGGCGTCAAGCGCGCCGCCTCGTCCGTGAACTCAGGATCGAAATTGTCAAAGGAACGTTTGGATTTCTGTTGATGAACAAGTAAAAACTAAATGTCGAGAAAACAGAGCTGAATCTGATCAGAATAACTCATTGCGCCGGTGTTAAGCACTGCTACAGGTACATTTGCAGGGTTGCCTTTTTACCCGTTTTCCGAAGAGATGCTCGTCGTTTCGCTTTGGGGTGTAACTTACGGATTTGGGTCTCACTTAAGTTGTTCATGACAAAACGCCAATATTTTTCGCCGTCAAGATTTCGTTTAGTGTTAGCCACCTTTAATATTCGAAAATTTAAGGTGGCTCTGAATCCACGCCAGAAATTTGTTTGACATGCTGATCATTCCTCGCGAAGCGAGGCCGAAGGCCGAGCGTAGCGGGGTGTACAATTTTGTCCCTCAAAGGGCTTAGGCGGGATGAAATCTCGTGTGGAGTTAACGGTCATATATATATAAATAATATTTGTGAGCTTGGTGTCTGGCGGAAATGACGTCACACGGCCGCGCGCTGGTGGCCTAATGGTGTAAGCGTCGAACTTGAAATCAGATCTTCGGGACTGAGGGCGGGGGTTCGAATCCGGCTAGGGTTTTTTTTTTTTTTACTATTATTTTTTTTGTGGGTTCGAATCCTGAGACTTTCATTTTTATCGTTTTTCTTTTCGGATTAAAATAACACTGATTTCCACATCAAAGTCTCTGTAATTGTGCAGTTCGTTGTTGTTCAGTTTCTGTTTGTATTCTGTCCGCGGTATTTTGTCGAAGTCTCTGTAATCGTGCAGTTCGTTGTTGTTCAGTTTCTGTTTGTATTCTGTCTGCTGTATTTTGTCGAAGTCTCTGTAATCGTGCAGTTCGTTGTTGTTCAGTTTCTGTTTGTATTCTGTCCGCGGTATTTTGTCGAAGTCTCTGTAATCGTGCAGTTCGTTGTTGTTCAGTTTCTGTTTGTATTCTGTCTGCTGTATTTTGTCGAAGTCTCTGTAATCGTGCAGTTCGTTGTTGTTCAGTTTCTGTTTGTATTCTGTCTGCTGTATTTTGTCGAAGTCTCTGTAATCATGCAGTTCGTTGTTGTTCAGTTTCTGTTTGTATTCTGTCTGCTGTATTTTGTCGAAGTCTCTGTAATCGTGCAGTTCGTTGTTGTTCAGTTTCTGTTTGTATTCTGTCCGCGGTATTTTGTCGAAGTCTCTGTAATCGTGCAGTTCGTTGTTGTTCAGTTTCTGTTTGTATTCTGTCTGCTTTATTTTGTCGAAGTCTCTGTAATCGTGCAGTTCGTTGTTGTTCAGTTTCTGTTTGTATTCTGTCTGCTGTATTTTGTCGAAGTCTCTGTAATCGTGCAGTTCGTTGTTGTTCAGTTTCTATTCTGTCTGCTGTATTTTGTCCGTTACTAGGCAACAATAACCCAGAGCTTCGCGAGGCCCTGCGAGTCACGTATTACTAGTTATTCAATAATAAAAAGTGGGGGTCACCGAGGTCGTTTTGGAGTTATAAGCACTTAAAGCGAAAATGAAGGGTGTTTTTAAAACGTTAAACTGTTGCTATGGTAACCAATGACGTCATGAAAATGACCACATTTTGTTTAGCAATGATTGGACATTTGTTTGATACCATAATTGTAGTAGCAACTGATAAAAATTTGTAGTACTGTCTGATCCATCAAAGTACAAGAGTGGGAAAGTGCAAGAAACCGTTGTGAGCCTTTTAAGTGTCATGGTCAGAAAAAATCAAAGAAATTTTGGCCACAGCCAAAAACCCATACTTTGTCAGTTTGAGGGCCTAGGTATGTAACTGAAAGATATGAAGTTAGTTTTTCGAAATATTCAAATTTACGGCAGAAAACCACGAATAACGGTAATCGTACCGGAAGCTCAAATTTCACTTCTCGACAATCCGAAATTTCACGCTTTTCAGCTTCTTGCTACCCAGACGTTTCAACCGCTGTAAACCTGTCCTTACCTTAGTTGCATAGATTGACTCTTCCTTTATTGAAATATAGTTAGTATTTTTATCTCTGATTATTTCTGAGCCAGCTGAGCCTCGATTAAGTAGACACATTTTTCTCATTTAGGAAAAAGGCTAAAATAATCCAAATTCAGTGAGGAAAAAAGCTGACCGGTAGTGCTTCAAATCTTCTGATATTTTAGCCAAAGAGAGTCCAGTCGTTGAATTTTAGGTTTATGGTTTCAAAAGTGTAGGATCTAGTAGCAGTTTTTAACAAAGGTCGATCAAAGGTCGACAAAATTACAATTCCGCGGCTTTGAAAAGAACAACTGAAACACGTGACACGAAACACGCAATAGAGTAATTTGTATATTTTTTGGGCAAAGACAACACGGTAAAATTAGCTTTGAAGTTTTATACGTTTGAGACTTAAGAAAAATAGTATTTATCCTAAAGATTGCCTACAATAGAAGAAATACCAAAAATAACAGCACTTGAACTCTCCCTGATGTTCGTCACGCACGAGCGACTTGGAGCGGCGAATGACAAAAATATTTTCCATTGATTCAAAGTAAGTCATATTCTGAAATAAGAAAAATCTATTTTCTTTAAACTTTTCCCACAAATCTGTCTTAACTAAAAAACGAAACAGCTTTCATATTTGCAAATATCGTAAGATATATGTTTTAATATTTTATTAATTTAGACCACAACCGGCCTATTTTTAGCAATGGCGACAAGTGAAAATCGAGTCACCGCTTCAAAAATTTATGCTCTAACTTTAGAAATTGTCTTAACTCTCCTGGAATAAATTGGACCTTTATCTGTATAAAGCACACAATTTTGATTCGTTTAAAAGAAACTATTAATACGAAATATTTTTGATTTGAAGTCTACTTGGCCATTGACGCGAACGGCTCAAAAAAATGGCACATTTTAACGGATCACTGCGCAAAAGTCCAACTACTTCCGCATTACATTTGTTTCCATACCAACTAAGAAGAAGTCAAAGAGTATGGAAATGGAAAAATATGTTGTGGTTTAAGCGAGCTTTTAGTGCAACCAGGCGGCAACTTGGCTTATGTTGCGAACATGTTTTGTTTACATTGCAACAGCGGGCAGTTGCTCAAGCGAAAAGAATTTAGCATAAACAACACAATATTTCGTAAACATTGTAACTTTACAAAACTTTATATCAGCTCACACAATAAAACATCATTTAAAACTCGAAAACCTTAGCAGCTAGCGAGTCAGCAAAAAAAAAAATACTGTCGCCTACCTGCAAGCCGGTGAGACAACAAAATTCATTGTCAGGTCCGCCATGGCCATGTTATTGGATTCCACATTTCTTTCTGGTTTTCGTCAACCATAGTATCCGCAGAAAGTTTCAAACGGTAAACATAACACACATAACATAACATTGAACATACCACATGATTGTGATAACTTAAACAAATGAAAGAAAGTTGCGGGCAACACATCCCAAGAAATCAATCGATCACAACAGATCGGCTTGAACAGTTGATTGAAAGTTGCGTCACGCAATCTAACCTGAATCCAACTGCCTTATGGGCGAACTGAATAATTATTGTCCAAGAATCGGACTGTCCAAAATATCGGCCATAAATATTTTTAACAGATGTATATGTCCTCGTGTGCACCATTTTGGTATGTTTATTAGAAACGAAGCTTACGTATTAAGCTGAAAACGTATTTAGCTGAAAGAAAACTCAAACAATCCTATTCGCGGACGGGTTTTTTCATTCCCCGGTTGGGCGGGTTCATTAAGGGGGGGGGGGGGGGGGTGTAATAGAGCTCAATTGACCTCATCATCTATTCCTTCTTACGGAGAAAGAAGTAGGGTGGAAATTATCAGAAGGATAGAAAAACCCTGCACATTTTCTGGCCACACTAAAAATATAGCCAACGAAAAAGTGAACAAGACATTTTTGCCTAGAAAAATTTTCCACTCAGCCATTAAAGGAAATCTATAAGCTTATACTACCGTAATACTGCCTTATGGGCGAACTGAATAATTATTGTCCAAGAATCGGACTGTCCAAAATATGGGCTGTAAATATTTTTGACCGACGTATTTGTTTGATTTCTTGTTTTCGACCACTTCCTGTAAATCTACATCTGGATGCTTCCAAATTTGAAATTTTAGGCTCGCTTTTCAAATACAAAAAACCCCGCTTTTTCAAAATAATAAATTGTTGTAGTAAACGATAAAGGTAAGTAAGAAAGAAATAAAAAGTGGAACAAAAATAAGTCTTTACAAACCACGCCGCCACGCACTTGTCATTCATACTTTGTTGTTGTTCTCGCGAAGCATTATCAACTTACAAAACAAATGGAGGAGTTGCGCTTTTTGTTTCACACTTCAAAGTATAGAGGAAGTTGCGGCAATCGAAGGGGATAACCGAGCTCGTTCGTCTTGGAGACTGCAATGATCTTATAGCAAACCATTTAATTTCGTGGCATTTCTGTTAGAGCACGAACTAGTTTTTGCAAGAGCAGGTGTATTTGGATTGTCTTCATCAAAGAAAGGCGAAATTATATAAGTCCCAAGCATCGCCATTCTAGTTTTTCATAGGGAATATTCAAAACAGCACGGGCCTTTCTAATATCCCACTCACCGTGGTGATAAAAAAGCCATTAGAAGCAGAGATGTGCTAAATGTGCACATGGCCGACAAGATCAGGTTTGTAAACGTATCTCACATTACGGTAGTATAAGCTTATAGATTTCCTTTAATGGCTGAGTGGAAAATTTTTCTAGGCAAAAATGTCTTGTTCACTTTTTCGTTGGCTATATTTTTAGTGTGGCCAGAAAATGTGCAGGGTTTTTCTATCCTTCTGATAATTTCCACCCTACTTCTTTCTCCGTAAGAAGGAATAGATGATGAGGTCAATTGAGCTCTATTACACCCCCCCCCCCCCCCCTTAATGAACCCGCCCAACCGGGGAATGAAAAAACCCGTCCGCGAATAGGATTGTTTGAGTTTTCTTTCAGCTAAATACGTTTTCAGCTTAATACGTAAGCTTCGTTTCTAATAAACATACCAAAATGGTGCACACGAGGACATATACATCTGTTAAAAATATTTATGGCCGATATTTTGGACAGTCCGATTCTTGGACAATAATTATTCAGTTCGCCCATAAGGCAGTTGGATTCAGGTTAGATTGCGTGACGCAACTTTCAATCAACTGTTCAAGCCGATCTGTTGTGATCGATTGATTTCTTGGGATGTGTTGCCCGCAACTTTCTTTCATTTGTTTAAGTTATCACAATCATGTGGTATGTTCAATGTTATGTTATGTGTGTTATGTTTACCGTTTGAAACTTTCTGCGGATACTATGGTTGACGAAAACCAGAAAGAAATGTGGAATCCAATAACATGGCCATGGCGGACCTGACAATGAATTTTGTTGTCTCACCGGCTTGCAGGTAGGCGACAGTATTTTTTTTTTTGCTGACTCGCTAGCTGCTAAGGTTTTCGAGTTTTAAATGATGTTTTATTGTGTGAGCTGATATAAAGTTTTGTAAAGTTACAATGTTTACGAAATATTGTGTTGTTTATGCTAAATTCTTTTCGCTTGAGCAACTGCCCGCTGTTGCAATGTAAACAAAACATGTTCGCAACATAAGCCAAGTTGCCGCCTGGTTGCACTAAAAGCTCGCTTAAACCACAACATATTTTTCCATTTCCATACTCTTTGACTTCTTCTTAGTTGGTATGGAAACAAATGTAATGCGGAAGTAGTTGGACTTTTGCGCAGTGATCCGTTAAAATGTGCCATTTTTTTGAGCCGTTCGCGTCAATGGCCAAGTAGACTTCAAATCAAAAATATTTCGTATTAATAGTTTCTTTTAAACGAATCAAAATTGTGTGCTTTATACAGATAAAGGTCCAATTTATTCCAGGAGAGTTAAGACAATTTCTAAAGTTAGAGCATAAATTTTTGAAGCGGTGACTCGATTTTCACTTGTCGCCATTGCTAAAAATAGGCCGGTTGTGGTCTAAATTAATAAAATATTAAAACATATATCTTACGATATTTGCAAATATGAAAGCTGTTTCGTTTTTTAGTTAAGACAGATTTGTGGGCAAAGTTTAAAGAAAATAGATTTTTCTTTTTTCAGAATATGGCTTAGGCTACGTTTACACGGACACGGTTTCATTTGTAACCGCATCGAAAGCGATGCGGTTACGCCTTTCGTTTACACGGCATCGATCGAGACCACTACTGTAACCGGGTCGTTTTGAAAACGCTGTCAAAAGTGGAGCGTTTTCAAAACGATACGGTTTCGTTGTCGTGTAAACGGTCAAAAACGGTGAAACCGCATCTATTTGAAAACGGCCATGTATTTTGGCACGAACTGGCTGGCTTGCGAAGGGTAAACACGGTGAAACAAGCATAAAGAGCAGCGCTTGCTTATACAATCACATTCGAAAACAGTCGGAAAATCGTTAAATAGGCTCCGTGTAAACACTTCGATACCGTGTCGTTTTCGATGCGGTTTCGAGTTCATGAAACCGTGTCGATTGATAACCGTGTCCGTGTAAACGTAGCCTTACTTTGAATCAATGGAAAATATTTTTTTCATTCGCCGCTCCAAGTCGCTCGTGCGTGACGAACATCAGGGAGAGTTCAAGTGCTGTTATGTTTGGTATTTCTTCTATTGTAGGCAATCTTTAGGATAAATACTATTTTCCTAAAGTCTCAAACGTATAAAACTTCAAAGCTTATTTTACCGTGTTGTCTTTGCCCAAAAAATATACAAATTACTCTATTGCGTGTTCCGTGTCACGTGTTTCAGTTGTTCTTTTCAAAGCCGCGGAATTGTAATTTTGTCGACCTTTGATCGACCTTTGTTAAAAACTGCTACTAGATCCTACACTTTTGAAACCATAAACCTGAAATTCAACGACTGGACTCTCTTTGGCTAAAATATCAGAAGATTTGAAGCACTACCGGTCAGCTTTTTTCCTCACTGAATTTGGATTATTTTAGCCTTTTTCCTAAATGAGAAAAATGTGTCTACTTAATCGAGGCTCAGCTGGCTCAGAAATAATCAGAGATAAAAATACTAACTATATTTCAATAAAGGAAGAGTCAATCTATGCAACTAAGGTAAGGAAAGATTTACAGCGGTTGAAACGTCTGGGTAGCAAGAAGCTGAAGAGCGTGAAATTTCGGATTGTCGAGAAGTGAAATTTGAGCTTCCGGTACGATTACCGTTATTTGTGGTTTTCTGCCGTAAAATTGAATATTTCGAAAAACTAACTTCATATCTTTCAGTTACATACCTAGGCCTACAAATTGACAAAGTATGAGTTTTTGGACTGTGGCCAAAATTTCTTTGATTTCTTTGATTTTTTCTGACCATGACACTTAAGTCCATTAACCGAGAGAAATATGAAATTTCAAGATACAAAACAGCCATCTGCATGTATACTTACAATTTTTGGTTTGAATGGCGGTTGAATCTCTCTATTCATAAGCTTAATCCAATTAATGTGCCTAAAGAATAAGTGATCTTTAATGTTCTGTTCTCCTTTTTCTCCACACCCCAGGCGCTTGGCTGGGTGCTTGGTCAAGAACTACAAGAAATAACAAAATCAAGCTATTAGTCACGACAATACAAGATTTAGACTTCGATGAAATGCACAATTCTCTGCTACTTGCGCAAAAATTCCGCAGATAATAAGACCTGGGCACCTTTCTCGAAAGCCCCGAAAACTTTTCGGGCCCGTAAATCCAGTTTACTATCTCTTAGGAGTGTTTAGGCCTGAAACTTTGTATGAAGGAAACCTCTGTTCATATGAAAAATATCATGTAATTAAACAGCTCTGTCATTATGAGGTTTGACATTTTGCTATGGCTTTTCGGGTGCGAAAACTTTTATGGACCTTCGAGAAAAGGGCCCCTGGCCTTAATTTTGTTCCAAGCCTTTTTTGGTGCGCTAATTTTCGGGTGGAATTTTGCGTTTGAAAAATAGTTGGGCTTAGTTATTGACGGGACTAACCGTCAAAAGAAATTATAGGCGCACATAAGAGTTCATCATGGTAGTAATACTCTTTCTAAGGATATGTAAATGAGATTATGGTTGTTTAAAATGTCTTCTTACCCCTTTGATAATGGATACAGCCTCCTTGGATACTGATCTAGGGTATGAAACGCTGTGCTCCAAAATGGAGTTGAACAGTTCATCTTCGTCATCACCATCAAAAGGAGGCTGTGATACGCAGAATTGAAATAACGTCAATGTTACTAACAATGCAATCGCCACCGCCTTTCTATGGTTGCCACAGCCATAAGTTTTCAAAATGCCCTTTTTTCCCTGATAAAAATAAAATTTCCCTGACTCGCCAAATAAATACAAAATGTCAGATATAGTAACGGCCTCCAGCCTCCACTTCCAACCAGACTGTCAACAACAACAACAAAAAACGCTGAGATCACATTGACCTGAAATGTTTCTTCCAGCCATCAATTGTATAGAATAAGCAGTGTTATATTCCTATTTTGCTGAGTTTTATTCAATATGTTAATTTTCCCTGACCACAAAAAAAAAAAAAATTCCCCAACTTTTCCCGACCTTGAAGAATGTTCCTTTTCCCTGACCTGGCATATTTTGCCTTAGGACATATTTACAGAGAATCATTGACCGTCATAATCAGTTTGTTTTGCACATGCTGTGATATCTTGCGCCGTAGTTAACTGCAAGCTAAATTGTTTCCAATAGTACAGTTTGTAAATAGAAGTAACTGACCTGTCCAGCTAACATCTCGTAAATAAGGACTCCAAGAGCCCACCAGTCAACAGAAAAACTGTAAGGCTGATAAGCAACAATCTGCGACACAAAAGTAACGTTACTTACTTACTTACTTACCTAACGTAAAGGGTAAACAGGAAGCAAGCACCGTAACTAGCAAGCACTGTAGATGAGCCCTAGTACCATACATAGAATACACTATGAGGTAAACGACTGAGAACTTAGTGCCTTGCATAGAGTTTAGCAAACCAACAACTGAAGGTAATTGTACTTTTTTGATGTCTTCTGTCTATTTACACGATAAACAAACATAACAAAATAAGCCAAACACAAATTAATTCAGTGGCCAGAATTCCATGATCATTAACTAGTAACACTTACAGGAGTGCGCTCGACCTGAAATGGAGTCATGTATCTCACGTTAAAACGAGATTCTAAAACCTTTTGTATATGACTTCCTTTCAAAAGTTCCAAGATTCTACTAAAAATACCATACCTCTGGGGCAATATAATCTGGTGTCCCACAAAAGGTCCGTGTCGTCTTTCCATCATTCATGTTTTCTTTACACATTCCAAAGTCAGCAATTTTGATGTGACCTTCACTATCCAGCATTACATTGTCCAACTTTAAATCTCTGTATGCGCAAAAAACAAACAAACAAACAAACAAAACAATGAAAGATTAGTTGCATGTACGAATCTATCTTACAGTGAAATACCATTCTAAAATGTGATACACGGACACATGAAAAAGTATGGTACCAAGTAAAGGTTCGTGAATTTTTTTGAGTGAATATTCAATAAGGTGCCACCAGGTTGACTTTCACTCACAGAAAACGACAGCAAACTTGTAGTCTAATTGTTTTAGTAGACACCTTAGAGGACTGAAGGCTAAACAATTTTATCTATTTTTACAGCAAGGCGCCCAAAAGTGTGACCACTTTTAATTTATTCACATTCTTTCGTGCAGATTTAATCCAATCAAAAGCCGTGGATAGCTTGCAGTTGACTTCTGATTGGATTAAATCTGCACGAAAGAATGCGAATAAATTAAAAGTGGTCACACTTTTGGGCGCCTTGCTGTAATTCTGGGATTGCAAAATATCAATATTTTCTTCTCTTTCTTTCTTTGTTTTTCCTTCATCGAAAAATGTTTTCGCCCAACAAGAGTGGAGTTCTATACAGGCCGGTGTATTCCTGAAAAACTGTTTCTGGAATATAGGTTGTTTCCGAATTCTGACAGAGCATACGCACGGACGCCATTAAAATGCAAAGGTAATGTGAAAAAAATGGCTTTATTAAAGCCGCAAATGAGTTCATTCCGATCTAAAACACGTTTGGTGGTTTGCTTAGAGCGGTTTTCACTTGAGTGCCGAAAGTAAATTGCGTTTGCTTTGGTTTTGCATTACTACACTCAGTGATTGGCTTAAAAATCTCGCGCCACTTTCTCAGCCAATCAGAACTAAAACCAAAACCAATCGTGACTCGCTCGCGCACGTTTTCCCGCGCATCGTGCCAGCTAGTATGTACATGTATTTGCTTCGAGTTTTGATTGGTTCACTGGATTGTCTGTGTCCTTTGTGATTGGCCGGAGTAATTACTTTGGTTTTGGTTTTACGACACTCAATTGAAAACTGCTCTATCTCTGAGTCGTGGTGCACTTACCTGTACACGATTCCTCTTTTGTGAAGGAACAACAAGCCAAGGACAATTTCTGCTATATAGAAGCTGGAAAATAAAATCAATTAAACTATGTCATCCATTTGGTCTTGCAATGTAAGTGTAATATGCCCAGCCTTTATAAATGGGTTTGCCGTGGTATTGTCTCTAACGCAATTAAACCTCTCTTCACAAACACCTCGTCTGTAACATGGGGTTTATTGGACAAATAATGATAACAGAAAGAGGGACGGACAGACAGACAGACAGACAGACCACTATAACACAGTCGTTTTGTTAATTAAGAACTGCTCACTTGGTTTCTACACTAACATAAATTATTAACTCCACCTTAATTAGCACATAAAGACACCTCCAAAAAATAGACTGTTCAGGTCTGTCAACTTGTGCCACTATTAACAAGATTCAAAAAACTTTGGAAGATTTCAACAGCACTTCCCATTACACTGCCAGTGTTCTGCCTAGGATTTTGGGAAGGCCAGGTGGTATTCTGACTGTGGTTTTTAAATGCAGTCAAAACCTGATTCGCGGAACTTGTCCCCCCACGTTACTATCACTTTTCTGTCTTTTTTCCAGAGTAAAATTTACTAATTTTAGTTTCTTTTCTGAGCAAGCCAAGTCGGCTGAGTTCACCATTCTTTATACGAACACGAGAACTTCGTTTAGTATTCCATGTACAGCACTTTGAAGTGCTGTTGTGTTTCTGTAGCAATTTGATAAAGCTAAGGTAGCTGCTGCTCAACAAAACGAATGCATCACACACAGATTTAAACACATTAATGCCACGGTAAATGACTTTTATAATGATATTAAAGGTGCGAAAACATAGTAAAAAAAGTGATTTCGTCTTTGCTTATGGAAAGGAATTCCCGTTCCAGATCTCAAACAGTAGGGTTATGTTGTGTTACATCTTCAATTTTTAAGCCAGGCGGCAACGATTTTCCTGTGAATCAAGCTAGGCGGCCCGCCTGGCCTTAAATACGTAGGGAGAACACTGACTGCACCCGGGGGGGGTACTCGAAAAAGTTTTGTACGGGGAGGCTCCGCCCGGAGATCCAACCCCTTACCCTTTTATATACCATTTTGATAGAAAAGGTACCCCTTTTGTATACCTTTTATTGCAAAAAGCACCCCTTTCATATACCTACACGACATCACATTTACCTAAAACAGGAAGTTTTCTTGTCATTTTTATGAAGTGCTTTATAAATTAAGACGATACATCCAAAAGTTGCGTTTGCTCGAAATATTTAATGTAAAGGCCTTTTAAAATATCATTATGGAAGATTTCCCTACCCTTTCATATACCTAAATTTGTGAAATTCCTACCCTTTTATATACCTGGAGCCTGAAAAAGGTACCCCTTTCGGGCGGAGCCTCCCCGTATAGGCCATTATAGGGAGTACCCCCCCCGGGTGACTGCATCACACATCTTTATTTAAAACTTACACTGCCTGTGGTTCTTTAAATCTTCCAAGTTGTTGGATGTGAAACATCAGGTCTCCACCATTTACAAACTCCATCACAAAGTAGAGGCGATCCTGAAATAAATATTACCACCAGTCAGAACATCACGTAAAAACCCCTTTTCCAAGCCTACATTACTTGCAAAAAAATTCAGACAATTTTAATTTCAGACAAAAAGAGTGTCCGAAAATTAAAAAGGTAATTGACTCACGTAAGACTGGAAACAGCAGAAGAGAGAAGTGAGGAATGGTGGTTTGCCGAGTAATGCCAGAACTCGCTTCTCCGTCATGGTGCACTCGACATCATCATCTTGAACAATGACATCCTTCTTCAAAACTTTGATAGCATACACCTCGTCTGTACTTTTCCGCTCGGCCAACATGACCTACAAAAGCAAAATCAAAATGTCTATTGTAAATTCTCTAAAGAGACCCTGAGAACGCATTAATTTATTTCCAGCACTTTTGAGAAGGAAGGGGGTTAATACTCTCAAAAATAGGGAGGGGTGACTTGTACACCAACAGGTTATCAATTTATCACTCATTATTTTCCTAACCATAATCTTATTTATAAATTCCAGTATGTGGATAAATGATACAACAACAACAACAACAACTACAACAACAACAGCAATCTTTATTTCGTGCCCAGAAGAGTTTTACAATAAATAAATACATGCAAAAGGAAAAATTAACAATAAAAAAGAGCACAGCCACTTAGAAATACCTAAGGCTAATCGAGCTAAGTGGCTGGGCCAAGCGGAAAAAAATATTGCAATAAAGTAACAGAGTATAAAAAACGGGACACGATTTCCATTCACACACACACACAGACAGATAACAAAACTCAAAGACTCAAAGGACAGTGCAGAATGCGATGGAGCCGACGATTGAAAGTATGATGTTTTATGTTCGTGTTTATTTGCTTTATTTTACTTTCGGAAAGCCTCAGAAAAGCCTGTTCGCAGACTACTTGTATTCCTTCCCGGGTATTCGTTACACTAATCTTTGCAACCGTAACACGACACAAGATACTTTTGTTTTCCTTGAAAATGCTGTAACATGATGCTTTTGTATTTTTGTTTTTTGTTTGTTTTACGGCGGCATCGATGGCATTTGTTTAATTTAATTAAGTTACGATTTAAACTTCACGAAAGACGATTCTCAAAAAGTAAAGAACAAAACTAATCAAAAGACATCTTTTTCGAAAGGTTTTTTTAAACGCAATACAGCTAGGATATTTGTTTCCTGGTTATCAGCAGTTTACGCCGAAAATCTCGGTGCAAATTTTATTCATACCTAATTATGAAAGCACTGTGAAAGTCTCAAAATCTAATTTAATTAATTTGCGTTTTTCACTTGGTGTCACGGAGTCTGCAGGAATCCTACCACAAACACGCAATACAAGCGATGTTCAAACAAGCACGACTCTTAGATTTAAGTGAGTCATCAATGGAATTCCAAACTTTAGCACCGAAAAAACGAATGTTAAATTTTCCGTAATTAGTCCTTGCTTTTGGCAGATAGTATGAAATCTTACTTGCCTTTTGTCAATGAATTTTTTTTGTCATTTTATCAAAAACTAAATTGAGGATTACTTACTAAGGGTAAATGTAATTCGACTTCTGCATTATCAGCTATCCCGACTCTTTTCTTTGCCAGGTGGTAGTTCACCAGCGTGTTTCGTTGTTATTGTTGTTTACACTGTGTTTGGCTGTATGTTTACTGTACACGTAGTTGGAAGTGACTGTTTCATTGAAAGTTCTGTTTCTCCTCTTTATTAATGCACCCTATGCGCTTTAGGCAGGACAGGAAAAAACCCAGGAACAGTAAGCCATTTCCGAGTTCCCCTTTGCCTCCATTTCAAAACGAGTCTACGTGCGAAACCATTCAAATGAAAATGAGTTTCACCTTTATGTCCATTTTCATGCAAATCAAACTCATTTTCATTTGAATGGTTTCGCACGTAGACTCGTTTTGAAACAGAGGTTAAGGCAACCCTCCAAGTTTATTTTTTCCCTTAGTGGCCATTTGGCCATCGACTGCTCAAGTTTGGTCGCCAGTGAAAAATTTTGGTCGCTTAATTAAGCTCACACTCTCAATCCTTCTTCTCAATTTTAGTCGCCAGGTTGGCGACTTCAATTCCAATTTAGTTGCCAGTTCCAAAATTTTAGTCGCCATGGCGACTAAAATGGTCTTAACTTGGAGGGTTGGTTAAGGGTAACTCGAAAATGGCCTATTCCTTGGGGCAAGTAAATTTTGCTCTTGGGCAAGTCAACATAGAAGTTTAGTAGTCCTGTAGGCAAGTGAAATAAGCCTCAATAGTCTTGTGAGTCTGCGTGACAGTAAGAAATATTTAAGTGAGGGCAAGTAAAAAGTGATGTCTACTGGCCCAGTGGGCAAGTGGATTTCAATTTTTTTTCCTGCCCTGGCTTAGGGAGAACTGTTAATCAAAGAATACATCTTTGACGTGGACAGACTGAAAACACAGATTGAACAACTACTAACTACTAACCTTGCCAAAGCTTCCTTTTCCAAGAACTTTGAGGAAGTGAAAATCCTCTGGCCTGTACCTTACTCCACCCTCAGAGTCATAACGATTTGCCTGTGCTGCACTGTACTCTCTTTCCTGTCTATCCTCTTCTTCTTTTAACTGCGCTTGCATGAACTAACAAGCAAAGAACACACTCTAGTCAGAGACTTGTAAAGGCAAAAGTTATTTTGAATGGAAAATGAGTTGAGCAATAAATGCCCAATTCCCTCTATGGCAAGCACCTCCCGGGAATCATGGTACAAATGTAGTTGCATTCATCACACATGCGTGAGACTTAGCAACGACAACTACAACTACCATGATTCCCTGCAGGCGCAGGCCATAGAGGGAATTGGGCATTTAAGAGACCAACTAGAGATTATAAGTTTGGAATCGACCTACAGAACAAAAATTTCGATTTTTGTATTCAACGGTTTCAACTGATCATTCTTGGAACATTGTACAAACATTTCCAGAAAATTAAAAGGGTAAGGGGATTTTCAAAAGACAAAATTTTGGAGGGAGAGTATGAAACCAAACTGGAATTTCCAGAGGGGTGTTGGGGTTTAAACCAAAATCTTTTCATTGGAGGGGATACATATTTTTTGAAACAGTACAGTGGTGGATCTAGGGGAGGGGCCTGGGACCTCACCTTATTTTAAAGTGTTTATGACACTTTATTGGCTTTTTTCTTTCGTTGATATGCTTAAAGGATTCATAGTTATAATTTGTCCAAAAAATATTTTTCATTTTTTTTCATCAAACAAGTAGACGTCACAAAGGTGACGTGACGTACCTTTTGGCTGCGCACCGCTATGGCAAAAGGTACGTCACGTCACCTTTGTGACATCTACTTGTTTGATGAATTTTCAAGATGGCTGAGAGTGCGACATTTTGGTGGCAAAAAACAACAGAAAAAGGCTTTTTTGGACAAATTTTAACTATCAATCCTTTAAGCATAGCAACGAAAGAAAAAAGCCAATAAAAGATTTCGTGTCATAAACACTGTAAGGCCAAACAGAGGCCGTAGGGCCGAGAAAAATTATTTTCAAGAGCTACCCACTCCTTCTTATTCAAGCCCTCCCCCCCTCCTACCCTGAACTAAAGGTCTGGATATGTCACTGCAGTAGATTGTCTAAAAGGAACACACAAACATAATCTACTAGGAGTTCAAAAAGAAATGTATGGAGATTGGTAAGGACAATCTGTAATCAGAACGGCATCAACAACATGCCATTTTAAGTAACTTCTTATGTGTTCCAGAGCCTACATGAATTGGTTTACCAGGCCATTCTCTTCACTCCAATTGGCATGTCTTAAATTACAGCTTTCAGGACTACTACTCCCATTGCTGTCAGTTACATTGTACCCCAGAATTTGGACCAGTTTCCCTGACAATGTACTAGACAATAAATAATTATTTTTTATGTGTTGGAGTGCCAGTAGTAGGCAATACTGCCGATACACCAAATCCCCTCGGATATACACCCTGTTAAAGGAAATTTGGGAGGGTTCCCGCGGGGCAAAGAAAAATCTCTGACCCCGGCGGGATTTGAACCCACGACCTCCGGATTAGATCTACGGACGCTCTACCGACTGAGCTACGAGGCCAGTACGGGAGCAGGTCGGGGTAATTTAGGTAGTGAGTCGCGGTAAGTATACAAGTGATAGAGATATAGATAGGACCGCGTGGCACCCGTTTAAATAGGATATTAAATAATTATTTTTTATGTGTTGGAGTGCCGGTAGTAGGCAATACTGCCGATACACCAAATCCTGTTAAAGGAAATTTGGGAACCCTTCCAAATTTCCTTTAACAGGGTGTATATCCGAGGGGATTTGGTGTATCGGCAGTATTGCCTACTACCGGTACTCCAACACATAAAAAATAATTATTTAATATCCTATTTAAACGGGTGCCACGCGGTCCTATCTATATCTCTATCACTTGTATACTTACCGCGACTCACTACCTAAATTACCCCGACCTGCTCCCGTACTGGCCTCGTAGCTCAGTCGGTAGAGCGTCCGTAGATCTAATCCGGAGGTCGTGGGTTCAAATCCCGCCGGGGTCAGAGATTTTTCTTTGCCCCGCGGGAACCCTCCCAAATTTCCTTTAACAGGGTGTATATCCGAGGGGATTTGGTGTATCGGCAGTATTGCCTACTACCGGCACTCCAACACATAAAAAATAATTATTTAATATCCTATTTAAACGGGTGCCACGCGGTCCTATCTATATCTCTATCACTTGTATACTTACCGCGACTCACTACCTAAATTACCCCGACCTGCTCCCGTACTGGCCTCGTACATGTAGCTCAGTCGGTAGAGCGTCCGTAGATCTAATCCGGAGGTCGTGGGTTCAAATCCCGCCGGGGTCAGAGATTTTTCTTTGCCCCGCGGGAACCCTCCCAAATTTCCTTTAACAGGGTGTATATCCGAGGGGAATTGGTGAATCGGCAGTATTGCCTACTACCGGCACTCCAACACATAAAAAATAATTATTTAATAATGTACTAGACAGTATGCATTTGAACATTTATAACAAGGTCTATGAGTTTTTTTAAGTACCCTGCCAAAAAAACACAGTGCTGTGAAATGACTGGGGGCAGGGGAGAGGGCCTTGGCGATTCCTTTTTTATGCAGAGTTACACACCCCTCCTCCCTCCTGCTCCTACCTTGTACTTATTCCTTAGCTCTGACACAGCTTGTCCTTCGTCGTCATCAATTATAGGAATGTTATAAAACTTTCCTTCCTCTCTACTCAGAAGCTTGAACCAACCCTCCTGTCCCTGCTTCCACAATTCAGATATTCCAAATGACAAGGACCCCATGAAGTCATTTTTAGTCGTCCTGTCCCAGTCCCAGAGCTGGACAGACAGACGGCGATCACAGTCACCCTGGCTGATGGGGCTGGAAGAGTAAAAGAACAATCAATATTACCGTATTTATTCGATTAAGCGCCCAACCTCGAATAAGCGCCCACCTCGAATAAGCGCCCATCCTTTAGGTAGGAAAAGTTAATAAGCGCCCAGCCTCGAATAAGCGCCCACCCCTACCTGCCTCATAGAAAAACTCTATGAACACACATGAGGAGTGTTGATTATTGTTGAAATTGCGATTGAAATCGACTAAGTACTACTAAAAGGCTCGCGCGAAGACCGAGTTTTCTGGAAAAACTTTCAATAAACAGTTAAAGTTTTGCGTTGGTACATCTTCACGTTTCATTTTTATTCATTGTTTTTTTGCAAACTAAAGTAACCAGTTGCTAAAAATGGTGAAAATGTAATAAGCGCCCAGCCTCGAATAAGCGCCCACCTCAAATAAGCGCCCACTCTCAGGGTCAAAAAATTTAATAAGCGCCCAGGGCGGTAAATCGAATAAATACGGTAAATAGATTTTATAGCCAAGCCTAAAAGCGGTGCTCCCTGGTTATTTAATTTGCCCTTTATATAAATCTCAATTTTGTGACCAAAAAAAAAATTGGTCTTGAGCATGTGCTCCAATGGAAAAAAAAACCATCATCTGGTCAGCAGTAAACACGCAACCTCGAAGAGTTCCACACCTGAGCCCACATATGGTCATGTGAAACTGGTCAGCAGATACCTTGTCTTGACATCTTCAAAGATGTAAGCTGACATTAACCTAAACGTTAACCTTTTTCTGGAGTATGGCCCCCATGTTGCCCGACGTAGGAGGTATGTACGTCCAGAGAGCACACACACCCGCAAACCATGCCGCAATCCATATTGACCATAAAAAATTAAATGCATGTTTCTCCTGTTTTTTTTTTACACTGGAACAAGGGAATTGTAGTGTGAGGGTGGTGGTGGTGGTTTTGGGTGTGTGGGGTTTTTTTTTTTTTTTAAGTTTTTTTTTTTTGGTTTTTGTGGGGAGGGGATTTTTTTTTTTTTTTTTTTTTTTTTGTGGGGGTGGAATCACCTAGTTGTACCAACTACTAAGTATACTACAGATGTGTTTCAGTCTGTAAAGCAGTATGTTACTGAATATGTCAATTTCTGCAAATCTTTAATATTTGTCTTTGTTAGTCAAATTTGTTATGATAATGATCATGATGATTGACATTATCATTAATAAGCCTGCTGACTTAAATTTAGAACTAGCTAGGTACATACAATTCAAAGGACTCATTGAAAACTGGATTCAATGTCTTTCTTATAGTCTTTGTCTTTTTCTTGCTGGAGTTTTCAGGATCAGGAATCATCTTGATTTTAACATAAGGATCTGAGTATCCATTTGGGTCCATGGGGATGAGATTCTTTGCCTCACGAACTGCAAGATAAACATAACAAGGAAATAAGTTTATTGATATCAAATCAGCAATTTAGGATCATGGCATTCCAGCAATAAAATCGCAGAATTAAAATTAAAGAAATGAATGGCAATAAGTGCCACGTGTCTTAAGACATTTCTTAAGACACTTATAACCCTTAGCCAGGGCTAAATATGTTCTCAGCCACCTGTTTACACATGACTCTAAGCTAAGGCATAGAGCAGATAATGAAAATCTGCTGTTTAAAAGAAAAGATAGTATTGGAACACAAGTCCATTAAGCTTCCATTAGTACTACAATTATTAATAAATTCTTTGTTTTCAGACCACATGCCTGAGCGCCTTTTATTCTAGACATAACATGTGAGCTTGCTTGGATTCCAATCAAAGAAAATTCTGGAAATCCTTTCAGATTTCAGAAAAACAGAGCCAATAATTTTACCAGCTCTGCATGAGAAAACCAGTAGGGTAAAATAAAATAAAACTTTATCCAAGTTGAATTTTACAGCAAGTAAAACAGAGGACAGCCAGTTTACATACAACACACGATTAATCATACACCACTGAACATGTGAATACAAATTTGTACAAATAAGGTTTTCATTCTTAAAATAGATTTTTTCAAAATGAGGCACTGTTAATATTTAATATATTTTTTTTATGACATCACCTTGATATCACCTTGAGTTAAAGTACAGTGTACCCGGCGTATCCAATCGAACTTTCGATAATCGAACCCAATCGAACACCAATCTTTCGATTTGGTTCGATAATCGAACATAATCCAACTCACAATAAAATTTGGTCAATCGAACAAAATCGAACGTTCGGTTACCGAACAGCCGACAATCGAACAAAATCGAACGTTCGATAACCGAACAGTCGACAACTGTACTCAATTGAACATTCGATAACAGAACTCCTGTTTGTTTATATTGCGGACATTAATTTTGGACCGTGCACCATCCCCTGATTAGTCCTGCGTCATTACCGGGCTTAAGCAATCGCGACGACGTGCAACCAGAAAATCTTGTCGTCGTGTTCTTGTCAACGACGTCAAAAGGACAAGTTTCACGTCGTCGTCGACTTGAAGAATTTTATTTCGCAAAAGGTGCAGATTTACTGTGATTTGTCCCAGTTCACAACCGGTTGGTCTTTTTATTCTCTTGCTTCGGGTTTTTTATACTCCTCTGTTTAGAATTGACTTTTCTGAGCATTGCCTTTCTCCCACGCAGATGATAGCTACCGCTACCAAAACAAACTATGCCGCGGAGAAAGCAACCACGTCAGTTAAGTTTATTTACGAAATTTCATGAATGAGTGCTTTTTATAATTTTTCTTGAAAGAAAATACTTAAGTTACAATACAATATACCTTTGGTTTCAGCTATAATGTCAGAAAAATGGAAAGGAACGTGCACATTAAACCTCTGATCGATTCAATCGGATTGTGTGTTTACATTACTTGAGCGTCTTGCAAGATCTGTTTTCGAAATGTTTAATTCTAGATCATCGTTCAACTCGAAAATTTTCCAAAACATAATCTCAAGAAAAACGTGCGAAGCATCCAGGCCAATCGCCAATGATTGCCAGAAATAATTGACATGTTTTTCTTGCCAAATCTACTGGCGAGTCAAATGGAAAATATAAACGTGAATTATTCTGAAAATTAGGCAATCATGTTTATATGAGTGACACGTCGGAATTTTACGATGATTTGAAACTCTTCGTCGTCAATGAAATTTTATCCATTACTTAGAAAAATTAGATTTTGTACGTCTCTAAACAAGGAGAGATACTGTAAGAGATACTGTAAGCAGTTCCAACTACATGTAGAAAAACTGTGAAATTTTCTGATTGAATTTAAATAGTAAATATTGGGTAATTCTTTCATGTGGTGGTGTTTTTGACTTTATTTCCAACTTTTGACTAATGGACTCTTGGGGGTGAAAGGTTTATTAAATTCAAACCTCTAAAATCCACTCCATCAATAATTAATCAAAATCACCATGTTATAATAAAATGCCTTTTAAGTAACAAAAATATCTACCTGCTTTCACATTAAATTGCCACTGACAGTTGTATCACTTTAAAGGTAAATTGGCAGACCTAAGACAGTTCAGGTGCTTTCAATAACACCCAGCACTCGCTAAAACTCAAGCAGTATTCTGTCGTGAATAGAATAACTAGCTTAAATTCATGGAGAGGGAGATGCTTTTAGTTTCTAATGTTTCTCTCTGACAGGTGCAGCACAAAAGGAAGCCACCCCCCCCCCCCCTCCTTTCAATATTAATTTTTACTTCAAAGGGTTGTTACTTACAGACTTTACAGTAACTTTACCCACTAGTCTCATGAAGGGGTACTTTGCTAATGAGGTCGCTATTTACAAAGTCAAGCTTATATTTCCCTTATTCAACAATCAAAATACGACTTTTAAAGCTTTAGGACTTTAAAATAAAAAGAAATGACAGATTGTATCTCAAGAGAAATGAAAAAAATATCAAATATATTCCCAATGATAAACAACTGAAAATTCTGTTGTTGCCATTCTCCCTCCCCCTTCCCCTACCAACTGTCCATTTTCATTCAATATTTTACTTTTTAAAGAGAACTTGAGTGAACTCCAGCCCTGCCTGGGAAACTGGTTCCTGGGTTTCAGAAACGCTGGAAACGGTGTTTCAGTGTGTTCTTTTTTAAAAATTTCCTGGGGGGCATGCCCCCAGACCCCCCTAGTGGCTTGTGCCTTTGGCGCACGCACACAAGGTGCCTTTCGGCGCCAAGAAAAAAGTCACGTCCGGTGCTTTAACAACTATGTCTGCTACTTTAGAAAACTGATGAAAACCCAGACAATGGCAGACATTTTCATCAAATCACTAAGAACACAGATGTGTAACACCTTGACAGATGTTGATTGATGCCCATATACCAATCCAAATAGAAGCAGGCATGGAAGAAAGGTTTCAAAAAATATCTTTGAGGTGTGGCATGCAAATACCATGATAATAATAATTCACAACTTCAATACTTATTTAAATACACAACATACAATATGGTATAATTGCAGTATTAGATCTGCACAGCAGTTACAAAGCTCATTTTGTAAATTCATAAATTTTCTTAAACGTGACAGGAGTATTTCAAAATGTGTCGTATCTCTTTTAAGTGTTCCCCAAATTGGCCAAATTAAACTTTAAAACATGTATTTAAAGAACTTTTCTTCATATCTGGGAGACTTGTTGACCCATACGGCCGGAGACCGGGAGATTCAGTCTGTTTCCATGAGAGTTGGTATAATACTTGGAGCAGCCATAATTTTGAGAAAAATGTCTTGCCTTCTCAGGGCATTAAAAAATACATCTAGTTTCCTCAACAACAGTGCGAATTTCACTGAGATCTGATAAACCTACAACTCTGAATTACAAGTATCTTTCTGTGGTTGGGTAGGGCTGGTGCAAATAGCGGGAGGGCCAATGATTTCTATGCAGGGAAAAAGGGGGGGGCATATTAATTTATGCACACACATAAGGGAGGATTATGGGAACTCGTGAGTGGGTAAGAGGGGGGAGGGTCAGCAAAAAATGTGCCTCATATAAAAAGGGGGGGAGGGTCAGGAGAATTTGAACATAGACTCCCTCTATTTGAACCAGCCTTCCTCTCCCTCTAAAAAATGACCAGTTCCTAAAAATATGGTCATGGATTGTGAGTCTTGCAAACAGACTAATGAGATACCCTTACAAACTACAGATTTGCACAGAAATATACAAGGAAAATGTATCCTATCAGCATGCTAATTTTGTTTGTACCATGAGATTTTTTGTCTATCATTGTGAGACAATGCGATTGCATTGAAAACTATGAGTGAAACCACGAGAGTTGAGACATCTGAAGCCATTTCAGTATTTATACTGTTAGTAGGTGCCACGACTTATGAAACCTATGCTATACTTAATTTGGGCCTAAGCAGCCCTACTTGTCTTGATTTTTATTCAAATACTGAACAAGTCAAGCTCAGACAAATAATGCTTAGGCGGCTGATGACTTTCTCCAAAAATATAATTTACAGTATATTTTTGTCTGCAAACAGCAACTTGTCATTTTTGCATTTTTTTTTTTTTTACTCTTTCTAACAATAAACATCTGGTACCTCTGAGGACATTAAAACTGAAAATACTAAAACACTGTAAAACCAATGTTTTATTTAGGTTCAATTTGATTGCATATTTGGAGCAAAAAATTGGAACATTTAGTGGTAAGGTGTCAGAATTCAGGCCTAAGCAGCCCATTTTGTCTTGATTTTTATTCAAATACTGAACAACACATGCTCAGACAAATAATTCTAATTTATGGCTGATGACTTTCTCCAAAAATATAATTTACAGTATACCGTAGAATTCCGGAGCCCTGGGACACTCGTAGGGGTTCGGGTGGGAAAGCGGAGGGGCAACGGGAGGGGGGAAGCGCGGCCATGGGAGGAGGAAACGGTAACCAAGCAACAGCCACAGACTCCGGAGAGGGGGCAATCCGGGGGGCACCGGAGTGCAGGAGATGGGCCTAGGGGGGCAAGCGGGGGGCAACCGGATTCTACGGTATTTCTGTCTGCAAACTCATCAGTTGTTTCTATTTTTTTTTTTTTACTTTTTCTTAGAATAAACATCTGGTATTTCTGAGGATATTAAAACTAAAAACACTAAAACACTGTAAAAACCAATGTATTATTAAGGTTCAAAAATTATTTGATTGCATATTTGGTGCAAAAAAATTGAAACATTTAGTGATAAGGTGTCAGATGATGTCACTAAAATTAAATCTCACAAAAAATCCCTATTGGAAATGTGCCAAATGGCATAAAGCAATTTCTTACCTTTTAATTTTGAAAGGGGAAAAATATGCACATATTTGCATCTTTTCATTTATTTTCAAACTACATTTTCAAATCAAGAATCTGATTCTTTTTAAACAGCCTATGGAACAATTGATAGACGAAGAATAACTCTCCAGGAGAAAAAAAACATTAGGTCATATAAATGTCACTAAAGATGGAATTTGTTTTTTCTTCTTCTATATAATGCTACAAACTCTAACCACATTGGTGAATTTTGTTAAAATTTTTTTTTTCTTCACCCAGTTAATCACTAGAAGACATAGCAAAACACACACTTGGGGATATTAAATTTATTAAAATTTTGTCGGGTTTCATCACAAAATCTTAAGAAAGTAAATAAATTTTTCACACCGCAGGAAAGCAAGATTCGAGTCACGAACCCCCTTGCTCTAAATATTTCATTCATATATTACCGATCATCCGAAAACAAAGTTTAAACTTTAGAGAGATTCAACGTTCTGCGGCATTAAAATTAGTTCTTAAGCTGTTGACTTCAAAACACGACAAGCAGTTACTGCCCAGACAATTTAAATTCACTTCACATGTAAATTTAATTCTTTACAAAAAAATTCAGGTCTCAACACTGAATGAAATATGAGAACATCTTTAAGAGCAGGTGTCGGTTTTATTTCCACTTGACGAGTAGATCGAAGCGATGTTTACGGAACGCAGGAAAAAAATTATTTATATAAGCTGAAATAAACGAAAGACCGTGCTTGGTTGCTCAAATAAAGTACCTGGTTACTTTCGAAATGTTTTAAAACGAAAATTTCGCCAAGTAAACACAGATCGCGGTATGCAAACGTGCATTGTAATTTCTTGTGCCATCTCAAGAACGACTCGTAAATTGGTTATTTATCACTCAGTAAAAAGCAGTACATTTATCGTAAGGATAAACTCGACAAAACATAATATGCAAATTTTCTAAATGTGTACATGATATGGCCATATGCATACCGTCGATTCGAAGAGTTCTTGCATCTCCCGAGCCTTCGACGGCGACCTTTAAATGGACTCTACCGCGTCTTTCCGTATGATCTGCGCCGCATAGCTTTGGAATAAACTTTTCACATCTTTTGTGAGCGTTCATCTGGCAACCTGCGAAAAAATAAAAACACAGGGCGAATAATTATTCCATTGGGTTTGGAATCACTCATCGCATACTTCACCGATCAAAGCTTCGATCGCGACTTTTCACGATAGATAGAATCGTGATTTTTGCGCTGAACGCCAGAATTTTACAAATAAGAAAACGAAACATGGTAATTAACAGCTCATACCTTCGCATTGTATTCCCTGATGAATAAGTCCGTACAAGAGTGATCCGCAATGATCACAAAAAGTAGGACTTGTGTAGGTGTGAACCTTGAACTTGTGCGGTGATTCTGGATACTAAATTAAATACACGGAGAAAAAAGTCAGCTTAAAATTAGCCGAAACGCTTCAAGCGATTCGAATCTGGACTAATTACCCCTTAAACGAATATTGAAAACAAGCTTGCATGTACAAAAAATACAGATCAAAAAATTAAAAATTCTACTATTATTTCTATATTTACCTCAGCACCAGTGACAGCTTCCGAGCCAGGACAAGCAAACGAGACAAATTCATGGCAACGTTTATGGACGACAAACGAGCACACTGCAGCAAAATTCAAGATGACACACACACATAAATATTACCATCGTGTTATTGACAATTTACAAGTTCTTGCTTGGCTTTAGTCGGTAAGCTTATTATGCTCAAATGTCGCGGATATCTTGTGTACAGCACAGAAAATTGACCACAATACCTTGGCACTGATAACCCTGTGTTCCAACGAAGCCCCTGTAAAAACAGCACAACAAGATAAAATAATCATTTAGCCACCACAATACGAACAACACATAAAGACAGCACAGATCTCCGACAAAAGAAATGCACACGAATACTAAAAATAACAGAAAATAACACCCATTGAACACTTGCCAAATAAAATCCTTGCAATGTCCGCAGAACGTCGGCTGTTTCAAGAACCGAGCGATAAACTGATGGTCTTTCACAGCTACCACATTTTTCTGCTTGAAAGCGCCTCGTCTGTTTATCCCTCGAGTTATCCGGGCGCTTCCAGTCTCTTTCCAGTTGTCCGCCATGTTTAGCTCTCCGCACGAACCATCTGCACTTGCTTTGGGTTTTCCGCTAACTAGGGTGACGTCACGCGCGCGTTCCTTATATGGATGGGCCATATATCGAAGCCAATTTTTTTGCGTTTCAAAAAGAATTTCCTTCACACTTCGAAACAAAGATTTGTATCTAAAAAAAATCCCTTTATTTCAGCTGAATATTTGAATTTATGCGTTTGTAAATGACAAATCAACCGCTTTGCCTCTAGGTTCTTAAATATAACCAGCGGTCATGATTCCGAGCTTAGCTGTTGGGCCATTTATCAGAACTATTTTTTTGGCGTTTCAAAATTAAAAGAATTTTCATCCGCTTCGAAACAAGATTGGTATCTTAAAAAAATCTTTACTTCAGCTGAATATTTAAATTTATGCATTCGTAAATGACAAATTAACCGATTTGTCTCTTCCAATGCGTTTTGATTCTGTTGAAATTGTTGGAATGCGATAGCCTTCATATTTATTTACAAAAAAAAAAATACTAAATAAAGCGTTTATCTTCACTTGATTCTTGGCATAAACGAACCATTTCGATCTAAGTGTCATGTTTTCAAGATCTTGCAGACAAGAGGCAGTCATATTGCAGTACCGGATATCTTAAAGATTAGAATCTGTACTATTTAACGCCATCAAAAAAGAGAGAAAAAGGAAAACACCAAACGGCAAATGTTTATAACACCGGAAATCAGCATATTTCAGCTAATGTTTTTGTTAAATATTCAAAACTCGCGTTCTTTGCGAAGTATGATTTCAGCCCAGGTGCTGCTCTAATACCCGAAGCCTGTAATCTCGTTTTTGCGTAAATCGCCAAATACCACATATCAAACTAAGATTAAAGTCAAACTAGTTGCAATTGAGGTGAGTAGGGATCTCTGGTGCGAAACTTCATTCAGATAATTGAAACCTAAAAATATTCCACAGCAGTTGTCACCTTTCCAGGTTCTCTGCCAGATTTTTTGAATAAATTTGCTATAAATATAAATAACTTTCTAAAATTATCGATGAGAACGTTTTTAGTCTCTTTTTTCGCAGTGCTCAACTCCTGATCCTCTCTTGATACCGGCAATTTGTTTTGATTACAATTTTCAAGATTAAATGACTAATTTTGAATTAATTCAAACGAACTGCCCCAGGGTAGAATGGGATAGACAGAAGGTTCATCTAATAATTCGCTCGTTCTCCGTTCCCGCGAAAATTAACTCGGGTTTCCAGGCAACAGAGCTCCTTGTTAAACTCCCGGTCCGAAATTCACATTTTAACTAATAACAAGAGAAAATAAATATAATAATGTACCGCCGGAAAAGTCATAATAAAGCCTTTATCTAATGAGTTATTTTGAGAATAATGTTGTTGCTTATATTAAATTGCTTGTTAAACTAAAAAAGACATATTTCACTGAGTAGCAATTAAATGCGGCAATTTTTTATCAGTAGCTCTCGTCCAGGGGTATAGCGGCCTTTGGTCTTGTCTCATCGAATATTATTTGGAGAACTGTATTTACATATAGATGTACAAATTTAAATCGTTTCTACAAAATTTCACTTAGATCACCAGGGCAACAGAATGGCTTCACGAAAATCCTAAGGAAAACCTTTTCTATTAATACAGTTTTAACATTTTGCGAAGCGAGCAAAACCGTGCCAGGCCGAAACGTTTTGCAATATAGGCCACGAACCAAAAAAGAGAGAACTCTGATTTAAGTTTCTGAAAAAGCATAAAATGAATTGCGCATGAACATAAAAGGCATCATTAGCGTATCAATGCATGCAGTTTCAGAAAACGTAGCTGCTGTTTATACATAAACTCATCTAAATTGAAGAAATATTCAGTACTGCGTTGATCAATGTAAATACCATTAGTATTAAACCTCCATCTGAAGCCCATTCCTTTTCTAGATGGTAAAACCTGCACATGACAAATTATAACCAAGAGACAAAGCACTTCAATTCCTGCTTTTAAAGTTATTCGTTCACAACAAATTTTCTTTGTATAGCTTCTTCACTGTAAAAAATATGTTACTAAACACGCGGCACTACAGCTTTTTAAAGTCAACTTTATATTTCTGCATGATTTACGTCGCCCCGGCTTTTCGTCTCTTTAATAAGCCCCCTAGAGCTTAAGTCCTCTAGAACTTTAACTGTTAGGCCATTGTTTACTGAAAAAGCCATATTTGGACTTTTATTAAGCAACTCCTCTCTACTGAATCCCCTCCCCCCCCCCCCACCCTCATTCCCCTCCGCTCCACCCTCAAGCTGGTAAGCCACCTAGACACAAATTACCTTCCACTGCAAGACAGTTACTTTGAACTAACTGTAAAACTTTTATCGTTATATTTTTCATTACACAGAAATTGAACATTAAAGAACATTCCCCTACATCATTTTAAGTGTGAGCGTGCGGAGTTATGTTTTGAAACTGGAGACCATTCCCATAAAAGCCCTCCACTGAACGTAACATTTCTGAGGGTCTAGATTTGAAAAGAAATAGTTTCACCTCTGCCTCCCCCTCTCACAGTTAACCTGAGTCCTGAACAAGTGCTACACAACTGGACTTCCCTGGAAACTGGGGCATAAAAGGCCAAAATGAAGAAGACGAAACCGTTAGCGATATCTAACCTGTTTAGTACGGTATTGGTAAACTGAGAATGGGCAACGCTAATGCAATAACACGCGTTTAAATGTGTGCTACTTTTATCAAATCATTTGCGCTTGAAAAAGGTCATAAAAAACTCCTGAGAAATAAAAATATAATTAGAAAAAAGGAATAAACGCTTCAGCAAATATTCCGCATTGCTTCATGCAGAGAATCATTGGCATGGAACAAAATTTTAAAAGAGGTACAAGATGGCTTAATGACGTCATCTTTGTTCTTGCAGTTTTGTGGTCCCTGTACTTGTTCTGATATTCGCTTTGTCGACAAACGGCTTTTCAATAAAGCTCTTAATCCTCAAGGAGCTCAGCGAAGTGCTTTGTTTTTATATGTTATTTTCACTGCTATTTGGATAAACTTAACGGCAATAATCACTTGAGTAGTCACGAAACCTCCGAACTGAATTGAACCCGGACAAATTATGTGAAACTAGGGGTCAAGTCATGCTTGGAGACCATAAAAACATTACAACAAAAATGCATTTCACGGCATGTTTTTCATTTTACGATATAACCTGCATATACGTATGATTCTTGTTGTCATGACAACGAAACATCAGTACGCTGTGGCCTTAAGTACAGTTTGGTTGCATACGACAGATATCATAAATTTCTTTCAGATTAAACATTTATTGAATTCTTAATTTTTCCGGTGTTTTTGAGACGGCTCAAATTTTCAGGCGCTTTTTGCGCCCCCTGCTCGCCAACGTCAAAAGCTTACACGCATAACTGGCTTTCTAAAGACTGGTTGGAATGCATTTTGTGGTTATTTTAGCGTGAAATTGCGTAAAATGAGAACAGAGTGGGTGGATTACTGGGTTCACTTCTGCACGCATGACGTCACTTCTGCATGTATATGCATGACACAAAAATTTGCTTCGAATTCCGCAACTTGTATTTCTTTTCCTTTATTTAACGGAATTTTTCAACACGAGTTTCAGAGATCGGTCCTGGATTTTACAAAATCTACCAATTTCAAACACCACACTGAAGGGTAATGATTCTTACTGACAGCTTATTAATTAACCTCGCAACTATATATATTTTTTGGAGTGGGGGCTGTGCACCAGAGCGTTTCCATGCGCGCGCTCTCTCCTAGTAACCGGGTTACGGACAGTACCGATCGCGATCGACACACCTGACTTCTAGTGGGTTTATAATTTGTTCACAGACCCTCTTCAAAGTTCTCTCTTGTTTAGTAAGGGCTTGCAAGCAAAATAAAACCGCGGGGGATTTGAACGGGCACAAACGTAAGGGGGTGTGGTCGCTACTTCGATAGCTAGAAAGAAAAAAAAAATCGGTGCACAGATCGAGTATTCTGGATTACACAATGTAAATTTTCATGCGCTGTTAGGTAAACCTTTCTGGAGCGTTGGGAATTTGGGTAGATTTTAGGGCCAAATATTACACGAAAATGTTTTTACGAGTCATGCAGTATTTTGGAGACCCTGTAGGGAGAGTCAAAGTACAAATAACGAGCAAAACTGGACAGCGAAATCACACACTAAATGTCTAATAAGAGATTTGTTATCCAAGTTTTTCTCTCTAATTTAAACAACAAACTTTGAACTGCATGTGTTTTGCGTTGTGCGCACTCAGCTAAGAAGACTACATCTAACCCTGTTGAGCCGGTTTCTTTAAGTTTTTCTCAAAAGATTAGTAAAATTCAGAAAAATAAGAAATTTTGAAGATTTAAGGTGATTTTAAAATTAGTAGTAGAAACTAAAACAGTCCCCTGACAAACTAGGGACCCCCACTAGGGTACTCTTCTTTCTTCTATATCTTCTTTAGACCTCTTAAAATTTCACTCAAATTCACATAAACCCCGCCTTCATTAAGTGAGGCTAGGAATCGAACTTCTACCGCTCAGTCCGGAGTCCAATACGGTACATTAACTCATATAGCAGACTTTACAGTAGGGCTTCACCCGAAAGGGGTATTTATCTTAGGCAGGAGGTATATAAGATGGTTCAGACTTCAATAGTTGAAGTAGGGAGCCCGATGGGGGGGGGGGGGTACTTCCTATAATGGCCTATAATGGGAGGCTCCGCCCGAAAAAGCTGCCTTTTTCGGGCTTTAGGTATATAAAAGGGCAGGGATTTCGAAGGTTTAGGTATATGAAAGGGTAGGAAATTATGTCATTAAGATATTTAAAAAGGCCTTTAAATTAAATATTTCGAAGAAACGTAACTTTTATGGCCGTATCGTCTTAATTTATTAAGTGCTACATAAAAATGTCAAGAAAACGTCCAGTTTTAAGTATATGTCGTGTCGCGTAGGTATATGAAAGCGGTACCTTTTAAGGTATACGAAAGGGGTGCCTTTACTGTCAAACTGTATATTAAAGGTAAGGGGTTGGACCTCGGGGCTGTGCATACTGTCATTTAGTTATTCAATAAGGCTGCAGACACACTCGACAGCTGATTTGTGTATGAATTTCAAGCGGTTACCGAAATGAAACCTGAACAAAAAGGGACGCCATTTTTCTGCTGCAGGTATGTAGATGGGGGGGGGGGGGGTGTGGTACCATTTTTTCTGGAAAGAGAAACTAAAGGGTTAATTTTAATTGTTAAAGGAGAAGTTCACTCTAGAATGGCCATTTATTTTCTTTACGCCAATAAAAAGTTTACACCAAGATATGTCATTCTCCAAAATTTCAGCTTCCAAAGTTCGGTATAACCCTACAAAATCTTTCTTAAAACTCAACAGCTGAACACCACCATCTTGGAGCTGGTAATGTATGCGTGACGTCAAAGAGCTCAGCCTGAAGTTTGGCGGGAATATTTTAATAGTCGAAACTCCTTGTTTCTTTGTATTTCTTGGAGCTCCGTTTGAGCAAAATGGAGATGCACAAACAGGCATTTTGACAAACAAAAGCCACTACGAAGAAACAATGAGTTTCGAGTATTTAAATTTTCCCGCCAAACTTCAGACTGAGCTCTTTGACGTCACGCATACATTAGCAGCTCCAAGATGGCGGCTTTCAGTTGAATTGTCGAGTTTTGGGAAAGATTTTGTAAGGTTATAGCGCACGTTGGAGGCTGAAATTTTGGCAAATAACATTTCTTTGTATAAACTTTTTATTGGCGTAGAGAAAATAAATGGCCATTCTGGAGTGAACTTCTCCCTTAAAAGCTGACATATAAATTAAAGATTAAAAAACTCATTAATAATTAATAAAGAAAATACAAAAGAAATTAATGTTTAATAAGTGTCTTTATATCTAAAAAAGACACGGCTAAACTTTACGTCCAATTTTCAAGGCCAAAATAACCCCAAATCTAAATATTAGTGCAAGAATGAGATGATCTACATCAGAAGATTTTTAAGCCGTTCAATAAATTCGCAGTTCGTGTTTTAAACTTGATAAAACACTGCTGCTCATTTATTAAACATTACGTAAAGGTTTGGACCTTAGGGAGGAGACTAGCTACAGGAAAATTTGTTTTTGAGTCCCATCCCATAATTTCCTCCCCCAGGCTGGAATTGAACCCTTCTGGCTTTAGAAAGGCTCATAATGTAGTCATTTGTGGGAACTCAGACAATTAACATTAAATTTGGAAGAAAGGGAATGAACATTTATTTCTGCTCATTTTATTTCTTTGAAAATATTATACATCTTGATTCTTCATCATCTACTTTGATATAGAAGAAAAGAAAAACTTGTTTACAACATTGAATGCTCATAACAATTTGAAGTTACAGTAATAATATTAATAAATTACAATAATTAGGTCAACAGTATTTTTATTAAAAAGAGTTAAACTCTTTCTATTAAGCGAGTTATGATATTTAATTTCTATTTAACACCTTTACAAGGGAGGAGGCTTATAATTAGGTATCATTAGCAAGATTATATAAAAAATAAGTAGTAGACTTCTATTTAAAACACTAAAAACTTAATTTTAGCTCAAAATAATAATCTGTTTTCTTGGCAAGAAAAAATGTGGCTTACCATCTTGGGATAGACATTTGATGAGAGTGAATTGAACAACTAATAAAAAAAAAACAGCAAAGAGGAGCCCAAGTATAATCTAATGTGTCAGGTTATCAAAAATTGTTATTCTCGAAACTGTCATGAATATTTAATTTATAATTTACAAACAAGAAGCATTTTTTTTACTGAGGGTGAACTCTTGGATACAACTGTTTGGATTGGTTGATGCAAAGAAATGCCAAGAAAGGTAGTCAGTTGTACTTTTCTGTTTTACTCAGCCAACCCGAGAACTCGTTTTGCTGGCTAACATGCCATTATGCACAATTTACAGTCACACCATGCAAATAATCAAATCCGCCGAAACAAGAACGTGGACATTACGCATAAAAACTTGAATGCTTAAAAGAAAGGCAAAGGTTTCAGTTGACCTACAGACCCATAAAGTAAAAAAAAAATTGAATTTTTCTAGTTCGAAAAGCTTTATTATTTATGTCACACTAACAGTCCTAACAGCGGAAACCCGATCTTGCCATCTTGTCACCAAAAACAGAAATTATAGTTTTTATTTACTAGTAATTATTGCTTTAAGGACTTTTCTCACTGTAATTTTTCTTACATTTACATAATTTTTAAGACTTACAAATTTCGTAGCTTGTATACTTGTTGTGGTACAAAATAAAGCAAGTGGCTTTTTTTAGGAGGGTGTGAGATCACTTAAAATGTTTAAACATGATCGATCGTTTGATTAATCTAATTTGAAAATGTTGGAACTTGACCCGCAATATTCAAGAAGCTTTGAAAGTTATTAATAATAAACAGGGATCTTTTGGATGAATTGTTACCTCTTTTCTATTGCCTGTTGTTTCCAGTTCGGGCCTTAAAAAATAACGGAAATCCAGGCGGGAGGAGGGGGGGGGGGTCGTTGAGCTTGGAAATCTGGGCAGGAGGGGGCACTAACAGTCTGAGAAATCCAGTCAGAAGGGGCGGGGGTCAAAAATTCATGCCATTCGTTGGGGGGGGGGGGGATGTATTTTTTTCTGGAATAACCCAATAATATTATTTTTGAGTTACAGTGATAACTATTTAAAAATGTAAACTTAATACCAGTACTATAAGAGCTAACAACAGCTTGATTGACTGATATTATGAAGGCCAAAGCAATCACAAAGCTGACAACTTTAGGAAAGTAGTCAACGCTGGACAGTAAAGATTTGCCACACCAAAGACTTTTAGTATTTTTATTAAGCAAGCTTCTTCTATGTCAATATCCCAGAGGCAGTTTTTTCTGATGCATTTTGTCCTGGGGGCGTTCTTGTCTAAATTCACTAGATCTTAACAAAGGGAATTTAAAATGATTGATTTGTTTAGCTAGATTACAGGGCCGTACCTAGTATTTTTTGTCTGCGGGGACAAACTCCACTAAGCTCCATTAAGGGGCAACTACAACTGCCCCCCCCCCCCCCACCCCCTGTGTGGTTAGCGTGATTCGTGGCCAACTGCATCAGAGGGAGAATTTTTCTGGTATGACTTACTGCAAGACAAATTTGTTCACAGCATTGCTTAGTGCAATATTTTTCATACTTAACCCATTCACATTGAATCTCAAAAACAACTAAAAATAAAAATATTACTGGATGTGAATACTTTGCCTTCATAATAAACCTACTAAATGCTAATAATTAATAAAAATAATTTACCTTTGCTGCCATAACTTTCTCAAAGAATTGTAAGACTTTCTGTAACAGGAGAATCAACTTCAGACTCGATCTGTTTTTAACAGTTCAAGTCATTGTTAACAGTACAAGTATTGTTACAGGTGCTAGGGCTGTTATCAACATCACACCCTTCGCACGATTTCTTGTTTTCAATCTCTGAGACTTCCTCGTTCTCTTCCCTTTCCTCTTCGCATTCTTGAATGACTTGCAGATGGCACGAGTTTCGGCTACTTCCGTGACTGTCTGTGCTCGATTGACGACAAAGGTACAAATGTTTTGGTATTGTTCCGTGACTGCGTTCTTTGATCATGTCAATACGTAGCTCGCCACACGGAGTTTTACATGGAGGGTTTTTAGTCACGTTAACAACTGGAACTGCGGGTCCTTGAAATTTTCTTGGACGTTGCCAGTTTTGTTCATAATGTGGAGCAACAATCGGAAAGCCTCCGTGAAAACAGTAACCGGCTGAATACGGCGACAGTCCCGAATAACATTCCTCTTCGTAGCTGTATTTTCTCACCGCCCTCGTGGGACAAGAACCTGTAGCGATTCTTGGCGATCCAGTGTTTGTTGATCCATTCGCTTCGGCGTCCTTTTTCCGTTGTCTTCTTGGCTTGATGTAACAATAATAAAAGCAAAACCCAAACACAGTCAAGAGAAACAGTAATGCACTGGCCAAAGGTCCAACGAAGGATGGGATCTCCATATTTACGATCAATGATATTCAAAATATCAAGGCTAACTAAAACGTTGTGCGCAGCGAAGTCACGAATTGGAATATTTCCATTTTGTTTTCCTTTTGTCGTATTTCCGACAGTTTGATCAATTGTTCGTATTACACTGGACTTCTGGCTATAAAAAGGTCATGAACTTTGCAATGATATCAATTTTCTTCACGAGATGAGTCTGTTCGTGCCTCACACGCGAATATTTCTGTGTACTTTGCCTTCCTTGTCTGACTGCAGCCAAGCGACCGTTATTTGTGAGGTTTCATCTAAGAATGAAAACCAAGGCAAGTGAAACAATATCACTTCCTGAACATCACGACATCGCCAGATGTTCAATAAATACTGAACTGTACGAGTTTCCTATTGAAATTTGAAGTAACAGAATGCATGATCATCTCCTCTAGCTCTTCCTCCACTGCTTACGTGAGTCTCGTCATGCATAACAGTCCCACATTCCATTTCGGCCCGCTCCTTAGTCACGTAACCGGACGTACACGCACGACCACGGCGCCCAACTGGCACGACCCAGGCTTTCGCGCGCTCTTAGCGGACACGTCACATTCCGGCTGAATTACGTGAAATATGAAAACGCTAATTCGCCCCCGTCTCCCCTTTTTAACGTCTGCCAAGCAGGCTACAACAGTCGGGGAGTAAGAAACAAGAGAACGGATAAAATAGTCCGATCGCAGGACAGGTAAGGCCCCATAAGAGTTTCTGATAGCGAGTGCGTGCTTCTTGTCGCCTATACTATATACTACCACGGACCGGATACGGACATTTTTAGAATAAAAATTGGGCCTAAAAGGTCGTGTTTCAACCCTTGTTGTGCTAAACCCGTATATTTCTGGGATTTGGAGCAACGGTCCTTCATCCACTTATGACGTCATCAGATTGCCCGTCTGTGGATTTGCGTGATTTGAAACTAATACAGGTTGGATAGACTTTTCCATACGACTGTCCACTTTGAATATTGACTGCATTTTGACAGAGCTAATCGAAAAAACATGGTCAGTTTTTGGTGAAAATTGGTAGTAAAACAGGGCAATAAACCTCAAAAGCCAATTGCAAAGCTGATCGGACAGCTAAAAAGGCTATTGCCTAATATTTCGGTTAGACAAAACAAACCTTCTTCAGAGACTGCAAAAAGCTAAGTGAAAATAGAAATAGACGGTTACAATATTTGAAATGATGCTAATAAAAAAGATGAAATATTATTGATTGACAAAGATAGAAAGAAGAAACGTGTACAAAGGCTACTGATAAAAACAAAAATATAAATAAAAAAAGTTTAAGACGCGATGAAACGTATTGGAACTAGAACTCGTTCTTGACACCCAGTAGTTTCATAGCTCAAGACAGCTCAAGAATTTTTATAGAGCTTGATATTTCATTTCAGTCTTAACTCTTTGTTTGCAACTGCTACTGACTGAGTAGCTAAACAGAAAACAGACTGCAAAATCTTTTTCTCTCTTGTTAGGAAAATGTATAAAAAAAATTATAGACATAACAGTTCGGACTTAATTAAATATTTCAGATCCTCTTTAGTTTATCCACTTCAACTGATGACAATTCTTCCCGATTATTAAAATTTCTCATGATTTCTTCAGTTCTCAGAGTACAACACGTATCCCACCCTCGGGCACGTTTTCGTACCGCCATGATAGCACTGAGATTAACGTTCAAAAGAAGAAATACAGTAAAAACCCGCATGTAAGAACCTAGGCATTTAAGAACCTTCTGGCAGAAATTTGCTTTTTTAATACCCCAAAATATAAGAACTGGAAACATAATTTTTTGTTTTTTAGTCAAAAATTGGAGTAAAGCCCAGAAACAGGAAAGAAACTTCAATTACAAATGGGGTTACCCAAGTATAGGAGGAGCTCAGGAGAATTACCATCGCGAATAACTAAACCCGACATAAATGTCTACCTATGACACTGTAGGTATAATACCTGAATAAACTACAAGAACGTTTTGTTCGCTAAAAAGAACGACTTGGTGGTTACATTTCTCAGAACTAATTGAGCAAATTAGGTTTTGTCCATAATTTTTGTGATGGGCTGACTAGGTGAATTTCTATCCCCTTTAAAATTTTCCTATTTCCTTCGACCCGATGATCTAAAAGAACTTCTTCCAGATGACACTTTAGGGCCACCAGATGATCTAGAAGAGGCCCTTCCAGATGACACTTTGGGGCTGCCAGACGATCTCGAAGATGTCCCTGATGATACTTTAGGGCCACCAGATGATCTAGAAGAGGCCCTGCCAGATGACACTTTGGCGCTGCCAGACGATCTCGAAGATGTCCCTGATGATACTTTAGGGCTGCCAGATGATCTTGAAGGGGCCCTTGAAGGCATTTTAGGACTGCTAGAAGACCTGCCTGACGATGCCACTTTAGGCTGTGCTGATGAAGAGGGCTTCCCTGATGAATGCTTTTTTGAGCCCGTTTTGCTCTTGGTCGTACTTGTAGTCTTGCTTTTCTTTTGGCCTCTTGCACAGGTCGTACAACCGTCTCCCTCGCGCTTATTTAACTCAGGACGCTTTCCAATCTTCTCCTTCATACATTGCATATACGCTCCTTCTTTTGTTTTCTGTCTTTGCTCGGGGACATATTTTATCCTGAGATCAGACTCTTTGTGCTGTTTAAACTTGCTTGCCACTCTCTTGTCGATATCTTGTTTCTTTTGACTTTTATGTTCTTGTAATCTTCTCTTTACGTCATTTGATCGACCAACGTACAGGTATTTCGTTTCACTTCCCCTTTTTTCGCCGATGGCATAAATGCCTGGTACCTTGTCGACTGAAGACACGTCATATGGTAGCCAGTGGTTCTTCGATAGCTTATCACAGATTTGAGCGTTTGTTTTACCAAGGACCTGAGGACAAAACAATTTACCAACGTTCAGAACTCGCGCTTCACGCATAAAGGCCGTACCTAGGATTTTTTTGTCCGCGAAGGCAAACTCCTTTAAACTCAGCTGCGGGGGCAAACTCCAATATAGCTACAAGAAATAGCCCACCAAAATCAAACACTATGAAAGAAATTTCGTTTTCCTGGCGGGGCAACTGCCCCCCCCCCCCCCCCCCCCTGCACACGGCCCTGATAATGCGATAGGCTCGCGTGAATTTGCCCTGCTACAGAAAGAAAGAGAACCCTTTGCTTGACCTTTGTGAATTATTCAGAGAGCATCAATAAATCATTGCTTACGTCTACAGAGAATTAAAAACATTTCGTCGTGAAAAATCACAACGATCTATTTGGAGGGAGACTACAGACGGGCTATCCTAGAGAGAAAAGTCGAGAGAAGCTTCCATTCTCACTACAATTCAAACAACAGCTTTATCAGTTCTCGGAAATTGATTTGTGAAGCGTGGCGTTTCCCAGAAATGTTGAGACATGAGTATGTATGCAAAATTTGGTTAGCAATGGAAGGTCGCGTCGCCGAATGTAAATATTCTTAAATATTCTTGAGCTAAATCTGCGGGCAAGTGAAAACCCCAAGTTAATCTGTAGTTGTCCTATGTTCTACACTGCGCGATGCTTTCCGTATCAAAACTTGCTTCGCGCGATCGTTGACTAACAGATATAGAGAGATTGGACACTCTTGGCGAGAACATCTTACTTGTTTATAGCCAGTTCAAGTCGCCTTTATGAATATAATAAACTTAGTCAGAGGGGGGGGGGATTCATGTGCGATTTCTTGATTCTTACAATTATGCACTATTAGTTAATTCGCCTTTACTCGACAAGGAAACCTCTATACTTTACTCAGGCCTGCCTGACACTTACTTTATATTTTGATAAAAACCAAACCGGCTCTGATACAGACAGCCCTTGAGTAGATATAATATGGACACTCAGCCTGGAGGCGAGTGTAGTCTTTATGAAGATTTTATAACTAAAAAGCAAGATATGCTGTAAAGGGATAATATGTCATCAATGATAAATATTCAAAGAGTTTGATACTTACTATCAGAGCAAATAAGGTCATCAGTGCTGCATATGTTGATTTGAAGTTCATAATGATGGTACATTCGTTTTTGCCCTGGGTAAAAAAAGAATGATTAAAATAGCTACCGGTAAATGATGACATGAATGCAACGCATATGCGACTAACAAAAGCGTTAATCAAAGCTAGAAAACATCAAACAACTTCAGGCACTAGTCGGCAACTACCTTCCTAGACACAATTTCCCTCTACAATTGAACATCAAGTTAAGATCGGAACGCTTGTTTTGCGGCGAAATGCCAACTATGCTCCTACTATAAGCTAAATACGTACTGGATTGAGCTTCACAAGAATTCCATTGTAAAATGTAGCGTAATAATCTACAATCCATTACCTTCCCAGTTGATAAATTAACTTTTCATTCCAGACAAGAGTGAAACCGTCTGACCTCAGGCTGTGTCATGCAAGTTTGAGTTTGCTGTGTTTTCGTTTACCATTCGTTACGTATACTTTGTTATGCAGCCAATCAAATTAGCTTTTCATTATATCGAGTCAAGTTCTGACCAATAAGAAAACTACATCCTCTCCTGTCGCGTGCCATGAAACAAGCCCGTCAATAGAGCCCTCGTTCCTGAAACGGTAGACTTTCTCCAAATCGCTCGTTTCGTGTCGATAGAGTTACTTGAGTAAGCTCGCTTTGAAATCGCGCGCGAATGACCGCGCGAAATTCATTTGTCCGCGCGTCGCGAAATGGCTCGGAACGAGCGCTCGTTCCGCCACGATCCTCCGCCATTTTGTTTTTCATGCCCGTGCGCGCCCTCCGTTTCCGTATCCAGCGGTCTCCTGCAAATCAAACGAGCGACTTGGAGCAAGTCTACTGAAACGGGTTCTTGGGGTGTATACGTAAATTGTGTAACAATCATATTTTGGCAGCATAGCCGTAGGAATCGAGCTAGTGCAGTGTACCTGGCAAAGTCAATTTATATTTTTTTTTCCTCAACATATTAACATTTACACATTTAATTAGGTGCTACAACAGAAATTCAGCTTAGGCAATTCAAGCCGAAAGAAAAAACACTAGACTGAACTGAGATTAGCACTAACACGTTATCCTATTTAATTTTCTTTTGTCATAACCCAAACTATCGGGCTTGTCATCGAAATGTTGTATGTTTATTATAGATGTATAACAGAAAACTGGTGATCAGTTTGCGTTGTTGTTTGCGACTTTCATGTTCAGGATAACGGTATGAAATAGCAAATGTTATTCTGCAAGTATTCTGGTTCCTCTATCAGCGGTTGTACATGTGTTGCTGGGAAACCAATCGCTATACAAAGAGGGCAGGAAAGGGGGATCGTGTCCTATTTCACGCACAATTTTTAACAGCAAATTCACGTGTCACGTATACTTGAAACAGCAGAATTCACGGAACACGTGTCTTTTCTAGCTATTTTCACGCGTCACGGTCTAATTTTTGCCCTTTTCACGTGTAACGCATAAACCCTTTGCCACCCTCTGTTTCTATGGAACGAAAGGCTACACTCTAAAGTCAAGGACCAACCGAGCAGTGTAACAAATTAAAATTTATTCAGAACAGCAAAGAGATAACAAAATCATGTGGACTTGATTCATGCATCACAATTAAACTGTATTGATTGTTCTCTTTTAAAATTACAAAATAGCTTCTCATTAACCTGCAGATCACAGGTTTGCCTCTTACAATCACAAAATAGCCGGCCCCTCCGTTCAAGGGGAGAAGGCGAGCACATCAAGATAGTAATAGCCGGGGTTAGATTACGTCTGCGACGCAGGCTAGATAGTAATTGTTAAAAAAAAACTTATAAAGTAAAAAACTCATCTGATAAGAGAGAAAATCGTCATTATTCAAAACTATTAAATCAAATTCAGAAAAAAACCGAAATATATATGATTAATATCGCATCCAACTAAAAGTAAATTAAAGGTAAAAGATGAAACAACTCCCTTTTACAAAACACTGCTTTTCTGCCATCTTCTAAAGCACATCTTCTGTGTACGACCGGCGGTTCTGTAAGTTCTAATCCTGGATATTGTACCTGGGCCGGTAACCAAGCTTATCCGCGACACATTCGCGATACTCTCGTTCCACGTGGTTGTCGTTTGCTTCATGTACCCATTTGATACGCAAATCTTCGCTATCGTTGAATTCAAATTGTTGTTTGACATACTCATCGATGGCCAAGTCTTGTCTCTTGTGCTCTCCCATTCGCCGGTGAACATCATTTGTGCGTCCGACGTAAAGAACCTCTGGGTCTTCTAATGGCACTGTAACGCCGATGAGGTATATACCTCTAACATGTGGAACATCGTCAAGATCGTAGTCTCTCCAAATTTTGTTTAGCAAACGCTGGCAAATTGAAGAAACCATTTTATAGCTGAAAAATGAAGTATTCAAAAAGGATATTAACATCGAAAAGTACGAAATAGCTAAGCAAAAAAAAAAAACATCTTAACTCGCCCCCTAAAAATTTTACCGACGCATATTCTCCTCTAAGTTGGAAAAAGTTTTATTGTAAACCTATTAGAAAAATATAATGACATTTTAACACGGAGATCAAACGTCAATTTGGCTACGGGACCTCGTTGCCATGGTAATCGACTTATCACTAGATCGATTTTTCACTGTATCTATACAACATATTCATTAAATTATTTGGGCGGGAAAAGTCAATTTACGGTACAAAGACAACTGGAGAACTTTAAAATATTTTTGGAACTGGGCTCTTTATTGAAGATCGATGTTGGTACCTTTTGATACCGATTCGGCGGGAATATCAAATGATGAGGCTATAAGTCGCGTAATATAACATTGTCAATGCAATAACTGCGGTTAAATTTATTTTGATAAAGTGGACCGCGAACCGGCCTGACAATCTTGTCAGGCCGGTTCGCGGTCCACTTTATCAAAATAAATTTAACCGCAGTTATTGCATTGACAATGTTATATTACGCGACTTATAGCCTCATCATTTGATATTCCCGCCGAACCGGTATCAAAAGGTACCAACATCGATCTTCAATAAAGAGCCCAGTTCCAAAAATATTTTAAAGTTCTCCAGTGGTCTTTGTACCGTAAATTGACTTTTCCCGCCCAAATAATTTAACGAATATGTTGTAAGGCATGGAAAACTACCTGAGCTCAAAAGGTTAGGCTGTGTTTGAATTTTTTTAAGGTGTTTGTTTCTTACATGTATTTTACTGATTTCATTTTCTTCAGCACCATGTCAATACAAATTCTGAGCAATAAGAAGCAACTGATATTACGTTATCTCGAACTTAATTGGCTAAAAAAAGTGAGTTTCATTGTGCCTGAGATTGACAGCTATAGAAAATGCCTAATGAAGCAAATATTTTGTTTGCCATTCATTTTCAAAAAAAAATAGTAACATAGACTGCATTGCATTCATGCCTGCGGCTTAATTTTGGCAGAATGCCCTGTTCTTGCCTTTTTTTCTAGGAAATGGTCACAGTGCTTGACTTCCTAGAAATGATAAATTTATTCATATTGATCTTTTCACTGAGTAGAACTCAGTATAACGATCCAACACATGCAATGTTTGTCTACATTTTTATTTTATTAGTTACATTAGTGAATAACATACCAAGCAGAGGGAGCAGAAGCGTTTATCACGATCAAGTGTCATGGAGGAAGAATAAAATGTAAGTTTACATGATTGCAGTTTTCATATTTCTTGAGGAGAGTTGTGAATGTCCCCTTAAAAAAATGATTAAGACCAGGTTTTTAAGCTAAAAGCTTGCATTAAGCAGCAGGATTGAGATTTCGTGATGGAGATGCGATTGACAAACGCTTGGCTTCGTCTCCGTTATTTTTAGCGAGGTTTGAATGTTGACTCTGAGCTAGACCCTGTCATAAAACTATCGACTAGCCGAAACATTGTAGAATCTTCATCAAAACTCTTTTGGACAAAAACATTACATTGCAAGGAAAGTTGATTTAAGAAAGAACGAGCAGTAAATTTGATTTTTTAGATTCTCGATTATAATATTAATAATATATTAAAAGCCCCTCCAAAATGTTTGTCTAGATAGATATCGTGTCTCTGTTGCTGCTCTTACTCGCAGATAGAATTTATCAAATCTGGTAACATAGTCTGTTCCATAGTTAGGTTTGTTCCAGTCAAAAAAGGGGTGTCGAATGGTAAATGCGAGACTTTGTGTCCAATGTTTCATTGTGTCATTCCGGCCTTGACTGACAACATTTTATCACGGGAATCAAGCTTATCTTTTATGGCTCAGTACTGCTGCATCTTGTTGCCTTGCTAAGTTAACGAGCTTGCTCGGTCGAAATTGATTTTGTCACCACTTTACTTTATCGAGACTAATGTAAGAAACTGCATGTGATGGCTTATTAAAATAACATTCCCGCCGAAATTAACTGAACCATTTCGGCAGCCGAGAACGAAAGTTTAGGCTTTGGACAGCCGCTAAAATTGATATCAAACGACGCACCAAAATCGATATTCAATACAAAACTAGATATATATACCAACATGATTTTACATGTAAAAGTAATCTGTTCTAATAATAAAAGCATTGTTACGGACTTACCTTGCTAAGAAGATTTCGCTTGATCTGTTTCGAGGCTTTTGGATATACTGTGAAGTCACTCGAGCAATCTCTTAACTTTCTTCTATGAAGAAAAGGTTTAATAAAACAACCAAGTAGTTAAGAAAAAGAGAAAATTTCTTTGAAAACCTATAACAGATGTGAAACATGTTCTATCAAGCAATTCAGATGTCTCTCTTATTTACCCTGCTACCGAATTATTTCATCAACAGACACGATGTGACTACAGTAATATAGGTCGCTCGCGACACGCAATTGTACGTATAAAGCTTTACAACTGATGGTGATTTGGTCCTGTCGATAGAATAAGGTGTTCTACTGAACAAACGAAGTATAGATTTAAATCAAGAAACAAACTCACCTCTCTAAATCACCGTTCCGCTGATCTTGTAAACAGAATGTCTTCTCACTGATTTGAACTTCGCGCTTCTGGCTCTCGAGTTAATATAGACTCCATGACATCACGCCTGGGAGTTTACCCCGTCTTTCTAACCAATAACAAAAAGCCCCATTTAAAATCTGATTGGCCAATCAGAAAAGGGTTATTTCCCTATCTCTAAAAGTTTCAATTTATAGCTATAAACAAAGTTAAGGGATATTTCCCTTTATAAACCGCTGATTTGCACATTTTTGTTGTTTCATGATGCAATATCTTCAGGTTGCTTTTATAAAATTCTTTTGCCACAAAAGTGGGGACTTCTCCCCCAGAAACTGCAAGTGCGGGCTTAGTATATTTTTTGTGAAATAATACGAATACAGTTCATGTTTCAAGTTCCATTTTTTTTATAATAAACAACGAGAAAAGTATTAGTTTTAGAATTTTAATCACAAGCAGGACTAGCCGAACCTTGCTGTAGAAGATAAAGAGTGAAAATTTTCCAACAAAACTACTTCAGAAAAAAATCCTTACAAGTAAAATGTTTTTTGCAAAATAATGGTGCAGTATTAAAATATGACTCTCGACTAATAGCCCCCGTAGCCCCTCAACTCTGATACAAGATCTCCAAAAATATTTCTTTGTAAAATATAAATTATTGAGCAATTGCACTAACAACTAGCTAAACTATATAGTGATGAGGACCCAATCAAAACTCAAAAAATGATACGCATTAACCGCCAGTTTTCGACTGACCAACATTCACATGTAACAAAATGAAGACAATAAATGAATGGATATTACGAGTTTATTTATCTCAAGTCAAGTCTTACCTTGTCAAAATGCAATGAACAGCTAACAAAAAGATCGTGGATTTAATTATTATCACAGCAGTGACTTGCCTACAGTACATACTTTCTTAACTAAGACTTAGTTACATTTGTTTCCACGGGTAATGTTATACCTTAGCTGACAATCGAGTTTTCTCTCCATACAGGCAACGTAATCTCCTTCTACACATTTGCCATCTTTCACATTTTTCCATTTGATTCGTAAATTTTTCCCTTCATTTCCGCTGAACTCTGCCTTAACAAACTCATCAATCTTCTGTTTTCTTGACTCCTGCGCATGCTCTTTTAGCCGCCTATTTATGTTGTTGGAGTACCCAACGTAGATGTACTGAACTTTTTTTCCATGCGCATGGCCTATGGTATAAATGCCTTCAACTTTTGGTGCTTTATCAAGATCACGGGCATAGGATTTCCATTTTTTCTTGAGTAGACTTCCACAAATATTGGAGGCCATCTGAAAGATAAAACGTATTAAAAATGCTGTTATGTGGTTTGCATCGTACTAAACTTTAGAAATTTGTGGGGTCACAGCTTTGCTAAAGCAACCCAGTGTGACTACAGAAGAATCGTTTCCTCTTCCGTGAATTTAAAAAAAGAAATTCACTCCAGAATGGCCATTTATTTTCTTTACGCCAATAAAACGTTTATATAAAGATATGTTATTCACCAAAATTTCAGCCTTCAACGTGCGCTATAACCCTACGAAATCTTTCCCAAAACTCGACAACTGAACGCCGCCATCTTGGAGCTGGTAATGTATTCGTGACGTCAAAGAGCTCAGCCTGAAGTTTGGCGGGAAAATTTAAATACTCGAAACTCCTTGTTTCTTCGTAGTGGCTTTTGTTTGTCAAAATGTCTGTTTGTGCAGCTCCATTTTGCTCAAACATATCTCCAAAAAATACAAAAAACGAGAAGTTTCGACTGATAAAGTTTTCCTGCCAAACTTCAGGCTGAGCTCTTTGACGTCACGCATACATTACCAGCTCCAAGATGGCGGCGTTCAGTTGACGAGTTTTGGGAAAGATTTCGTAGGGTTATAGCGAACGTTGGAGGCTGAAATTTTGGTGAATAACATATCTTTGTGTAAACTTTTTATTGGCGTAAAGAAAATAAATGGCCATTCTGGAGTGAACTGAGCAACATTTTTCCAGGTTAGCCAAAAGTATAATGTTTTGTTTGAGTGTTCAAATTCCGAGAAATATTGTTAGGTTGTGGAGCCACAGGCCGGCCAGTCGTTGTATTCGATCAACTCGAGTAGGAGACTATGCATTGAAAACAACACAATAACCTCGAAAGCTTCTGTTGTGTTTACACTAAGAAAAGATTTAAACTTATATAACCTGTTACGTAATTGATACAGAATGTACGAACCGATGGAGCCCGACTCTTGAGACTGCATCGGATGTCGAAAGAAAATTCTTATATTAAAGTTGCACTCCATAAACTGTTTCAAGTGAGTAAGAAATTGAACATAACAGCATCGCTACTGCATGCATGACTTACCTCGTTCAGAAGGGACTGAAACGATCAAGTCAGCTCTGTTCTATCGGTGAAAGTGACGAGACCACTTCACTGGCTTTTCCTATGAAGAAAATGTTTATACAACAATAATTTTGCGATGGTTCTTGTCAACGGATTTAAAACAACAACAAAAAAACAAGTTAAGAATGACCAAGAATGAAATATAAACGTACTGATAGAATGCAATACTCGTGACTTAAACCTAAAGTTACCACTAACATGAAGTGGGCTGTAGTGATTCGATCGAAGTTGTATATCCACTGAGTGATATAGGCAACAGGTTCCACAAACGTTTAAAAATTTTAGGTTCAACAAACTTTTACAAAAGTTTAGGGTTTCGATCGCTGCTAAAATTGAAATCAAAACATGCCCAGATCGATATAGTTTACAATACAGGTTGATACAGAGCCAGGTAACCACATGATTTTATAGTTCTCCAGTTGCCTTATTACCAGTAAATCTAATCTTCCCGCCCAGATGAATTGCTAAGCAACAGTTATGTTGTAAAGGAGCATACAAACTAACCTGAGCAGAAAGCGGTTTGGGCTGTTTTCCGAAGTGTATGTTTCTACATAAATTATTCCCATTAATACGTCATGGGGTCTATTCAAATTCTGATAAGAATCACTAGTACTTTATGTTACATATTTTATGCATGATCTCGAATTTTATTGGCTAAACAAAGAAGCTTTATTGTGTCTGTGATTGACAGTTTTAGAAAATGCCGATGAAGCAAATGTTTTGTTTGCCAATCTTTTTTTAAAAGAAAAAAAGTAACACAGAATGCATTGCTTTCATGCTTGATGGATTCTGGCAGAATGCTCCGTTCTTCCTGTTTTTCTAGGAAATGGTCACAGTGATTGATTTCTGAGAAACGTTTAATGTATTCATAATGATGTTCATGTTGAGTCGAACTCAGTATAACGACCCAACTCGTGCACTATTTATCTACAAAATGATTTTTGATTTCATGTAACATCAGTGAATAACAAACCAATGGGAGGGAGCTACCTGTGCAGTATTGTGTTTGAACAGAGTAGTTTCGTTTTCATACAAATAGACGAAGCCTTTATCAGGATCAAGGCCACATGTAAGAAGAATAAGTGTAAGTGTAGGTGATTGCATTTCAAACCATTTCTCTCGAGGCGAGTTTCCAATGGCTCCTCGCATAACTGTGATCAGCTTTTGAGCTAAAACTTGCATTGACATTTCGTGGATGGAGCGAGATCGACAAACGATTGCATGGCTTTGTCAGTAAACTGAAGTAGCTCCGTTTTTAGCTAGGCTTATATTTCAACACTTCCCAAAAACTTGGAATCATAAAACTAAGGACTGGCCCAGGACTGGCCAAACCATTGTAGAAAATTGCTGGGAGTAAAACTCTCCAACAAAACTCCTTCAGAGAAAAAATTCTTACAAAGGAAATGAATCTTATATGGCAGTGAATATGACTTCATTAGATTATTAGCTAATCAACTTTAATACACGATCCTCTAAAAATGTATATCTACAGAATAAAACGAGCTATTGAGCATTTGTACTCAAAGATATAGTATTGAAGAGATGGTATTGAATGTAGTATTGTAGCTAACAGATATTGAGGTACGACTAACTAGGAATTAACTCCGGCCAAAATACGATTTGACCGCCAGGGTTTGTAAAAGTACCTAAAACTGAGTAACTGACAAGTAATTTATAATGGATAAAAGTTACAAGTTTGTTATTTTCAAGTCTAAGAATTACAATGAACTACAACTACTCTCCATAGAATTTTCTTAGTCTGTGATACGAGGATGAGAAGAATGAATGCATCGCTACTGACTTACCTCGCTAATTGGAAGGGTAACGATCAACGTAGGTCTGTTTTGATGCTGTGAAAGACACTTGAGCTCTTATTTTTACCTATAAAGGAAAGGTCGACAAAGCAACTAATCAAGAAAGCTGCCGGGAACTAAGGGTCGAACTGCCGCTAAAAATTGATATCAAAAGCATACCAAGGTAGATTCACAATGCAATGAACTAGCATTTGGCACTGTATCCGATCGCACACAACGGCTTATTTCGAGTTTGTTCCACTGTAATTTACCCTAGTTTCGACTAGTTCGCTCCAATTTATTAATAATTTTATTGAGGACGTTATATAATGCTGCTTATAGCCTCATCGTTTAATATTCCCGCCCAAATTAATTATCCCATTCTGCCGAGAACGAAGGTTTTGGTTTTGAACTGCCGCCAAAATTGATTTCAAAGCATACCAAGATAGATAAAGAATACAGAGCCAGGTACCAACATGATTTAGTCCTAGAGTTATCTTTTTACAAGTCAATTTTATCTTCCCGCCCAAATAAATTAAATCAAGGGCTTTGGTGTGGAGCATAGAAACTTACCTGAGCTGAAAGGGTTAGGCCGTTTTTGAACTTTTTGGAAGTGTACGTTTCTACATATATTATTTGTATTGCCACTTTTACGTCATATAAGGTCTATTCAAATTCTGACCAATAACAAACACTTCATGTTATATGATCTCGAATTTTATTGGCTAAGTAAGGGAGCTTCATTGTACCTATGATTGACAGTTTCAGAAAATGCTGATGAAGCAAATGTTTTGTTTGCCAATCTTTTTATTAAAAAAGTAACACAGAATGCATTACTTTCATGCCTGAAGGATTAAAGCACAATGCCCTGTTGATGTTTTTCTAGGAAATGGTCACAGTGTTTGATTTCCGAATAATGATTTCTTGCTGAGGGCGAACTCGGAATAACGCAGGTATAACGACCTATACTCATGTCCTTTTTTTTTTCTACAGAAAGATTTTTTATTTCATATATACATATTATTTCATATTATGAATAACATAATTTTATCTAGTTTTGTTTTCACATAACTAGGAGAAATTTCTTTTAGCAGGATCAGGTGAATAACATAATTTTATCTAGTTTTGTTTTCACATAACTATAGGAGAAATTTCTTTTAGCAGGATCAGGGTCGCATATAAGAAGGATTAACGAGACTTTACATGATTGCATTTTCATTCCCTTAAGACGAGTTTCGAATAGCCCCTCGAATAACTGTGCTCAGGTTTTGATAAAAGACGTGTATAACATTTTGTGAATACAGTTATATCGGCAAACGGGTGGCTTCGTTGGTAAACCAGTCCCTTCGTTGTGAGTGAGGATTTCATTTTGTCTCTGCACTAAAACCTGCAGGAAAGGGCATCTGAAAATCAGTCTTCAGTAACAAAACTTCTTCAGAAACTCTTGCACTATATGATCTTACAAGCAATTTAGGTCAGATATGATTTGTTAGTTCAGTTGGCCCTCAACTATACAAGATCCCTTCAAAAAATGTATCTACAGAATAAAAATTATTGAGCAGTTGCGCCACTAGGCTAGCTGAAGTAGGACCAATTGACAAAAACAAAACAAAACAAAATAACAGTAAAATATAAATTTACTTGCAATATTGAATAGTTGTCTCGTAAAATTCACGAGCACGCGGCCGTAAGACTAACTAAAGACAAGTCAGCTGTAATGAACAAAACTTACAAGTTTATTCAATCTCAGATTTAGGCTTGCAATTATGAACAGTGGCTACTGTGAAAAGTATACAACACATGTTTTCTTGAGAGACTTAAGAGTGAGTCCGCACGAGAACCATGCAGGCGAGTCTACAGCGCATCTTACCGATTTCCCTCAAATTTGGCACACTTGTGTAACTTCACTAGTACATTAACCATGTGCAATATTTTGGTTCAATTGTTTATTGTTTTGGAGAAATGTCAATCAAACTGTCAGACAGTGGAAAGTACTTAAATTTGACCTAAAAATATTCAGCATGTTTGATCCCCTGCTACATGCTAAATATAAAAAGAAATGATACGAAACTTTTACATAAGACAAATCAAGTCCCGAACAATAGAAAAACGTTCAGTAAACTTGTGTCATTTGCTGCGTTTGGCTGAAGGCAAAATTCCAAATCTCCTTATTCAATTCGTATCAAAAAAGTAGAGTTTCAAAAGTCGTTGTTTGTAGACATGCGGCGTTTCTTCAATCGAATTTGAAAGTATCAATAGATTGCCAAGGAAATGGTGTCCCTATTTATCAAATAAAATCTCTGTTAAGTTTAAGAGGAATTACAGGTTCGCATCAATAAATGGTGTTAACTTCGTGACAATATGCAAATGCGCTTGTGCTTGCGCTTGTGCTTGCGTCGCTAGTGAAAACCAGGCTTTTGGTTTGGCGAAAATTAAACACCCCACAAGCTTGCAAGGAAAGTTGTGTCAATGTATAATTGAAGTTACAACGTGTTTCAATTCTTACTGTACAAGTCCACTGGAGCAATCTGACTGATTGTCCACGGATGCGTTTTAATTTATTGACCGGATCTAACTACATTTTTTTGTGTGGAGAGGGAAGGGAACTGTCCAACAGTACCCAACAGTGGTTTTTTTTACATACGAGAGTTTTGGTGTAATATTTTATGCAGAGCGTGTCTAAACTAAAGAAATCACTGTGAAAGTGCTAAAGGTTATTAAACAGACTTCCAGTAATACAACTTACAACAATGCGATAAGATTTCGCTTGCACCTTAGCTTACACTTTTCATAATTTCAATGGCGTTAAAAATCTGCCTCCTCCACAGGCTTTACCAAGGCCGATTGAGCGCGGATTCTGATAGAGAGTCGCGAGGGGGGATTGGTAGCGAGCGCGTAGCGCGAGTGGGAAGATTGGGTGCGAGCAGGGAGCGGTGAGTGATGGGATTGATAAGAAGGGGAAAATATCGCGAGGGACTTGGGACGAGGCAGATCGGCAGATAAAAAATGGCGGGGGCTGACCAGGGGCCATTTCGACAAATTTTCGCGATTTCAGAGCGTCGAAGAGAGCCATGATTATCAAAATAGGGCTGGTCGAATTATTAAAATACCTCTGCAAAATTCATTCTGAAATGACACAAGCAGACTAGCTGCTAGCTAGCGAGGACAGGACACAGTGCTGAAGTATCTGACTTACCATAAGGAAGCAAACAAAAATAGAAAATTGTAATATACGCCCATGCCTTATCTTCATAAAAAAAATGAACACGGAAGTCATTTATACTAAAGGATCTAAGTTTATGTTTATTCTCAAATTTTTAGTCTAGGCTTGTAGAAGGGACCAGTAAAAATCTGAAAAAAAAATCACATGAGGCCCAAGCTCACGACAATGATGAGAGCAGTTTTAATAATTAACATAACAATTGTTTTAATACACGAAAGTAATGGCTTTTCGAGTTTCCACTACTTCGAGTTTGTTTTCGCTTTTAAGCCTATTCAAAAGGCTTCGAATCGGCCTGAGAAATGAGATAACAACTGATGAGACAACAATGAATAAAGAAAGTTGATTTTTTGGTCGAAATATCATAATGTTCGGTTCTAGATCCGAATAAGTTTTTGCCAGTATTATGTTCGTTTGAACTCCTCTCATCGTGAGCTTGGGCAGCCTGTGACCAAGGCTAGTCTTTTCCTCAGTTGCCTCTTAAAACGGCTTTATTATGTGAGCTTCTGAGCACTTAATTACTTAACAATTATTCGCCGAAGGCGAAGTGATTATTGTTGAATAATCCCCGAGACGAAGTCGAGGGGATTATTCAACAATAATCACTGAGCCTGAGGCGAATAATTGTTTTAGTATAATTTTCAGAGGTGAATATCAACAACTGCAAAATAACAATAGAAAACACGAAAACAACAAACACAAGTGCTCGCTTGCATACGTGTAAACCAGTTTAATTCATCGATTGAAACCGTTATTTACACTAAAGTTTTAGCAATAAAACGGAACAAAACGAACACTACGAAAAAGATAGATATCTGGTACCTTTGTTTAATCGTTGGTGACTTCTGAGCAATTGTGTGAATCCTCTCGGAATTACTAGCTCCGGTGAGAAGAGAACTAAATAATGTTTTGACAGTTGATCTGACTGAGTACATGGCCGCCGTGCGATCTCCAAAACCATCATGTTTACGATCAATTCTAATGCCTTGAAAATCATCTCTTGAAAGTATTTCCGGTCCAAAAGGCTTGGTAGCTACTTTGAAAAATTCCCAATGTTTCAAATATCCAGGATTTGGAGTGATTTCTTTTAAATGAGAGAAATTTTCATTCAGCAAATGCCGCCATGTTCACTGGCCTGGATGGCAAACGTGGCATGGCTTAGTAGCCAAACCTTCAGATGCAATATTCACCGCCTAGCGCGGGGAATATTGCGTAATTAACAATTATCCTGCGAAATCGCGCGGAATATCGCCTGATACTTAGCCGACGAGGCCGTAGGCCGAGTTGGCTAAAATCAGACGATATTCCGCAAGATTGAGCAGGATAATTGTTTTATTATTCAACAAATTGTCAACGAAACACATTTTGCACATAGAGAAACTGTAATTGTGCAGCGCTTTACAAGATTTCGGACGAATCTTCGCAACCTACGAATATCGCAGGATATCTGTTATGTAGGGATGACAGATATCGTTAACATTTTGACCATATATGGGCAGCGCGCGCATGTGTTGAATAATAGTCCGAGCTTCTCGACCAATCAGAATTGAATTCACCTCTGCAAATTATACTAACAATAGTTATTTAAACAACTGAATCCATTCCACGCTTCAATGAACTACTCACATGTACTCAGAAAACAGATAAGCACCAAGATTATCGTCAATGGCCGGGAGGTTTATTTTTCACAACTTAGTCTCGTCTTACAGATGTGAGCTCTAACATGTAACCATGTTAACAACTTACAGAGCAGTTTCTTTGTTAACAACTTACAGTTTACAGACAGTTAATGATTTCCACCATAAACGTTGAACTCCAACGTGTGAAGTAACTCTTCTAGGCACCTAATGTACGCCCGTTCATTTTTCTTATGGTTTGGATCCTTGATCCACTTTACTGCAAGGTTCTTTCCACCATTTCGTTTGAGATTCCGCTTTATAAAGGCATCAATCTTCTGGACACCGTACCTGTGTGTTCGAGTCCTTTTATTGACATCGATAGACTGTCCCAGGTACAGCGGCGTGTAGAAGTAATCTATGGTCCTTGCTCGTGGTCGCTTAACTCCAAAGACGTAAATGCCTGGCACGTGAGGCATCATGTGGGCATCCTTGTACGGCAGCCACTTTTTATTTATGAGGTTATCGCAAATTCGTTTACGAGGCATCTGTTGAAAAGCAAAGGAAGGATGTCATTAAATCTTTATTTGTACACGGTAAAAAAAGTACAAAGAAAATTTAGGGCAGGGGGCAAGCGGATCCTAGATCTAAAAGCGTTTGTTTGAGGAGTGGGTGACTCAAAATTAACATAAACATATGCACAGTCAAGCATAGGAAGAACAACACACTTGTTTTTCTCATGTTGTTCTCACTAGGAATCACCGCGACATTAACATAAGCGTAAGCACAAGAAGACCAAGAAGAATGGACATGTCTGTTCTTCTTGTTTGAGCTTATATTATGCTTATGTCGCGGTCATTTCCTAGTGAGAACAACATACTAGAATGTTCTTATGCTTGTGCTTCTGACCATGCTTATGTCATTATGCTAATATGCTTAAGCGCTAGTGAAAACGACCAAAGAACTTCGGAAATAATGTGAGAAAACAGTGGCTGGTAAAAGAGACTCGCGGCTCTCAAAAATAGGCTCCGGTTGGCCGACTAGCACTCTCCCTTATTAAATACCGAAATATTTCATCAACAGTCCCTGTGATTCACGACTAGGATTTCACTAGGTTTATAACATGTTTGAGGAAAGTAATTTGGTCTTTCTAAAGAATAAAGTGTTCTACTGAAAATACGAGAGATAAAGTGGAATTCAGAAACTAACTCACCTCTTTAAAATCAAGATTTCAATGATTCCGATGATTAGATCTCGAGAACAGAATGTCAGCTAATGTCTTCTCAACTGATTTGAATTTCGCGCTTATGGCGTCCGACTTATATAGACCCCATGACGTCATGTTTATTTGAGTTTACCTCGACCTTCTGGCCAATAAGGTAACTTCTTTTCTAACGGTTCTAAACTCTGATTGGTTGATCAGCAAAGGGATATTTCCCTACTTTTATAAATAGATATAAACAAAGAATGGGATATTTCCCTTTTATAAACTGTCAATTTGAACATTTCTGTTGTTATAATTTCATAGCATTTTTACGTCACAAAAGAAGGGACTTTTCCCCAAGATACCGCAAGTGCTGGCTAAGCACATATTTTTGGAATGACATAATTTCTTTTATTTAGTTTATAGATTTTGGATAAACATTGTACATGTTTTGCACGACAAAAGTGAAGAATTTAGAGTTATTTTTTTCTCTAAACTTTACAAGTGTCCACAGTTACTTTGTAAAAGTTAGCACCTCATAAAGGCGTTACGATAAACTTTGATTAAAAGAAAACATTTAAGCTTTTTCTTTTGCTATTCATTTAACAGGGGGTAAGACTAATCTGCTTTCACGCCTGTCTGCTTTTGGCAGAATGCCCTGTTCTTGCTTATCAGTTTTTCTAGGAAATGGTCACAGTGCCTGATTTCTTAGAAATGTGTATTCATAGTGATTTCGTTGTTGAGTCGAAAACAGTACATGTATAACGACAGAAAGATTTTTGATTTCATATATACATCTGGTGAATGACATACCTAGTTTTGTTTTTATATAAATAGAAGCTTTTTATCAGGAACAAGGTTGCATTTTAGAAGAATCAACGTAAGTTTACATTTCATTTTAACTTTATCTTTTTTGAGGCGAGTTGCGAATCGCTCATCGAATAAGTGTGTTCAGGTATTGAGCTAAACGGGCGCACATGAAATTTCGTGGATACATTTATGTTGGAAAACGAGCGGCTTCGTTGGTTAACCAGTACCTTCGTTGTTAGCGAGGCCTTACTGATTTTGACTCAGTTTGTTAAAACCTGCATGAAAGGACTAACGGCTGACGGAAAAGGATTGTAAAACATTGCCGAGGGAATGAAAATCAGTCGTAAACAAACTCCCTCGAAAAAATTCTTATATGGAAAATTATCTTACAAGCAATAGATTGCCTAAGATTAGATATGGTTTGCTTCTAGACCCCATACAAACTAAGCCCCCTCCAAAACTGAACTTTATATCTACAGAATAAAGCGATCATTCAGCAATTGGGCTGCATAAAGTTTGAGTAAATAGGAAGCAATCGAAACTTGGACAAATTAACTAATGTTTTAATATTGAAAGGTTGCCGGGCAGGCAATTCTTGTGGACGTAGACTAAAGAAGACAAATCATGTATAATGGACAAAAGTCACCAGTTTATTAAGTCTCAGATCTATGCTTGTAATCAAAAAAGTAGCTAACCGGAGAAAAGCATACAGCACATGCGTTCTTAACGAGACTTAGTTACATGTGTTTCCATGTTTGTTGTTATAATCTGGCCAATAACCGAGTTTTTGATGCATACAATCAAGGTATTGTCCTTCTACACATGGGCCATTTTGCTCCTCTACCCATTTGATTCGTAAATTTTGCCCGCTATTTAGAGCGAATTGCTGTTTTACAAACTCATCAATCGCCAAATTTTGCGACTTATGCTCTTGTAGCCGCCTGCGTATGTCGTTGGAGTGCCCCACGTAGATATAGCGAACATCATTTCCTCGCACGAGGCCTATAGTATAAATGCCTTCAACTTGAGGTGCTTCGTGAAGATCATTATCGTAGGATTTCCACTCTTTATCGAGTAGTCGTTGACAAATATTGGATGCCATCTTAAAAATAAAAAAGGCGGAATTAACAACGGTAATAAGCCGGTTTGCGCCGAACTTAAGTAAAGAAATTCGTGTGGTCACAGCGAAATTTTGCCAAATTCTTGTCGCCTGACAACTCGAAGTAACTGAAATACGTTGTTTGAGGGTTTCAAATATCAACTTATGGGCCTAAAAGAACACCGTTATGCTTTCATGGCCCGTTCCAGTTAAAAGGGTTTTTCAAAACGTTTCTTCCGTGGCCATTTTCATTTATGTTGCGAGTTCAGTAGAAGTATGTTTTGGATAGTTTGCAAAGAAAGACATATTTTATTAATACTAGTGAATTTCAATGTTTGATCAGCAATACTCGAGAATGTCGATATTTACCGAATATACCTTTTAAAACGACACATTATATTCTTCAAAGTTTTTGTTGTGCTTTTCATCGAGTAGCGGATTCAAACTTATGTAACTAAAAAAAAATCAATTGAGTAAGCCCGGAAGTAAGAAATTGAAAATAAAAGCATCTCTACCGACTTACCTCTCTAGGAAGGTAACAAACAGCTTAGACTGATACCTCGTGAAAGCCACGAGGCCTACGTCTTAGATCTAACCTACGAAGGAAAGGTTGAGACAACAATGATTTTGCAATAAGTTATTGTCAACAAATTAAGAAAAGTAAAGAATGACATATAAATGCACTAAAGATGTAACATTGATGACTTCAATGTTAAGTTACAACTGTCGACATGAAAGGCAGTGATTTGATCGACGTTACACCCGATTCACGGTATAGTTCAGTGTTACAGGCGAAAGGTTTACCAAACTTTTACAGGTCACTGAGAAAACTCACATTTCGAACAAACAGGAGAGGACTAGAAAAAGACTAATTTAATGAGTTTTCTAACAATTCTTCACCGAAAACTAGGGAAGGCCAGGCAACTCGCATAATACGAGCAAAGACGCACCTACATCAAGAAAGGTGGCCATGTTTGAAATTTTGCTCGTACACGTGCTAGTGAACCGGCAGATAATTTACCAAAGCTTTTGCTCTTCGGTACATTTACTCCCCATAAGGGATTCAGACGGGCTGAAATATATCCAGATAACAGTCTCAACGTGAACGTTTACCTGCCCAAATAAAAAACTGCCGTATAACGGTACGAAATAATATTCGCTTACCTCAGCCAAGGGTGTAACCCAACTTAAGTCCCCGACGCATTTGCAACAAATATCTTTCATTATCTTCATTACGTCACATAATTTTTTATGTCAACTTAAATTTATAGACCAATAAGAAATCTCTTCCTGACTAGGCTTAAATTTGATTGGTTAACAGCTTAAGACTTTAACTAAGATTGACAGTTAATAACGTCGTGATGGTTGACTTCCTTTTTCCAAGGATATTTCCGCTGGCGTGTGACCAAACCGGTTTAGTAAGCTCGTCGCCTCTTCGGTTCCAGTTAGATTTGTTCTTTATATCCAAAAAAAGCGGAGACTTTTTCGGTCGAGGTACCGGTTTGACTGTGTAATACTTCGCTCGCCCAATCTTCTGTTTTTGAGGAAGACATCTGAAACACCTCACTTTTCTTAGGGTGAGTGAGAAAAACGAGGGACTACTCCGAGCCTAGAGAGAAAAATGTTTAGGTATATGTACCGCATACAACAACAGCTGCTAGGGGCTATCAGATTACCTTATTATAGGAATATAACGAAGCATTTTAACAGCGCGAACACAATTTACGCGTAATAAAACTAGTTGTACCTATCGGTAAGTGCCAACGAGCGAAATACTCATGTTTGTTCATAAGAACAGATATTGAATGGTTTTTGATAGAACTATATTTGAAATGACTACTGTTATGGAAAATTGTATTTTAGGTAATATGCAATAAAAGGGCTATTTCTCTGGTGTTCATAAATGACACAGGCTTGATAGCCTGCGTAGTTTCCAGCGCGCGTATTCTCGCGATCGCGCACTCTTTTAAACACACTAAAAAACGTACACAGATGTCTGCTACGCTAACTTGAACGGTCAAGGATTATTTGGAGACAAAATTTTTATTCAAGTTAACATTACATTTGCCGTTAGAAGCAAACAACTTTATTTTCTTGTGTGTATGACATGCAGTAATTTTAGTGAGAGTCGCTTTGAATTGATGTTATTCCTACGCGGAGCGAAAATGCGTGCCAAATAAAATATAAACGGTATTTGATTTGGAATAAATCATCGGTCAAAAATTACTATAAACACAATCAACACTAAAAGGAAGCATTTACCCGACTTCAGCATTCTCATAAGTCAAGAAAACTCTATTTGAAGTCAACAGTCCGTTTTGATTTTCATGTCTCTCTCTTCGATCGTAAACTAGTTAAAGGACTCCAAAGTCGAAAGATTATTTCATCGCTTTGAAGACCTTGATGTTTATTTTTTCGGCGGTCGAATATTCTGAAGGGTATTCTCTTTCGATTTATAGTTCCCTAAAGGTGTATTTATCGGTAAAGGGATGAATGACCACATTGAAAATTTTAACAGCGAGCCGCGTGGACGCCATTTTGGTCATTTGCTCTCTAGCAAGGAGTGAGAGACTGGGAACCAGTTGGGAAGAACAATACAACCCAAATATGGGGTTTACTTACACCCAAATATGGTAAAAAAAAAGTCCCTTACGCAGAACGTAAGATTTTCTCTGCCTATACACTCATACGCACACGGCTCTATGATTCTGCCGCCTCGACAGCCTCACCTCTTGGCTCGGCTGTCTCGTTGGCAATTAACGCGCATTTAAGAAAAGTTCTGGTTAAATGCTTTCAGTAAACGTGTTTACATCAATAAAATTAACGCGAATTTTTGAAATTCGCGTTAATAACATGTATCGTTAATTTCCTATAATAAGGTATACACTAGCTTACACTGTAAGCATGTTTGGAATCTTCGAACGGGAAGCGATAATAATAAACGAAAAGGCGAGGCGAAAGTCAAGATTTAAGTGAAAATTAAAGAAAATTTTTTTCTTAAAATTTTTCCGGATCCCATATAAAAAATTTCTCACCCAGAAATTACCTGGAGTGTGACATTTCCGAGAAATGCAGGATCAAATGTATGCAAGGCCTGCTAAGAAGTTGACCAGGCTGAAAACGCCACCGTACAACGCTGTCGACTGAAACTGTTTTGCTGCGTCAAACAGCAAGCTTAGCTTGTTGTTTTGCAGCGCGCAATGCTTTTAGAACGTAATAAATCGTGCTTTTGTTTGGTGAAAACACCCAACATGCTTGCAAGCAAGTCGACTGAATATTCAGATGAAGTTTAATATAGACTTGTCGCAAGTCGAACTCACGAAAATTAAGCGAGCGAAGCGAGGTTTAGGCCGCGAAGCGGCCTAGTGAGCGACGAAATCGCGAAAACGAGCGACGCAAGTCGTGATAGGTCATAATCCCGGCGCGTCATAGTAAAGACGAAGGACTTTATTGAAAGTCTAGTTAATGAAGTAACAATGCGTTTCATCAGTTCTTACTGTACTAGTCCACTGTAGCAGTTTGACTGACTGTCCACAGATTGTGTTTTGAACTTTTTGACGGGATTAAATGTTTCTGAGAAGAAAGAACAAATTTGTTGCATTTCCGCACGCGTCTAAGAATCCATACTGATAAAGGTAACATAGGGCTAGCCAAACCATTTAATTTCCCCTGAAAAAATTCTTCTCATTTGTGAAGTGTACAAAATTCATCAAGTCTTCAACTTGCCAAATGAGGATGACAGTTGATAAGAGTTGATTCTGATGAGAATTTTCGTTAACTCTCATCAACTATCATTAACTCTGGCCAAACGAGAATGAAGGCTCACCAAACTATCATCCACTCTTATGAAAAATTTGAGCACGTTCAAAGTCGATGAGAGTGCATGAGAGTTACATGCCAAACGAGAGTGAGTGAGAGTTTGGACTCTCATCAACATTCATCCTCGTTTGGCCCGGGCTTAACGCAAGGTCACTTTCAATCCACAGAACGCAAAAAGATGGCGACTGGTACATTTTCCCATAGTTACGTTCTTAGCACACGAAAAACCTTTAGCACACGAAAAACCTTTAGATACTTATAAAAACGTACATAAAAGATTTAAAAACTCAAACTTAGCATACACAATGTTAATGTTAGAACTGGGACAAATTTCGGTAAAAAATTCTGTTAGGTTCGCAAGGTATTGTGGTAAAATGTGCAGCCGCCATCTTTTTTCTTACAGTGTTTTCTTATTTTTCTACAGTGGAGTATTCGATTAAATGGCTCCAGAACATTTTTTTATGCTTACAACCTAAAGAGTGTTGTTAATTAATTTTTCAGAGAATTTTTTGTTTCTAAAACGTAGCATTACTCAAAATGTATTTGCCATACAAAAATTTCTAAAACAATGCTAGCATAATTGACACAGGTTGCAGTCTCTGTAGTACATTTAAGTGAACCTTATTCGTCCTATTGAATATAGGAAGTGAATAAAACACAACTTATAATTAAGATCGTTGGCAAATAAACATGTCCCGCTCAAAATCATGCATAGGCATTGACGACCTGGAAAAAAAAGACTGTCGCGACTTAGTTGCATCGTGTTTCAAGTTCCTTATTAAAGTCTGGCCAATAACCGAGTTCTGAGTACATACAATCAAGGTATTCCCCTCTTACACATTCGCCATTGTTCTCCTCCATCCATTTAATTCGTAAATTTTTTCCATTATTTAGACGGAATTGTTGTTTTACAAACTCATTAAGCATCAGCTTGTCTTTACTTTTATGATTCTGAACCCGCTTGTGGATGTTGCTTGAGTGTCCCACGTAAATGTATCGAACGCTTCCATATGGGTGCAAGAAGCCGATTGTATAAATGCCTTCAACTTGTGGTGCTTTATCAAGATCATCGGCGTAAGACCTCCATTCTTCAGCAAGTAGACGTTGGCAAATGCTAGAGGCCATCTAAGAAATAGAGACTGAGTTTTTACATCAATTAAAGAATAAGCGGACTACGCTGATCAAAAGATTAAACTAAAGAAAGTGATATAACAGTCGCGGCAACACACACCTAAAATAATATCACTAAACAACAGGCGAATGCTCTCATAATTGGGAACAACCCATTTTAAATCACACATTCATGTCAGTTTCACATTCTCTTTGTAACATTTTTGTTACAGTTGCACTTTCTCAATTCGTAAGTATTAAACGTTTTCAAGCATTAACCGACCTTTTCCATCTATCTCTTGAAATCATATCAGTAAATTAAATTAACTCAGGAACTGACGATAATGAAGCTAAGTTTCTATCGAAATATGTGTCTTCTAGAATCGAAAGGCTGTCCTTGTTCTTAAAAATATAAATATGTGTGTATAAAATTTACCGGTCATAAAAATAAATAGCTCTGACGAATTACACGTTTTTGCATATTCAACAACAAATAGATGTTGCTTGTTTTAGCCAGTTTCATTATGTTACGAGTCCACAACTACGCTAAGTAAAACGTACCACATTATAAATTGACTTTGAAAGGTTTCATAAGAAATTGTTCCAAGCGAGTTAAAACGGAAAAAGAATTATAGCATTGCTACTTACCTTGCTAAGAAGGTTAAACTCCGAACCGAATTAGACCTGGTCGAAACCGTGAAAGTGAAACGCGTCCTCCTAATTTTTCCCTACGGAAGAAATGGTTCATACAAACTTGACATTGTGATCATTCTGAGCAACTAAAAAATAATTCTGGAGGAAATGCAAACGGACCAAATAGTTGTAGGCTAACATTCTACTACAGTGGCCGAAAATTAAAAATGATATGAATTTATCAAAGTTACCCAGCGTTCGATGTATACTATTTATAGTTATTATTACTGAGGACAAAATGCTCGCATTCTGTATCTTAGCTCTTACATAGGCTTTTGTACATTATGCTTTTGTTTCCCCACTAAAATGCTCCACCTTAATGCTCAATTTTTCTCACTAAAATGCTCGGTCTCCCACAAAAAAGTTACTAAAATGCTCGGATTATGCTCATTACACAACCGGTTTTTGTTAATTAATTTTAAAGTTTTTAACATGGTGTTAACTGTAAACACTTACAAAAACGTACAAGTGTTGCAAGTAACAACAACATCGTTTACAAGTTCATAAATATGGCCAAAAAAACATAATTCTCGAAATTATCTACGAGGTTAAGTATAGAAAGTAGTTGACTATCTCTAAAAAAAGTTATTTGTTGTTGAATTTTGAGTTTTAGTCTTTATTTTCTCTAAAAAAATAAATTCTTTTTTATTTTCTGGGAAAAAATATCAATTTTCCGAGAAAATGCCACTAAAATGCTCGAATAATGCTCAATGCTGTTGCCTCACTAAAATGCTCGAAGAAATGCTAGCATAATGTACAAAAGCCTACTCTTACACTGCTGTCAGAAAACGCAAACTTCAAGATCAGGAACAGACTGACTCACTGCATTCAGCGATGTCTAATAGGATTTTGTCCAAAATAATCAGAAGATTAGACAACTCGCATAAAAACACGTGCAACGGCTAGATAATTTATCGTGGAAGCTCAAGTACAGCTTTCTCTTGCATTGATGACTCCGCTACTCGATTTATATTACTACACATATAAGGACATCAGACCGACCAAAATACGTCTAGATATTCAATTTCAAAATCACAATTTTTTTGCTTCCCAAATAAAAGAAACAGACTAACATAATCTTGACTTACCTTTGCCAGAATCGAACGAACTAATCTCGTTGAAATCTTCATTACCTTCATTACATCTCAGTATAAATTTAGAACCCAATGAAAAAACTCTCCCAGGTCAGGGTTCGATATGATTGGTTCAAACTGCAGGACCTTTTATTTAGATTGACAGGCAGTAAATGAGTGCATGTTGAATGACTTCGTGCTTCCCACGATGGCAGAGGTAAGACATATTGAAAAAAAATCAGTGATCATTTATTCAATATTCTGAGGGTAAAGGATGTGATAAAGACGCTTTAAACTCTTTCTTCCTTAGTTCTAAGACAGACTATGCATATATGATGATGGATGTAGGAGGGATATCAACAAATCACGGGGACAAATCCCTTCGTGAGAACTACCGGTCCTATTTTCACCAAAAAGTATTTTGTCGCGGAAACCAAAAGAAAATGAGGGGGACTTAATCGTCCTACTAATCCAACTGTTAAATTTAATTGTAGGGACAGGTCGCAATTATACCCTCGTGTGTATACTGTTTTGCCTGTGAACAGACCCTCTAGTGGTGAATTCAATAGGGCGAAAAAAAAAGGAAATTCGGCAAAAGAGGCGAGCCCAGCGTGGCCTGAGGAAGAAAAGGGAAGGCTCCACACACTCGCTTGCTCGCGCACCGATTGTTTGGGGAGGTGGGGAGCCTGTTCGCTGCACTAAATACTGTTCCGGGGACAAGTCCCTGCGACAAAATGAAAATAAAACCAATCATACCAATTGCAGAACTTCCTTTTTTAAGCTGCCAAGACTCATCATAAACTCCAGGAGGAAGGAGTTCAAACGCTTCTGGAACTGGTTCGGTAAGACAAAGTGCCCAGGGGCTGTTACGCTCTTGTAAACTTTCGCCCGAAGATCCCGTCGTCCCGATAAGCTGCCCGTCGCCCCCACTAACTGCCGCTGGGTCTCCGAGGATGCATAAACTCTCTCTCAAGATGGCGGCCGACGATGACGGAGAAAAAAGGCATGGTTACAAAGTCAACATGGTGGCAATGGAGAAAGGAAAACTCGACGTCGTGGTTAAAATCAAACGAGAGCAGCGCAAAAAGGATGAACCATTATTTAAAATAATGTGTCATTGCCTTCATTACCTTCTGTATAACAATTTTTTGAAAACACGAAAATCGGGGTCGGTCGGACGACGCTAAACAGAGAAAAATGGGATGGCCTAAGGAAATAAAAATAACTATGACGCTAATGTACATGGAAGCTATAACAATATTTATCGAGGATCAAGAATTGCATTGGTGGCAATCCTTGCATCCATTTTTAGAAAACTCCATAGATGATAGATCACGCCTCGACAAATAAAAACTATCAGAATGCAAATGGTCACACAACACATCTAGTCAAAGCTAACGCAAAGCTAACGCAATAGTCAAAGCTAACGCAAGAAGGCCATATGAGAAGTCTGCGTGTTGGAGGGGGTGAATAGGGGTACGCAAATTCGCCATGAATGCTATTTTTTGGCCAACTGTGTCAACCTGCCGCTTAATCCAAAGCAAAATAAAAATGAACGCCTAAGTATATATCACGCATTGCTTGCGGGAGCAAAGTTCACACATTCACTAAGAATTGAATTTATTAAAAAAAACACGATACATAACTTGCTCTGTTACGAACTTGCAAAATCACTGTAGCTGTATACAATTCATTAAAAGTTAACTGAACCATAAAAGTTGAGGTTTAATATTGTTACAAACGGTTACTCTGACCATCTGAAACCTACTGTTACTTCCACTAGGTACTAATTTCAACGCTTAATGTTATACTTTGGCCAGTGGTGTAATTTGTGTGCAATACATTTAATGTATTCCATCTCGACGGTTTCTTCATTCTTTTCCTTGATCCATTTTATGCGAAGATTTTCGCCGCCATTTTCCTCGAATTCCTCTTTAACAAATTCGTCAATCTGTAAGTGTTGGCGTTTATGCTCGCCGAGTCGTCTGTGGACATCATTACTACGCCCGACATAAAGGACTTTTGGTTCCCCGAACAGTTGCCATTGACCATAAGGAACGCCAGAGAGGATGCCAATGCAGTAAATCCCTTCTATATCGGGGACGTTTTCCAGATCGTATGGTCTCCATTCTTTTTGCAACAACCGCTGACAAATGTTTGAAACCATTTTGTTGGAACTAGGCACACTAAAAATAATGCAAATAATAATTAATATTTTGAAATTGAGGTTCATCTATCTTCTCCATGGAAAATTCAATGCAATAACTGTGATTATTCAATTCGTAAATAAATTAACTAAACTTTTTACAGCGGAAACTAAAATCGCTCCAAATCAGCCTAGTCCAACACAGAAACTCCAGGGCCTTCGTCACGAGGACCCTGGGACAAAGTTGAGGGCACGCGATCTCGCGACAATTTCGCGTGCTTCTTGCGTGACGTGACTCTTTCTAGGAAAGATACTTTCACGCTTGAGCAAACAAGTTTCTGAGAAATCGTACTTCTTATCCGATTCGAGCTTAGTCAACAAAATAATTTCTACAGTAAAAATATCTACCTTTTTTTTTATTTTAACAATCGTTTTTTATCATTGGGTACACAGGAAAGCCCTGTTAACTCTACCAGTGGAGCAAAACACCGTGAAAAAAATCAATTTATAAATAAATATGTGGCCATGAGCAAGCCAGTATATATCGCGATCGATCGTAGGTAGCGAATGTGAAAAGAAAGCTGGTATAACTACGTTTTTACCTTGTTTGATTAGGAAGCCGACTTCACGAGACTTCACAGGATTCACTGTCAAAGCTTCTTGTGCGCTGTAATAAACAAATTGGTGTAAGTATTGCTTCGTTTGCTAGTGCCCCTGTACTAGCTACGGCTAACTACTGTAGACTATCTAGAACTTGCCCACATTGCAATAGATCATAGATTTCGTCTATTCATCTAGGCTGGGTCAGCAGTCCCTTGTTTCTGTAGTCCGCCGAGCGTCAAGCAAAGAAAGAACGCAAGTGAAAAAATGGATTCTCAACGGCCATTTCTCCACCCGCGCTCCTTTTTTCGCTTCAACCTCGACGGACTACGAAAACAAGGAACTACTCACACGTTGTCCTAGTCTAAATTTCAACCCAGATGAGTAACAAATATGGAAACATCGTTTCACTGCCTCTACGTAACATTTATTAATACGACGTGAAAGGCCTAAAGCTTATCAGTGTATAGACATGACTAGAAGGAATAACGCACGATCAACTGCAATATATAAGTCAAACATACATTTCAGACATTTAACCGTTTTCATTTCTTTTGTCTGTTGAAATAAATTGGTAAATTTATCGAACGAAAAGAAGTAGCACTGAAGGAAGTATCTTACCTCGAGTTTCTTCAACTCCGTTCTGTCTTGAGGATAAAAACTTTTTCCGATCGAAGTGTTTGCTTTTTTGAACTTGGCGCGTTTCAGGCACCGGAATATATAGCCCCAATCAAGACCTTGGCCTTGGCTGCGATGACGTAATGTTTGTCTCTTCTCTGGCCAATAACAAAGACCTCTTTTCAAGATCTTTAAATCTGATTGGCCCATCAGTGAAGGGTTATTTCCCTACCTGTATTATTAGCTATAAACGAAGTAAAGGGATATTTCCCTTTATAAACTGCTGATTTGCACATTTTTGTTGTTATATGATGCAATATCTTCAGGTTGTTTCTACAATCTTCTTTTGCCACAAAAGAATGGATCCTCACTCCCCCCCCCCCCCCCCCGCCAACTCTTACACTTTCCAAAACCGCTATTGCTGGCAAAACATATTTTTGAAAGAATACACTGAATATTTCTCTGATACAAATATAAAGACAGGCTCCGAGTTTAGTGCGTGAAACTCGGCCGGAGTTACAATTACTTTCTGTCTTTATATTTGTATTTAGCTCTGCATATTCATGAACAGAGCACTCCTAGGATAAGTGAAGCAATTTAGTCATCGTTTATTCGTTTATATTTCTCTGATATATAGTTTGTTTTCTGCTAATACGGTTCGTGTTTCGCGCCCATATTTTTCCAGTTCATGTTTTTGTCCACTTGGGTAATGAATTCAGAGCCTTCCTCCCCAGTACTTCGCGTTCTTTAGACGCCTGACAATTTTTGCCAGTCGGGAATAGTATGTCGGCCGTTCCGTTTTCTTTGGACTTCGTGGGAAATTGATACTTTGTTTGACGGGGAATTCTTAATGTTTCTTCTCATCGATATCAACATTCTTGAAACGCCTCTCGATCTAAACTTGTTCATATTGTGAACATAGGCGTACGGGCTCCTTCGGACCTGGGGGGGCGGAGATCTTATGCCCGAAAAAAAAACGGCATGGGTTGAAAGCCGAATAAAGAGGCAATGGACAACAAAACGTGCATTGAAATAGACGAATAAACTACACAAAAAGTTGTGTACAAACCTTGCCTGCTTGCTTAATTATTGTTTCCTATTATTAATTTCGTGGCGTTGCCCGAAAGTGTCGATGCACTGAATCCATTTTCTTCCAAAATATTTTATTTATTCACTTTAGTTCAGCGAACTTAAGTGACTTTTCCCCGCTTGAAAGTTTTACAAAAGCGTGTGAAACATTTAGAGATGAATGGGTTAAAACATTTCCTTGAAAGTTTTGAGCTAGCGCTAAGAACTTTACATTAGAGTCAAAAGCATTAGCTTCATCACATTTGAAACAGTTTTGTTTCAAGGTCTTACAACAGATCCACCGCGCGCAAACGCCCAAGCTATGAAAAAGCTGATTGCAACTGAACCAAACTGAGGGGTAACGCAGAATTTGCGAGAAAAATCCAACATGATTATAGCAATTTGAGAGGGGAAACGAAAGCAGATAAATAAGAAATTTGGACTTTTGAACCACAAAGTTCGGTATATTTTCAATACTTTTTCTGTTAATGTAATTCGTTTTAAATATATTGTTGGGATTTGAGAATTGTCGGCTTATTTTCTATTTTTTCTCTAGGCTTGTTGCCCGAATTCTTAGCATTTTGCCCGAAACATTTCGGCACTGGGGGGGCTGCAGCCCCCCTCGCCCCCCCCGCCTCGTACGCCTATGATTGTGAAATACGAAAAAAGTTCGCAATTACAGGAAGAGAATTCAGCAGCATGTATACGAGTGGTGTAGAACAAAATATTGTGATTAGCAGCGATCTGGAGTCCGTGTGATTGATTTGAGAGGCGATACTGTGACTAAACCCAGCAAGGAAATGAGACAAGCAATGACTACTGCGGCCAAAGTAGGTAACGATGGTCACAGTGGTTGATTTCGACTCACGCTTTGATTCTCGAATGTCTACAGATCTTTTCTGATTTCTGATTTCAATGACGCCTACACAGTGGCGGCTATCAGTTCAAATGCTGTAAGCAGTCCGGAAATATTGAACATGGTCCTCTTCTAAATCCTTACAGTTTTCCAAATGTAATTCTCCAGCTCCTGCTACAATGTGTTACACGTGGTGCCAAGAAGAAACACCAGATTTGAGCGGAAAAGGCGCGCAGGTGCTTTTCTCGTACAGCTTTTGCTCCTCTTTCGAAGAGAACGAAAGTCGCGGAAGGTGAGGGGACTTCCATGTAACAGAGTTCTCCAGGGAGGAAAAGCACAGACTGTTCGACTTGTGTATATGTCTAACGAGAATTGATTACTCAAGTGTGACGTTTCTACATGTAAAAGAATGTTTCAGGGCTTTAGAGGAGCTTTAATGCGCACGAAATTGGAGCACCTCACTAACTCCGGCTTTTGCGAATTATTTGGTGGTCCAGAACAATCTAGCTAAACTAATTTCTATCGTTGAAGGTAAATTTTAGTTATATGATCTCAGAAGATTGATTGCAATTCGGGACCCCCCTTATTGCACGATGCATCAACTGACAACTTTTCAGAAAACAAGATTTTAAAGTTGTCAGTTGATGCATCGTGCAATAAGGGGGGTCCCGAATTGCAATCAATCTTCTGAATAAAGATCATGAAACTTATCTTAAGTTTGTAGTATTTGACACAGTTCGGTATGTAAGCCTACTTTTAATTTAATTTGGTCAAGCCGTACAAACTTTATATTCCCAGCACTATCGTAAGTAATGTCTTGTCAAAAACTTGCCGGGCTATATGAGCTGCAAGTAATGATCATGACGAGGCTAACAAATCCCCCGATGATTCGTACTTATTTGTCTCAAAAAAATAGAAAAAAAAAACTTGTATTGCACGCTTTGCTTTCGGGAACAAAGTTCACACATTTACTGGAAACGCTGCAAATCAATAGTCTACTGAGAGAAAACACAGAAATAACTCTAAGTGGCGATTTATTTATTCTTCACAATTTAGTCCAGACTTTCAAATGTAACCTCTAAGGTGAAACATTGTCTTCGCAGATGTAACTTAATATTAACAATTACAGGGGAGTTTCGATTTTAACTTACAAATGTTTCAGCTTTTTAATTAGTTTGCGCTTACAGTAGAAACAAAAAATTGAAATAAAATAATTTCAGAATATGTAAGAAAGAAATTAAAACATGCACTTCACATTGAATTTAGTTGTTTCCACCGTTCATGTTATATTTAAGGTTATACCCAATCTTGTTTTCCATGCACCTTATAAACTTTCCTTCAGTATACTTATGGTGTGGATCTTGAATCCACTTCACCCTCAAATCCTTTCCGCCGTTTCTTCTATAGTTTCTTTTAATAAAACCGTCAATCTTCTGTTCTCCATATCGGTGCTGTTGAATTCTGTCATGGACATCAATAGAATGTCCTAGATACAGGTATAGGACTTTCCGTTCTCGTGGCCGTCTAACCCCAATCACGTAAATACCTCCCACGTGAGGTATTATCGAGGCATCAGTGAAGTTCTGCCACTGTTTATGTATAAGATTGTCGCAAATGTCATTAGCCATCTGTTGACAAACAAGAAAAGATTCCTGTTAATTATAATAGGTCTAATGGCCTTCTCTAGTTTTCTACAATACGTGTATATCCTAACACCTAGCTATGACTCCACTCAGTAAAGTGTTAACCCGTAAAAAAAAAAAAAAAAGAGTGTGGAGGCAGGGGGGTGGGGGGTGGGGCGATGGATTGATGCAGATAGCTTAGAACTAAAGACGGGTGAAAGCCCGGGTAAAAATCACAGTTTATAAGTGCCATGGGCTCTTCATTGAGATACTGGGTGAACAAAAACAGAAAAGGATATAGAATCTTCCAAACTTTTCACGCTCGAAATAATCCTTGGAGTTACGATTAATTTGTTTTTTAACCAAAAGCTGCGCGCGCGCACCTAGTACATGTACTTTGTTTATTCCATACATATCTTGTGTGCTGCGACAATGTCTCTGGATTGATTGGGCATTACTATAATAACATTGCCTTGCATTCAGCAAACGTTCGACGTTGAAAAAAAAAAACAACCGCCCGCAGCGACTGTTGTCGCCGCTTGTTGTGTTGCGTGACTCCTTTCAGGAAGCGGTCAACTCAGCAATCACGAGTTAAAACTGAATCATGTTTTAAACGCAGTTTTCCACATGTTCGCTCGATCGCGATGAAAAGATACAAGAGAATTCGAAACCTAGACTGGGATGTCAGCAGTTATCTGGTACAACTGCCGATTAAGAGCAAGTTTGCTTGAAGAACGAAGGTCAGACAGTCAAGCCAACATGCAGACGCGAAAAATCGATCTGTTTCAGGCTATGACTGTGAAGTATCAAGAAAAAAATTGTTCTCACCTTCGGTATAGATGTCTATCTCCTTGACCAAGCTGCTGGAACAGACGATTTCGGTTTGTGGCTCAGTCTACTAAAGAGAAAAAAACACGGTCGATAAACAAGTTGCACAATTGCATTGACACTTTTTGCAGTGATACTGAGACATTCACTTCTTTGCATAAAACTACTGTTATAAAACTGTGAAAAAATTCTTTGAAGGAACTCAAGAGACAGTTACTAAACGAAGTTGCTCGACATGTACTAACGATCGCGAATTATTTATGATTTACGACCAGGTTTATAACATGAGTGATTTAACACGGTATCTAAACAGATCGCACGCGACACGCAGTTGCAAATTTATCAGGCTTGTAAACTGACTGTAATGTGGTCCTCTCGAAGGAATATGGTGTTCTACTGAAAATACGATGGATAAAGTGAAATCAAGAAACTAACTTACCTCTCTAGAAGTGCAATTCCAATGATCTTGTGGCGAAATGATTTCTCAACTGATTTGAATTTCGCGCTTCTGTCTCCCGAATTAATATAGACCCCATGACATCATGTTTATTTGAGTTTATCTTAAATTTTTAAATCTGATTGGCCGATCATGTAAGGGTATTTCCCTACCTCTATATTAAAACTGCTTAATCTACGCATTTCAGTTGTTATTTTCGTTTATATGATGCAATATCTTCAGATGTTTTGATGAAATTCTTTCGAGACAAAAGAAGGGACTTTTCCCCCGAAAACTGAAAGTGCTGGGTAAGCATATATTTTTGAAATAACACAATTTTCCTAATATATAAATTGTTTTCGAATAAAATAGTTTATGTTTCGCGCGTTCGCGCGCCTTGAATTTTGAAAATCCCTCCTTTCGGCATTTTCTTTCCTTTTTCGTCCCCAGAGCCTCCCATCCCTCGGCTCAAGGCCTTTTTACAGCGGAAACGGTGAACCTAGACCTGTTTTGATACTGTAAATGCCACTCGAGCTATAAGCTAGCTCTTAACTTTTTCCTATGCATATGAATAAAATGTTGATACAACCAAATGGTAATGGAAAGAAGAAATTACATCAGTGATTTTATTAAAGTTAACCTCGATGTGCATATTTTTTAGAGGAAAGGGTTGGCTGCAAACTATCAACTACTGAAAATCTGGTCTATTCCTAATTATTTTCCCCGATTAAAGACCAGCAATGTTAACTTATAATAACTGAGATACATTTAGATAGTTCATGTGTCGCTGTTCGTGTACTTGCCAGTGCATGAATAAACAAATTATCAAAGCAACTGTGCGGCTTTGGTAACATATTCGGTTCCAGAGTTAGATTTGTTCAAGTTGTATCTAAAAACTGGACTTCTTCGTGTCCGAGCTTTCATTTCAGATTGTCATTCCCTTACAGACAACATTTTAACACGGAAATCAAGCTGTCCTTATGGCTCAGTACTAGCCTCTTGATGCCTTGCTTCCTAAATAAACTAGCATTTGGCACTGTAGCCGATCGCACACAATGGCTTGTTTCGAGCTTGTTCCATTGTAATTTACACTAGCTTCGACTAGTTCGCTCCAATTTATTAATAATTGTATTGAGGATTTAATATAATGCTGCTTATAGCCTCATCGTTTAATATTCCCGCCCAAATTAATTAACCCATTCTGCCGAGAACGAAGATTTAGTTTTAAACTGCCGCTCAAATTGATTTCAAAGCGTACCAAGATAGATGTAGAATACAGAGCCAGGTACCAACATGATTTAGTCCTAGAGTTGTCTTTTTACAAGTCAATTTTATCTTCCCGCCCAAATAAATTAAATCAAGGGTTTTGGTGTGAAGCATAGAAACTTTCCTGAGCTCAAAGGGTTAGTGCTGTGTCTGAACTTTTTGGAAGTGTATATTGTTGTATTGCCATTTTACGTCATATAAGGTCTATTCAAATTCTGACCAATAACAAACACTTCATGTCATATGATCTCGAATTTTATTGGCTTAGTAAGGGAGCTTCATTGTACCTATGATTACCAGTTTTAGAAAATGCTGATGAAGCAAATGTTTTGTTTGCCAATCTTTTTATAAAAAAAAAGTAACACAGAATGCATTGCTTTCATGCCTGAAGGATTAAAGCACAATGCCCTGTTGATGTTTTTCTAGGAAATGGTCACAGTGTTTGATTTCCGAAACGTTTAATGTATTCATAATGATTTCTTGCTGAGGGCGAACTCGGTATAGCGCAGGTATAACGACCTATACTCATGCCCATTTTTTGTTCTACAGAAAGATTTTTTATTTCATATATATATCCGGTGCATAACATAATTTTATCTAGTTTTTTTTTCATATAACCACGAGAAATTTTTTAGGAGGATAAAGGTCGTATGTAAAAAATATTAAAGAGATTTATATTTTTTTATTTTTTTTTCCCTTGAGACGATTTTCGAATCCCCCCTCAAATAAGTGCTCAGGTTTTTGATAAAAGACGTGCATAACATTTTGTGGATACAGTTATATCGGCAAACGGGTGGCTTCGTTGGTAAGCCAGTCCCTTCGTTGTGAGTGAGGCTTTAATTTTGCCTCTGCACTAAAACCTTCATGAAAGGGTATCTGAAAATCAGTCTTCAGTAACAAAACTCCTTCGGAAACTCTTGCACTATATAATCTTTAAAGCAAAAGATCAGATATGATTTGTTAGTTCAGTTGGCCGTCAACTATTCAAGATTCCTTTAAAAAAATCATTTATACAGAATAGAAATTAATATGAGCGGTTGCACCACTAGGCTAGCTGAAGTATGACCGATTGAGAAAGCAAAACAAACAGTAAAATATAAAATTCACGAGCACGCGGCTGTGACACTAAATGAAGACAAGTCAGCTGTAATGAACAAAACTTACAAGTTTATTTAGTCTCAGATTGAGGCTTGTAATCATGAACAGTGGCTACAGTGAAAAGCATACAACACATTTTTTCTTGACGAGACTTAAGTACTTTCACGTACTGTAATTTACATCATACGCTGGTCCACCGTGGGGGCAATAACCTAGTAAACTTGGGAAGTAGAAATAATATTTTTCTTTTGCACACTGTCCATTTTTCTCTTCCACCCATTTGACTCTTAAGGCGTCATATGGGACAGGGTATTGTTGGAATTGCTGTTTCACGTACACATCAATTAGCGCCACATTTTGCTCTGACATATGGTCCTGTAATCGCCCCTGTATGTTGGTGGAGTGCCCCATGTAGACGCACGTAATATTGCCACTTGATTGCAAGAAGCCAATGGCATAAATTCCTTCAGCTTGTGGAGCTTTATGACGATCAGTGGCGTAGGATTTCCATGGTTCATCGAATAGCTTTTGACAAATATCGTAAGCAGCGGCTGGCAACCCAGACATTTCAGATCCTCGTTTGGTAATTTGGAGGGCTCTGCAACGAAAATACATTGCTTGAAAATATGCTGTCTTTCGAGCTAACAGAAGACCTTTATGTTCTCGTGTAAGGAGTCACTCCAAAGCGTTTCTTCAGAGGGAATTTTCATTCATGTTGCGAGTTCAGGAGAAGTATATGTTAGACAGTTCTATCATCATCATCACCGTCGTCATCATCATCACCATCATCATCATCATCATCATTTATTAGTCACTTTTGAAATCAAATATTACAACAATAACTATGGTAGGTAGGGCGGTGAGACCTCCATAAAACCGCCAGGCTTATAGGGGAGGCCACCTAGCCTTTTAAATATCAAACTTTTTTTCTTAAAAGTAGAAATTCTAGTCGAACTAGTGATCGATTCTGGGAGAGAATTCCAAATTTTGGGACCCTAGTAAAGACTGCTTGAGATATATTGCAAAAAAAGAAAACATCTAATTACTAGTTGAATTTTAATGTTTGATCAACACTTCCTGAGCAAGTCGATATTAATCAACCATGCTTTTAAAACTACTAACACTCTTCTGTGCTTTACATTGAGGAAAGGTTCAACCTTATATAACTGAAACAGTATAAACGTCCGGATGAGTCAGACATGCAGACTGCATCGGATACCGTGAGAACATTTTAAAATTACCGTCCATAAACTGCTCCAAGTATAAGTGAGAAATTGAGAATAAAAGCTGCATCGCTACTCACTTACCTTGCTAAGAAGGGGAATGACCAGCTTGACTTGTTCGATGCCACGGAAAATTCACAAGGCCTCTTCAACTTTTCCTGCGAAGAAATGTTGATACAAGAATAAGTTTGCGATGTTCTAATCAACGGATTTTAAGAAAAATCAAGTAAATAATGACCAAGAACGGCATATAAACGTTCAGTTAACACTGACATGAAAGGCAGTGACTTGATCGAAGTTATACCGGATTTGCATATAGCTTAGTGTTATAGGAAACAAGTTCAACAAACTTTTACTTTTCACTGAGAAACCTCCAATTTCGAAGAAACTGGACAGAACTAGGAGAAGACTTATCTAACGGGAATCCTAACAATTCTCCCCAAAAGGAAGGCCAAGCAAACCATGAAACTAGATCGATTTTGGCATTGAAGCCGATCACACTCGATAGCTTATTAGGGGCTTGTTCGATTGTAATATACTTAAGTCCGATCCCTTACTCGCTTTATAAATTGTATTGAAGATCTAGAGAATATGACGATGTAATAGCCTCATCATTTGATATTCCTGTCCAGATCAACGGACTCATTTGAGCTGTAGAGGACAAACGTTTAGGCTATGGACTGCTGGTAAAATTGAAATCAAAACATGCCAAGATCGATATACAATACAGATCGATGCAGAGCCAGTAACCAACATGATTTTATAGTTCTCCAGTTGCCCTTTTCCAGTTAAACATGTAGTAAATTTAATCTTCCCGCCCAAATGAAGTAACGGTTATGGTGTCAAAGGAGCACACAAACTTTTCTGAGCTCAAAGCGAGCTAGAATGTTTTCCGAAGCGTGTTTCTTCATAAATTACTTCTATTGATTCGCCACAAAAGGCCCCATGTGAAGGTGAAGGTGAATTCGCCACAAGGTCTATTCAAATGCTGGCCAATAAGAAATACCTTATGATACATTATTTATTGGCTATGTTTTGTTTGCTACCATCCTTTTATAAAAAAGTAACATAGACTGCATTGCCTTCATGCCCGATGGATTCTGGCAGAATGCCCTGTTCTTTCTGTTTTTTTTTTTCTGGGAAATGGTCACAGTGATTGATTTCTTAGAAATGTTCAGTACTAAAAGTATATGTATTCATATTGGTTTTCTTGTTGAGTCGAACTCATTTATATAACGACCTAGTAATGCCCCGGCTTTCTTTTTTCTACAGAAAGATTCTTGATTGCATATAAATCACCCGGCCGGTGGATGACATACCTAGTTTTGTTTTCATTTAAATAGGAGAATCTTTTTATCAGTGACAAGGTTACATTTAGGAAGAATTAACGTGAGTTTACATGATTGCATTTTCATTTTTCTCGAGGCAAGTTTCGAATCGCCCTTCAGATAACTGTATCCAGGTTTTGAGCTAAAGGCGCACATGAAATTTCGTGAAAACAGTTAGATCGGCAAACGGCTGGCTTCACCGTCGGTAAACCAGTACCCTTCGTTGTTAGCAAGGCTAATTTTGACTTTGTAAAACCTGCATGAAACGACTATTAAACGGCTGACGGAGAACAATTGTAAAAAATTGCCGAGGGAATGAAAAGCAGTCTTAAACAAAACTCCTTCGAATAAATTGTAACAAGGAAATTATCTTACAAGCAATAGATTGCCGAAGATTAGATATGATTTGCTTCTACATTGTAGCCCCTTGCAGAATAGAATGATCATTGAGCAATTGCGCCACAAGGCTACATGAAGTATGAGTATAAATTAGGAAGCAAACAAAATACTAATTAACAATGTTTTAATATTGAAATGTCGACAGGCAAATTCACGCGGACGTAAGACTAAATGAAGACTAGTCATGTAAAATGGACAAAAGTTACCAATAAAAAATGTCCGTATTAATAACCGTAATGTGCCGATCTGCACCTAATCAAACTAAAGAAATAGAAGTCGTCAATTTGTCATCGTTACTGACTTACCTCGCTATAAAGGGGGAACAATCAATTTAGACTTGCTCTGACAAAGTGAAAGTCACGAGGCCTCTGCAATTTTACCTACGAAGAAAATGTTGATACAACAATGATTTTGCGACGGTTCTTGTGAACTGATATAAAAGAAAAGTCAAGTAAAGCATGCATGACAAGAAATGCAGTGATTTGTTTGAAGTTATACCCGAATTGTATAGTTTAGTGTTTTAAACAAACGGTTAAGCAAACTTGTACATGACACTGAAAAAAATTCAAACAGGAAAGGACTGGAAAAAGTCTGATCTAATAAAATTTCTGATAATTCTCTTTCGAAAGGAAGGCCAGCAACTCGCAATAAGACGCATCTACATCAAGAACGGTGGCCATGAAATTTTGCTCGTACACGTGCCAGTGGCGTGCAAGTTAATGGACAATTTATCAAAGGAACTGTGCGGCTGGTGCTTTTCGATGCATTCTCTTTCAATAAGGGATCCAGACAGGCTAAAATATGCGAAAATTTAGGTCTAACGTGGTCGTTTCCTTCAGTCCGAATTAAAAACCCCATAGCGTTTCGAAATAATTTCAACTTACCTCAGTCAAGGGTGTAACCCGAATGAACCTGCGCGTTTGCATCAAATACCTATTATTATTACCTTCATTGCGTCACAGAATATTTTAATGTCGACTTAAATTTAGGGGCCAATAAGAAAATTCTTGCTGATTTGCTTTAATATAATTGGTTAAAAGCTTAGGTTAACAGGTAATTATGACGTGTTGGATGACTTCCCTTTTTCCAGAATGTTCCGCTGGCATGTGACCAACGGTTTAGACAGGTCAACGTCTCTACTGACCAACTCGGTTCCATGATCCACTGTTAACACTTTTAGATTAGCTCTTTATATCTAAAACCGGAAGCTCGTTATGAGGCCTTCCAAGGGGTTTGAACGACAAGCGACATTGCGTCAAAATGTGGCGACAATTTGTTACTAAAGTACCGACAGCCGACAGAAGTTGACCTGAAAGGGGCGACAATTTGCGAAAACGACAATCCATTTTTCATTTTGACAAAGCGACAACTGCACTTTTTTTCTTCGACGGCGACGTGACTGTCATGACTTGACAAGGCCACCGTGACTCTTTTGGAGCTCTATTGTTTGCGTTTATGGTAGATCAGTTGTACAAATACTAGTTGTACCTATCGGTAAGTGCCAACGAGCGAAATACTCATGTTTGTTCATAAGAACAGATATTGAATGGTTTTTGATAGAACTATATTTGAAATGACCAAAATATGGTAAATTGTATTTTAGGTAATATGCGAAAAAAGTGCTATTTCTCTGGTGTTCATAAGTGACACAGGCTTGATAGCCTGTGTAGCAGGCGCCGTAGTTTCCAGCGCGCGTATTCCCGCGATCGCGCACTCTTTTAAACACACTAAAAAACGTACACAGATGTCTGCTACGCAGGCTACGGGTTTGACAGATTGATAACTCTTGACAAATCTTGAAATTCTGTTCAACGTTAAAATGTCACAAAATGTAGGCAATAAATAATTAATAAATGAGGTTTAATCACTGTTTTTTAAATACAACACGCGATGGTTAAAATGTTTTCTTCCACAAAAGGGATAGTTGCATTTCAAGAACTTCTTATAAATCAAATCCCAAAATCAAAACTGCTAAGATGCTTTTTTAAAAATAATTTTCATTAATCAAAGACAGTAATGCACGGGTCAGATTTCAGTCTCGCATGCGAAGTGTCATGTTCAGTTACGCAAAACTTGAAAAATTTGAACAGAAAACAAAACTTGAACGGTCAAGGATTATTTGGAGACAAAGTTTTTATTCAAGTTAACATTGCATTTGCCGTTAGAAGCAAAAAACTTTTGACTTTCTTGTGTGTATGACATGCAGTAATTTTAGTGAGCGTCGCTTTGTATTGATGTTATTCCTACGCGGAGCGAAAATGCGTGCCAAATAAAATATAAACGGTATTTGATTTGGAATAAATCATCGGTCAAACAATTACTATAAACACAATCAACACTAAAAGGAAGCATTTACCCGACTTCAGCATTCTCATAAGTCAAGAAAACTCTATTTGAAGTCAACAGTCCGCTTTTGATTTTCATGTCTCTCTTCGATCGTAAATCAAAGCACTCCAAAGTCGAAAGATTATTTCATCGCTTTGAAGACCTTGATGTTCATTTTTTCGGCGGTCGAATATTCTGTAGGGTATTCTCTTTCGATTTATAATTCCCTAAAGGTGTATTTATCGGTAAAGGGATGAACATGACCACATTAAAAAATTTTAACAGCGAGCCGCGTGGACGCCATTTTGGTCATTTGCTCTCTAGCAAGGAGTGAGAGACTGGGAACCAGTTGGGAAGAACAATACAACTCAAATATGGGGTTTACTTACACCCAAATATGGTCAAAAAAAGTCCCTTACGCAGAACTTAAGATTTTCTCTACCTATACACTCATACGCACACGGCTCTATGATTCTGCCGCCTCGACAGCCTC